>NC_092864.1:40452791-40474215 GCF_032062135.1 Pyxicephalus adspersus | reverse complement strand
TATCTTTTTATGTATCCTTTTACAATGTATCTTTTTACATCTGTTTGGAGGCTGTAGAAGCTCTACACAGTGCTGAAAAAACCCGAATTTTTCCTCCTATTGACTTTATTGGTGTTCGACTTTGACATTCGATCACCCAAATAATTTTGCTCTATTCGAGCGAATAGCTGCTGAATGGAATAGTGAGCTATTCGACCAACACTACTATTGACAAAACTTTAAATAAAGGTACACGCACCAACTTCTTGTTTGGAAACCTATTATAGTGCACATTGTTAATCTGGAGGTTTTGTTTTACTATACTGTACTATAGACTTGTTGTACACAACCTTTGCTTTTAGACTTTGCCTTGCTAAATTAAAATCCATTAATTAATTATAATGTCCATCCAAGTTTACCCTGTCTATAGAGTGAGAGCTGTACTAATTTCACTGCAGAATGAACAGATGTGTTATCCTTTAAAATAAGAAGGATCAACAAGCAACTGTATAGACTTCTTTGCATTGGTTCCAGTGTAGTTTCCAAGGCTATGTACACGTCAGATGATTCTTATCCAACAATTGCCTCAGGCCTGGTATCGGGCGAGAATCTGGCATGCATACAGCACTAATCCGACAATGCTCATGGATCCATCCTGGTGGATCGACGAACGAGTGTAATAAAGTGAAGGGGAGAGAGAGCAGCGGCATATAGAGCAGAATGGCACTTCATGTACAGCATTTATTTTTTCTTTCAGTCTTTTGTCAATGGAAAACAAAAATCTAATGTGTGTAGGTAGCCCAACAGCCTAATCATAGCCAGATCCTATCTCTTTCCCCATAGAAGCAATATGGCTATCCTAGCTTCCTTCTAATGCATTTAAACTCCAACTTCCTGTGTTATCTAATCAGAACATTTACATTTATTTCTGTAGAACAGTTTAAGAAAACTCAAAGCAGTTTGAAACTCCATTAACTTTTAAGAAAAGAAAGCATAAAATGTTCACAGAAAACTGAGTTATTCTTTCAGATTGAGGTTTCAAATTTGCTACAAAATCATTGAAAGCTTGCTAGTCTTTCAACAATTACACAGAAAATGTGCTGAAGCTTAAAAAATTATTCAAAAAGTTAATCAGCAGCATTAACAGTTTTCCAGATGAAGAAAAATACCAACCCCACCATTTGACATGAGGGTGATGGTGGTGGTGGTGGTGGGGGGGGGGTTCCTCTATGACCCTGCCTAAATTATTGTGTAAATTGCAAAATTTTACTGCAGATTTACTTATAAATGTCTGTAACAGTCTTTCTATAATTGATAGAAGGAAAAGTTCAGGGGAAAGCAAATTGTCATCCAGCTATCATTGGGTTGTCTGTGTTTACCTTGCTTTATCACTCTCATAAGGCAAAGTTCCTTGTGAGGTCGGCTTGCTCCACCTCTTAATGTAAAACAATAACATAACATAAAAAAGTTATAACTTTAAAAGGGAAAATGTAGATTATATACTGTTTTAAACTTTCCAACTATCCAAAGAAAACAGTTTACTTCTTGCAGTTTTCCCTCTTCCCGTTGTTGTTCTATAATGTTAATATTATTATTATTATTATTATTATTATTAATATTATTATACGGTTATACGGTTTGGTACCGAGCGGAAAGAAGGTGCTTTAACCTATCTCTTTGAGCTCTAATTATAAAGCAGGGAATCAGATATTCCCTCGTTGTGTTTCAATAGCAGTATTAGTAGTATCAGTAATAGTAGTAAGAGGGAATGTCAGATTTCCTGCTTTTTAAAAAGCGCTCCTATTTGCTCCAGACATACACCGTGGTGTAAATACGTAGCTTGACTATTTCTTGTTATGTCCTCATTAAAAAAATGTTTTTGATGTGAATAAATTTAGATTTCCTAGCTTCACCTTATATTTGCTATACCTCTTAAGCAAAGCTGGCATATATGTTCCTTATTATTAGTTTTTAGGAATGTCTTCCTTAAGTAATCTGGTCCAAATGTTGTGGAGAACATTGGGCTTGCTTGCTTCCCCCTATTATCTGATTCCACTTTTCACTGTTCAAGGTAACCAGATGTACATGTTTCTGCTTATGGGAAAGAACACTACTCAACATTACAGCATACAACATTGTATATGTATGTATGTATTATTATTATTATTATTATTGGTTATTGTGTTCATAAAGGCTGCATACCTTTCATCCCAATCATTACCCTCACCTTCAGAATTCCCCAAGCTTTTAGAGTTGTGTTCTGTGCACATCTGAAGCCACTGGATGCTCATTTTTAATAACTCATTTTTACTTTTTGCCTTTTTGCTTATTTCGGATTCAGTATGTAGGGCATTAAGGGAATACCAAACAAAGATAAAATTAATCTTTTTCACACCTAAACCCTAATTCATGAAGTATGCACAAGATCCAAGACCAGACAGTTGTTTCTCAAAGTCACATATGAAGTTGAATGGATATCACAGAGTGAAGAGAGTTTCAAATTATCTCTGTAGAAAAACATGAATTATTGGGCTAATATGCAATTAAGGTTTATTAGTATTGTGCATAACTTCATAAGGACAAAAGAACACTCAAAGTAATTCTGTTAAAAGGTAAAAGTAAGATTGAAAAGATGAAGTCAAGAACAGGCTGCCCTTCAGAATGACTGTGCAAGAAGGAGACTAGTAAGAGAGGCCATAAATGGACCATTTTGAGGAAGTGAAAAGCCATGCCAACAGAAACTGGAAAAACTGTGCAAACAGCCCGAATGCTTTACAAGTCATAGCTTTATAGAAGAATGACAAAAGACAATGAGTAAGAACTCAATGTGCAAAACACATTTCAGTTTATTTAAGGAAACTCTCTATTGAAGGCCATTTTTTACATGAAACGGAGATGCTGTAGAGATGAGAGAGATGACTATACCAATGGCATAAACCAGACAATGCACAGCATTATACAAGTACCATTCTTGCTATGAAGCTTGATAGAAGCAGCATCATTTTTTGGGGATGTTTACCTGCAGTAGACTTTTAGACTTGGAGTTATTCCATTTCAATTATTATTTATAACTTTGCAAAGACAAGTTTTCCTCTTGACGATAAGTTATTTCTGCTGAATACAAATAATTTTAGCCATAACTGAATGCTCAATGGTAATAAAACATAAAAACTTCTATAAGGTGAATACTTTTAATATTATTAAAAAACCACTCTGCCACATTATTAAGCTTGGAAGATGACTTCGGTAACTTCTTGTCCATATCTGTTCATTACAAAATATGCTGAGTAGACAACAGATGGAGAGAATGTTAGGTAGGTTGTAACACACTGCAATCCACTTATGGATCCACCATTGCTTATCTTCTTGTGAGCCCAGGGCAAGAGATTCTACCCCCTTACCTGGACTCACAGGAAAAGGAAACATTTGTGACCTGTCCCAAGCTGGAAGTAGAAGAGGGTAGATTAAAGCTGTGACAAGCTACAAACCTACACCAAAGATGCCTGCATAACAAAATATGTATATTAATTTTTTAGGCTATAATGGTGCTCTAATAGAGAAAAGGGACAAACAGGTGAGGGGCTGGATTTTTGATTTATATCTACCAACAACTATGATTTATAGATTCCTATGCATAATAAATGAACTATTCTTGCGGGTGGTTACGTAACATGGATCATCTAAAGAGGTGGTAAAAATATTATATTATTAGACAGCTTTATTTTATACACTTTAATAATACATTTTTGGAGGCTAAAAAGCACTGATAATTTGTTCATTTTTCACTGCCAGGTCTCTAAATAATATTTACCATAGTTTAATAATATTTACTTAGTCATTTTAAACATTTACCTGTTTAAAAAATCATTTCATCCTTGGTTCATCATCATCCATGGTCCCTAGGGAGACCAACCATGCTCAGTTGTATTTCACTATTCATATGCCAAAGAGCATTTATACCCGCTGCTGATTTTTAAAATTCCTTAAAAAGAAGGGTGAATCTAGACATGTGAATTTGCCTAGAGCAGATTCCTTCTGAATCATTTATTATCTGTTGTTCTAATCTTAACAGACACTAGATGGCGCTATAGCACCATCATAAAAAATCAAACCTTTAGAGTTTTTTTTCTTGAAAAGTGTGTTAATGTCTCCATAAATTATTAGCAGTAATCTTTACATTAGAACATGAACATTACAGCCTAGGCCCATAGAACATGGGATAAATATTTAGGGTAGGCTATGTTTGCATCATTAGGGGAACCATGGACTTGTTTTACTATGTCATATTCCATTACATTTGTATTTAATTGTGCATTTTAAATCTTACATATTTATGTAACTGAAATCAAGGTAATAAATTATATATGTACTTTGTACTGGAAGACGTTCACATAAGCAATTGTAGTAAAAATGCAACAGATTTATAAGGTTTAATTAGTTCCAGATCTTAAAAAAATACCAAACTTATTTTTGGGATTGTAAGGTATGAACTGCATTAGGAGGTCACATTGCAAGACCTTACAGAGTGTGACAACCATTTGTTATGCCTCAAGCTCAAAATTAGAAAAGGTGGAAGGCAGAATTTTAATTTCATTCTAGCAAATTAATATATATTTTTTTAATTTTTAAATTAATTTTATTTTGTCAAATAACATTATCGTTTTCTGTGGCACTGCACAGAGTACAGTACAGACAATAGGGTGAACCCTAAATATTTCCATAGTTTATGCCCCTAACCGACCCCACCGAGGATCTTACAATCTAATGTTCTTACCACAGTCCCAGTCTAATGCCCAAAGGTCTGAAATATCCCTTAATGTGAGTTGCATGTCTTCATTTATCGACAGAAGATTTGTCATTTACCTAATAGATCTAGAATATTAATGGACCTAGAATACCAGATAATACCATTAAAGTGGAACTGTACTAAAAATACTATTAATAAATACCTTTACTTCTGCAGAACCCTTGATCCCTGGAAATCCTCTTTTATCCCAGCGTGGAGGAAGCATAAGGCGCTGTTTTTTATTCTTCTTCCTCCGCCACCTGATGGCACTACGCAGATGTGAGATCAGGTGATGTAGCCTGCTTTACTAATAAAAAAACCCTGATCTCAATGGGAATGGGAGTGCAGAGCTTCTTGGGATACCTACGTTACATATCCGAAGAGGCTTCGAGGGTGCTCCTTCTACACATGCTCGTGCTCGGGCATGCACAGGAGTAACAATCGAAGCCTCCTGGGACATGTGACGTAGGTATCCCAGGAGGCTCTGTGCTCTATTTAAAAAAAATAAAAGGTAGTTAAGGAAAAAAAAAATGAAATATGAAAGGATTAGTTAGCTTTTATATAAAGTAAAAAAAAAATAGT
Source organism: Pyxicephalus adspersus (assembly GCF_032062135.1). Lineage (NCBI taxonomy): Eukaryota > Metazoa > Chordata > Amphibia > Anura > Pyxicephalidae > Pyxicephalus > Pyxicephalus adspersus. Next base: position 40,468,868 of record NC_092864.1, on the reverse strand, counting down.
GATAGGTCCACCCTAATATATAATAGGAAGAAGGATACCATACAATACATTGCAAAACGTCTTTACAGATCAATGCTGTCATTTGAAGAAAACTTTTTCTTGAAGACACATAGGGCACCATTTCCAATATCCACCTTAAAATGTTATTTTTCCCGCCAATTAGATACAATAAAGTTTGAGTCATTGCCCTGGAACAATTACCATTTCTCTAAAGTAAAGTCAGAAATCTTTTCTACGTACTTTCTCCAGGAGGAGAACATGGCAGCTAAGAAAACTAGAATTTGTTGAATGAAAAGTAACACTATCTATGTCCACTCACACTGTAATCAAGGTTTTTGATTCTTGTCACACTTCATGATATACAATCTTTGAAGAGAGGAAAGTCTTGACTATGGACATTTTGTGTTTTGTTGAACCATTTAGCTTTGATTATGGCACATGATTTACTGTCTTATCATTTTAATAAGCTTAAGCAATGTCACAACCTTTATAAACCTGGTTATTATTTACATAGTTAGGTTGAAAAAAAGAGTCATCACAGGTCACATCACAATGAGTATAGTAAAGTCCCTGATGTCCATTTGCCAGCATTTGGCTTATACGTGTGTGCATTTTATCTGTAACTGGTTTAATATTACATATATATATATATATCACAGAAGTAGGCTGATTTTGGCTTAAACAAAACTTCCAAGATTGTATGATATTTTGTATGGTTGATTCTATAGCATTTTAGTAAATATTGTTAATAAAAAAACATGATGTGCATTTTACAGCTGTACATGGGGTCAATGTTGACATTACTTAGGGTAGGTTCAGAATAACAGGTAAAAGCTGCCGCATTTTCTGCTCTCAGACACCTCCACAGCTAGGTGTCCTGGAGTGGTTTCATGTAGAAATGCTTGGTTTATGTTTCATAGTCAGGTTGAAAAAAAGAGAATTCTCTATATGGATCATTTATATAATTATATAGAAGGATCCCATCCCATGAACGCCTTTTCTCTGGGTAAATTTAGCTAGTCATTTTTGGGCACATAATGTTGCTGAACCCGGCCAACTGAAGCAACCTTGGCCTATTGCTTAGTTATTTGCTCCCGGTGTTGACTTTGTGTTATGTAGGGTATATCACGCTTGTTGGCATTCTGTTCATTGCCCTCAAGGTGGTGCACAATCCCTTCTTTTCCTTATCAGGTACACGTCCAAGAAAAATGGCTTTATTGTGCAGTTTTCCAGCAGCTCGGGGGCTGTTCTGACTATAGACTTGCCAAGGTAATTATTCATCTCAAATTGTTTGCCGCCTCGTCTCCAGGGTAGATGTGTTTGCCTACCAGGTGAAGCAGAGAATGCTGTGTTAAGGGAATCAACTCAGAAACTGCTCCTACTTGGGAATTCTCCTTTGAGAGAGGCAGATAAACACAGGAGATAGGCTCCCAGCACGTTACCATGGAAACCCAAAATTGAGCTGTACAGTAAACTGATGTTCTGAATCAAGAAGTTTATATGTGAGCTGCGGAGAAGTTAACTGTTACCTGTTATGACTCCGGGGTCGGGAAGGAGATAAGTACGGTTCCAGTCATACCAGCTTATTACCACAAGGAACAATGCAATACAGCCATTTACAGAGAACACCGATACAGAGTCGGAAATTTCCATTGTATTTTTAATTTAATGTCATAATAAATTTAAAACTCTAATGCATTTTTAATTGCACATAAGATTGAGCTGAAAGTAAATTGGGGCTTTCACATTTAAATTTGATTTGTTCTAGATTCTTTTATTAGGAACGTCAGATTTAGCCAAAAATGCAATAGGGTGTTTCTTTTAAACAACGAGACTGATATAATACCCCATTTTTATTTATTTAAATGACATTTCTAATGCTTGTCCCCTTCAATATTCCCTACTCCCAATTAAGTACCAATGCCGTCTTGTTTTCCACTGGTGAAAGGCGTGGAGCAGATCAGTTTCTGTCAGCTGTTTCAAGATATTTGATGTTTTTTTCTTTACTGCATCCATTGACTCAAAGTGTGTTCCTTTAATCACCAATTTCAATTTAGGAAAAGAAAAAAGTCCCAAGGTGCCATAGCTGGTGAATATGGAGGATGTTCCGGCGTAGTAATGTGTTTGTCGGTCACAGAAAGTGCTGTGTGAGAAGAAGCATTGTCCTGATGAAGAATGAAACAATTTTCACACATTTCTGCCGTCTTTTCCTGACTTTCTCTTAACTTTGTCAGAACTTCCTTATAATCATTTGGGTCACTGTGGTGCCTTCTAGAGCCCATTCTGCCAAAGTGACCCCCTTCATGTCGTAAAACACAATGAGCATGGCTGTGAATTTTTAAAATCTTGGTGATGAAGGTGTTTCCAGTGACTGGGGTTTTGTTTCAATATCATACTGGAAGATCCGTGTTTCCTCACAAGTGATGACTTTATGGAAAAGAATGTAGAATGCCAAGGCAAATTTCTTAGTGGTGCTCTTTTTGCTCTGGTGTGAAATTTTACTAAAAATTTCAAATTGACTATTTGCTCAACTTTTAAACTTCTCATTATTTCAGAGGGGAAACACAATTCACAGAGGGGAAACACAACAGCATTAAACAGTGACTGACAACAATCATAAAGACAGAGAGTGCCAAACAATGAGTTGTTCTGTTAATATCAGTAACTTTAACCCCCCAAAAAATAAAGCAAGTTCTTTGAAATATGGTATCTTTTGCCTATCTGTTTTGATGTTCTTAGCTCCCTCAATGGACATTTCTAGATCCCAGAATAGATTACACTTTCTTGCCTTTGAAAGAAAAGTAGGTCCACACATGAAGGTAGTTTAAAACCTTTAAATAAAACTTGGTAGGACAGGAGGTATAAAGAGGCAGAATACCCAAAACTAATTAGGGGCTTCTACAGCGCCTTGGCTAGAAGTCACTGGTTGAGTCTTGGCATCTCATTGATTTTACTCTGGAGCACAACAGCAATAAAAAAAGGGTTCATGTGTATGTCTGTTGGAGGGGCATCAATAACACACATGGCTTCTAGGTATATAATTTGCTCACAGTCTGAGCAGATATCCTCCAGACCCCTGTATTACCTTGCATGTGACCTGGTTGATGGAAGAAGCTACAGGCCTACGGAGAGTAAAAGAGAAGGAAATGGATGCAAGTTTATCCTGTCCTGAGCATTTATCATATTCTTTTCTGGGTTCCAGATCATCAGCTATCTTAGCAAGCCAGACCAGAATGATGTAAATCCAGTGCATGGCCATAGGAGTACCTTCATTCCTTGCAGTCGGAGGTATTCTGGAGGTATTCATATTAACATATGTTGAGCAAAACACCATTACATGCCCAAAACACTCAACTTTAAACTATTTATGCTTAGGACTCAACTTTAAACTATTTATGCTTAAGATGGGGTCCATTCTGTGTTCATATCATGCGTTTGAGGTCAGCCTTTTCAATGGAACGATTGGTCATATTTATGTATGAGACTCAACTATTTATTTTCTGTATGCTGTCTCATAGTTACCATACAATGGATACAGTTGGTTTTACCTCCATCTCATTGGGATCACCATCAGTATAGTAGGAGAAACAAAATAAACCAGTAGCCCCTGCAGCACTAGTACTTCACCTTGAAATGTTTATACATGAGGCCCTTTAAAACTCACATCAGCCTCATAGTATAGTAGGAGAAACAAAATAAACCAGTAGCCCCTGCAGCACTAGTACTTCACCTTGAAATGTTTATACATGAGGCCCTTTAAAACTCACATCAGCCTCATGCTGCCCCCTTGACTGGATCACATTGATTTCATTTCACCTATTTGCTGTTTTGTACAGTTTAGCGTCTCCTTTTGTTTAAGCGCATTTAATAACCACAGACATCCAATAAATGACGGAGGGGAAATGTTCTCTAAAACAGAATATAAATTTCCCTTTGAGACCAATTAGAGTTAATATTGCAATAGCACCACTAAAATTTGTAGTGTGATCAGATTTAGGCTTGGTGCATTTCCTCCAAATTTAATTGCAACTTGATGTCAGGATTTATAAAATTGAATGTTATACATTAGATCCTCAAATGATTTAATCATAATGAAAGAATACAATGTTAAAAGAATTTGGTGGAATTTTCTAAAGAAATATTCTTGGAACACGTAGTAAAATGTGCAGTATTTTGCAGTATTTTGTGCAGTGACATAAAACTTAGAAAAATGATTCCAAGTGAAAGCTTAGAACTTCATAAATGACATTTTAGAGCAATTTAAGGAAAACTGGGGAAATGTGAAGACTGACATAACTTTTACCCAAGAAGAAAATTCAACTAGAGAAGTGTGTTTACCATCAGTATAAATTGAGTAAATCTTTTGTGAAAACACTGATCAAAATTGACTGCTGTATGTCTCTTCTGTCATTAAAACTCTTTTCCTTCCTGGTACATAGTATACTTTTTTTTACATTGTGCACAGGCTGCAGTGATTGTGCAGCTCAGAGTACAGTTCTGACATCAATACATTGATGAAAGTGAGAATGAGCCATATGTGCATGTGTCATCCGTATCTAATCAATGGTTCTAAGAACAGGACCCTGGACCCAGAAGAAAATCAGAGAAAATGGCAGGGGAATATAATGATGGTGGTGGGGGAACTTTTCTCACATCACCAAGGAAGGCACGCAAAGAGGTAATACATATATGCTGTGCATATTTATGTCAAGAACTCTTGAGGCAACATTGTACTTGAGTTCCACTTTAACCAATTTTTGGCATCATCTCACCTGCATCATAATTATTTTGGTTTAACAGCAACAAATTACAGCTCTCAATCGACGTTTGACAGCAAAATGTATCAGAATAAAATACACTGGACTCTACAAATAATTGTATCTGTTTTATTTATTCACTTTTATTTATTGCCATGTGGTCATTGTACAGATGACAAAGACATTCTGCAAGTGGAGGAACTGAAACATTCTGAAATGTAACCTGCATAGCTACAAAACCCAACCACCCCTACAGGGCTCCACTTTGTTATGTAATATGTTGGGATGAATTTTAGCATAGGGGGTGTTGGAAGAATAATATTAATGCATGCCAGAGCATGCAAAGTGTATGAACAAGTGAAACAACTGAGATCACTTTCTGATTACCTCCCCACAAAAAGTAACAATGGTTTGCCATACCAAAATTTAACTGACTACAATGCAAAAAAATGTAAATTTTGGCAAATTATAATATACCAAGTGAATATTATGGACAATAGGGTTGATTTACTAAGAAATAAAGAATTGCATTGCAGGGATATTTCACTCAGCTTACTGAAATGAATATTTGCTGATTTCAACCATGCTATGTCATGTAAGCACAAATCCTGTGTTTTTAGATTTCCTTGCATGTATTTGGGTATTCCTTGCAAAGTGCATTTCCCCTCATTCACTAACCTGAGTTATTCCTTTGGCAATAATTCACTTTCCTTTGTGAACTGTCTTCATTTCTTTAGTAAACCAACCCTAGTATGTTGGAACTGAAATCACATCATAAGGAGACCCTGATGTTTAACAGATTACTTTTTAAACATCAACAGCCCATATTCCTTTAGTAGATCAACCCTAATGTTTTTTACATGACAAAGTGCTTATCGTGGTGCATTTCATATTCCTAACCAAAGTGTTCAGTGTCTCGTAATTTCCTTTTGTTTTAATGAAGGTCTTCTTTACGTTAGGCTCTAATGATGCATCAGTGTTTTGTCCATATTTCGTTTTATTTTTTTAAAGATGATCCTTTAGGTTTATATGTGTCTATAATATTTTGCTGTGTAGTATAGTAGTTTTGGGGAATTTTGTGCGGTGAGGACTGCACCATATGTGTGCAATGTACAGGCTTAGATAAAATTTAACCTTATTCCATTATCCTATGGCCAATATTCATTGAAATGTATCTATGCGTTATTTGCTGAGTTATCTGGAGCTCACCAAAAGATTTTTCCCTTCCAGCTTGTTCTCAACTCCTGATGTTGGGAAGTATTTTTAAAAAATGCAGAATGTACTTTTGAAAGGTATTTTACTATTTTTAATGCATTATTATATTCATTTAAGTCACTGAAAGGTGTGAGAACTTCAAACATTATGTCTTAATGTACAGAAATCACATGATGTTTTAAAAGCTTTTAAAAGAATTATAATTTTTGTATAGGAATGATTGCCTTCCTGGGTTTTAAGGTTATGTAAGCCATAATGTACACGCCATCTTAGCAAATGTGACTGTAAAATGATTGCATTGTTTAGAACAAACATCATGTATACCCTGACACATTGTTGATTGGCAGCTCACCATGCAATTATTCAGAGAAATAATGTTCTTTAGCCCCCTATAATTTTCTATGCTGTCATTATGTTATACTCCATGTGACGTTAATGGATGGTTTCTGTAACTTATATTGTTACTTTCAGTCTCGTATTTTATTAGTATTAGCTATCACCTATACTCACACGAGGCATTTTGTTGGGTGAAATAACACTTAACCCACAAAATCACTTGGAATCAGTTCAGAGAAATAACAACAGTCAGAGACTGGAGTGGCTCCCTGCAGAAATCAACTTCAAAAGGGCTTAGGGACCTTTTACAACTCAAGCTTCGTGTTTACACACAAAAATGCTGGTAATTTTGCAATGTATAGTAATACATATGGCATGTGTTTGAGAACTGCATTGCGATCCATCTTTAATATCACCCAAAGTCCACCTTACCAACACAGCAGTGCAATGCAATGCACATCCTACTGTGCTTTGCTGGGTGCAACATTTTCAAAAGCACTGGGAAGCCCAACCAAATCAATGGGCTGCCAAACTTTTGAAGCAGTTGACAGGACCAGGTGTGGCCATCTGCTAAATGACAAGCTGCTGTATTCTGAAACATCAGTAGCAATGAAATATCTTTTTTTATTCCACAGGTGTGTAAGCAAAAAAACTTAGGTAAGATTATCAACACTGCTCTGAATTTAGCGGTGTAGCATCCTTTCTTAGGCCTTACTCACAGAATTAATGGGTATTATGGGTGAAACTTTGCATGGACATAATGTAAATGTAGTTCTTCTGCACCTACAGTTTTCTCTTACACCCTTGCAAAGTCTATCAAATACCAGTTGAGCATAAAGTCTTATACCCACCTGCCCTTGCCATCTCTAAATCTTCACTGTGGATAGGCTGCCCACCATCAGGACTCATTAAAGTCAGCCTATAAATATGAAATTAATGGATCTTTTATACACACAGACAAAAGTAAAGCTTGCTATCAGGCAGGTAAGTTAGTTGTTTTGGCACCAGAAACTTACAAAAGCTAAGGGCTGGTTTACAAAGATGCATGGGAATGTGCATCTGCCAAATTACGTGCTGCAGTGCAATTGACTTTATGGCACCCCGACACACTACAAGTGCATTGTACTGAATGGTAGGACAATGCAACAGAGTATGGCATGGTGCACTCCCTAAGATTCTTCAGGTGTGATTTTTGGACTGTTGTGGAGCATTTGGCTGCCCATTCAAACGAATAGGCTTCAACACAGCACACAAGGACACACTGGCAAGTATGTGCTGCAGCAGTGCTGTGGAAATGGTCCATAATGGTCCATAATGGCATAAATATAGAGCTTACCAATAAAAAGCTCCACATGAAATTTCTTGTCTGTCTGTTTTGCTGCCCCAATGGCTTTAATGCTTTTTAAAACATAGATCCAAAATAAGTATGCATATTTTAAAGATCTGAAGATCATTGTTCATTGGCTTAAAATATTCAAGCCAGTTCAGGCAAAGATCTAATCAGGTCATCCGACATGGCTTAAAATACAACTCTGAGGTTGGCTGAAGTTATCTTGAATCTTATTTTACATTACATATTCTTAGCAGATTTTATTTTTGGAAAATACTTCCATTTTTTTTTTCTTTTTATATTTTGTTTTTGTAATTTCATCAAGAACATCATTTGACTTTTTTTCGCCTCTCCTTTAGGAACACTAGGTAACAACAGTTAAAAATAGGGAAACAAACTTGGAAATATTTTATTTATTTTTTTTATTCCATGAAATACCTAAGAAAAAAATAGAAAAGAGCAAATAAATGCCACAAAGCTTTTTCATGTTAGCTCCAATTTCTCCAAGTTTAGCTTCAATTTCTCTTTAATAGGCACAATATGAGAAATGACAGGTAACTGCAGGAATGCTGATGTCCACCTTTATAAAGGCAACAGGTCTCTAGAAAGGTGTTCTCTGCCGAAGGGGATACCGCTGTCAAGCTAAGTGACATAAATAAACCCAAGCTTAAGCATTGACTGTAAATTGACTCCTTATGGGGCACATGACATTTCAAAAATGCTGCAACCATTTTAAGACTAGAAGCAGTCATGTACTTTTAAGAGTGACGTTAGTTTTACAAATGGTGACAACTTGTATATTGCATTCTGTCACCTCAAAAGTAACGGAGTCATTTGGACTCTGAAACCAAGCAACTTTTTTATCTTTCTCGAACTTGCAGTAAGGAACATTCCTTCCATGTTCCTATTCACCTCGGAGTCTTACTTATTCCTCTACAGTGGTCTTCTTGGCTGGTCCCACTGCACCTGGTGCATTCTACAGTGTTGAATAATTTAAGTTCCAAAAGTAAAGGCATTTTCAGACTTGCAGTTGACTGCATTCCTCCATGTGCTTCCATTGCTGCCATTCAACTGGTAACTGGTTTTGTGCACGCATTTGCACATGGCTGTGGTTGAGGTTGCAGTGATTTGTAGTGATCTTCCTGAAGGAAACAAGTTGCTTCTCACCAGGGAGTTTCTTTTTCTTTAATTTCAACATTTCAGCATTTCAGCATTAACCACACTCAAACCCACTCATTTGTCAAACTTTACAGCTGACAGCATAGCAGTTGAAGTTGAAGGGAAGGCTGTGAGCGACTAACAGAGTGGATTTTAACTGCAATTTCAAAGGGACATTGGGAGCAAAGACCTCACCATTAAGGTGTTTAAAATTGAGAAAAAACAGGTTAAAAGATAACCTAAGAAACTCCTTTACAAATAGTGTACTATGTGGCTATTTTTGAGTACTTTGTTGAGACCACAGACGTAAGTTGTTTTGAAAGAAATTATCCAATATTCTATAAGGTGTAAAATAAACGGTACATGAAACAAAAAAAGTTAACTGTTACCTTGTTGAATGAACCAGAAGAGTATGATGAGTATGATTTGAAACCACCAAGACCTCTCTAAGCTCTCTAAGGGAAAACATGCTTAGAAAAGAAGACTGTAAATGCTTATGTCTCCTGCCACTTGCCACCAACATCCTTGAGGATTTCAGTAGAAATGATTTACTGAAATCCTCAAGGAACCAACACCTTCAACAATATCAGTCTTCTGGGTCATGCTGACTTGTGCATCATTATAGAATACAGTAGCGATATGGAGGTTAGCAGGAAAAGCCAGAGAAAGCTATTCAGGACCCCAGAGATTCATTCTCGCAGAAGTGATGGGTTACCTGAAGATTTCAGGAAGCCATTTGTACTGAACAGAATAATAGATGGCAGTGTTGGTGGCAGAAAATGTATTTACAGTCCTGTGAGAGTTTAGTATAGCCAAAGGGTCATTTTCTTACTAATCCATACCACTGTTCTCGGATGTATTGTTGGAATCAGCAGCATGGTGAGAGTTGTGGTTCTTTATGCTGACACCTGGATCACTATAATCAGATACGAGGTATAAAACCACAGAGCACAGAACGGGGCCACAAGTTTAGGATATACAGATTCATCAGTCAGTGGTATTTCTTGAATACAGTGAAGAATGGTGACATGGGCATCTGAAGCAGTAAGTATTAAAATAACCCTCTAAAGGAAAAGTTTCCTTTTCATGCAGACATATTGTTATTTTTTGTTATATGGTGGAAGACACCAGGTAAGATAATAGGGGAAATAGCTAATAAGTGAAATGTTATTAATCTACTTAACAATCTACTTAATACTGATACTAAGTTAAGTGATTGTGCAAATAGCTCACAGAAGTAGTAATATCTATAAAGTACATTTTTTACTGTGACATTTGACATTTTATTTCAACCTACAAATTTGGCAGCTCAACCCTAGTTAGCTTTTGCATACCTAACTAACAACTTAATGAAGCGTAAACTCCAGTTATAGCCTGGATATCTCTAATGTCTCAGCAATTGTTTCAGCCAAGATCCGTTGATCTGCCACAATCAGGTTATGAACATTAGCAACAAATTCAGTTGAAACTGTTGAAGGCCCTCACATATTGCTACATGTTCAGTCTCAGAATCTGCTGAATGCAGTGTACCATCCACAACAGATGAGTATGATGGACACTTGTCACTCAGTGTTTGTATGATACACCCATGGATTTCCATTGGAGTTTTCTTCTGCAGGAACAGTTAATCCATAATCCCCTAAAATTCAACAATTGAAAGTTCCACACTTTTCTATGGCATTGCTCCATCATTTTTGGGTTGTTAGGGAAGATGTGATATACAAATACCTTTTGTTCTAGGGAGGCAGTGTTGTACTTTACATTTTTATACACTGTATAAATAATTGCCTTTTATAGATAAAACAAGACATATCTGTATCTCTGCAGAGCCCCGATTTACTTGCATAATTCTGTCTCTGTCATTTGCTGTGATTGTTGACAGGCTGCTATGACTGGCAGGAGGGCACCTTGTCATGCAAGCGATTATTGATGCATTTCAATGTGTCGTTATTCCATGCTGTAATAAAGAATAAGTTACACTATAAGTCAGCAGATGACCTGCTGGGATTCTATTGTCACAGTTGAGTGTTAAATTTTAGAAATGTTGGAGAGTATATTCATATCTCTACTATCAGGCACACATACAGATGCTGCTGAAAGAGAATTGTAAAAGCTGCTGTGTACATTACTTTGAAGTCTGGTAATCTTAAACAACACAGATTTCTCTTCTAAAGGAATAAAATTAAATCTTCATTGTGTACATTTTCTTATTTTGCTACTAGAATAAATGATGAAAGCAAGTCCTAATATCCCCCAATCATGGGTATGCAAACAACATGCATATAGGCCACATAAAACGTTTGGTTCAGTTGCTGACCCGGAAAAATTAAATAAAGGAAGAATATAGTGACTTGGAAAGTATTGAACCTGTTGGATTTACCTGATTCCCAGGAAGTAGCGTTCTCTTAGGTTAGCAATGGCAGCCCACTATTATATCTTTCAGATCAATTGACCCTTTTAAGCTCAATTTCAGGTTTACCTCCTGTCGTTAAAGCATTTTTCTGCATCATTTAAAAAATAACCCAACAAATAGAGAACCAATGGCGCAGCAGTGAGAGGTTCTGTACTACTCCCTACCACCAGCTGTCAAACTTTCAATTCTTTAAGAACCAGTTCCATAATGCAAGCGGCCAAACACATGGCAAAGTGCCACCTTCTAGGAGCCAGGTGAGATCACAACTATGCTGGACCTATTTTTGTGCCATAAAATAACCAGTACAAAGCAAGGTAGTAGTGGTGACAGAGAGAGACAACGAAGACATTCTGTTGAAATGCAAAAATACAGAGAATATAAAAAAAGTTAACATAAATAGGAAAATAAAAACAAGTGGCTTCATATAATGTAGATGCAAAGCACAATAGACATAAGATACAATGAAACTAAATCACAACTCTCCGCTATCTCCTCTTATGCTTATATACAACTCAAGCTCTCATCCCTCCAGCTCCTAAATTCCATGTAAACTAAGCCCTACCGAAAAACAGGTCTTGGAGCTCACATTGCCTGAAAATTAACCTGGAATGGCTCAAATTACCAGTTAAAACACACTTTCACAATTTTAGTTCTGCAAACATTCTGTTTTTGAATTTTGACTGCGCATCCCTAGAGAAAGCAAATACAGATGGATTAGATTTTACAACCTTGATGATCACTTTTAGAGAAGTTTTTTCAGCTGCATTTAAAGGTCCACCTAGGCAGGATAGGACATCACCCAGTGGGGTTGAAATTGGCCTTTTTGTAGTATTGCAAGCAGATAACAATACCTGTAAATGTGATGAACAAAAATGGCTGCTCCAGTGTTCATATATACGGTAGTTACAATGATACAGAAAAAGCAAGGGTTTCACATTTTTACACATATTCCCATTATTTATATCCATAATATCTCTTTTTATATAACATTGATAGGATTCTTTTTTCTTTTAAGCATTTATCTCAAACTCACTATCAATACTCTTCCGTCAAACTGGGTTGTTGAGTTTCTGCAGAAATAGAACACATCTTTCATGACGAGTGACCGGTAGTTTTAGGTCTCACTTTCCACTTTTCATCAACTCATCAAGGTACTCAGCAATCTGAGCCAATGATTTTCCAGCCTGTTTGCAGAGGTCCTTGAGTTAGTGAGTGTGACTAAACATCTGGATTAGTGTAACACACTTCCTGAACGAGAGAGTTAAATTGGTGTCAATCCCTTGATAAGCCATTGCATCATATCTGAGCTGTGAAAGTTACTCACCAGCTTTGAAAGTTAATCCTTTGTGACATTTTGACTGTTGGAATAGCTTTTATGCATAACAATTAATCATGTTGTCTTGTGAGTGCTTTATATATTGTTCACATGAGATAGGAGCGTGTCAAAGATGACAAGAACATAAAACAGTAATCAAAGTATAAAAGCTACTGAAACCTTATTCAACAGTATACATTACGTATATAGTGGGAATGATGATTACAGTGGGGTACTGTTCTCAATAATTAAATAAAACATGAGACGGGAAATGGAGAAAATTGCTACTGTTCCCAACAGAGGATTTATTTAATTTTAGAGAAATACTATACAGCTTTAGATAGGAGTCTGTACATTATTTGTAGAGCAGTGTGTCCCCCATTCCTCTCCCAAATGGGTTCTAGCCTTCATTTAGCTTCTGATATGCCAGGGAAAAAGCACACAAAGACTGCGGCAGACATTGGGAGCGGTAAAGTGTGCTGCTGACACTCCTTAGCCAACAGGGGCCCCAAGTCAGTCTGGCAGGAAAAGGCCATACCAGTTCTGCACAGGGGCTACTGTTGGCTAAGTCTGCCACTGCACAGAGTAGTTGCACAAACCAACCATTATGAAAGAGTATTGCAATGCCATGAAACCATGCATTGACGGTGTTAATATTTTCTTTTTGATTCCAAATGGCCTAACAACTTCCTTTCCATCCCAAAAAGGGGCATTTAAACACCAAATAGCACTGTTTTTTTTTCTTTTTTTTATATGAATTACAACTTTCCATCAGGACCAAAGCTTTCTTTGGGCACTTGCAGGTGAAGTCCTAGAATGTACAGTACGATCCAACCCAAAAGTATTCAGTGCAGATGGCAGTGGCACAAACTAGAACAGGCTTTGGACATTCAAGTATTTATATATTCTAAACAAACAGTAAATTAGTTTTAAAAAATTCCCTAATAACCTTTGTAGCTGCAGACACTGTGGAAGAAATTCAAAAGCAGAAGCTTTTTTTCTCTTTCCGCAGCTCTATTTCCTTGGCTCCTCTTGCAAAGCAGTGAATTGGCAGTCTCTCTAAGGGCCTGGTTCATTTTTAATATCTTACAAGCACATCTTTTTTTATGCACTTGCACTGAAACACATAATGTCCCTTGTGTTGCACTGCAAAAAAAATAAAAATAAAATAGCATTGCATTAGGATGCTTTGTACCATTTGTTTTGCAAAATGCATCCAGACACAAAGTGTGTAATTTTGTGATGCAGTGTGATGAAATGTGAACTGACCATGATGTAAAAACATAAATTAACCATCCTAAAAAGAGATAGCAGGAGCTATAGGTGCTAGATACCCAACTAGAATGACTTAAATGCTTTTCTTGTGCATTTTAGGGAAACATTTCTGAACAGTGCATACAGCTAAGTAGGTTGGAAAAACGTAATAATAACCCTTTGCTGCTTGTAAAGAACATGTAAGAACTTGACGGCCCATAGCATGGTGATAAACTTGTGTTAAGGGACTTATAGACATTAGAAAATGATTGAATTGATGATTTACCAGGGACTTTGTTTGTGTGTTGTAGGAACCTACACAGCCCTGGCTGAAAACCCATGACCAAGCCTGACCAGTGAAATTTGATTACTGAGATTTTTTGGCCATCACTCTTCTTCCTTTTATGACATCTAGGGGACCCCTCCTGTAGGTACAAACATGTTCAAGTTCATACAATGCAATGTTTGTACAAAGATCATCTTTCAACTGGATTAGATGGTGTTAGATGCAGTCACACTTTCTTTTTGAGTTTTTATTTATATTATGGTAAAGAAAGCTCAAACTACAGATCGTCTTGTTATAGCATGTTGGGTAAACAAAACTTATCAAAAAAACTTGTAACTTTACAAAACTTCAACTAAGAAGAATTTACATTCAGTGTATGCTTCACCTACAGCACAAAACAATGTTTGTTTGGAAGATAAAAGAAGCTGCATTCTGTAAGATCTGTGTATTCTCATGAAAAATAAATGAAAGTATCGTAGTTTAACATTCTATTCTAACCATATACAGAGACATTATTAGCATTAGTCAGTGGACCAGCTGTTACAGTCTGTGCCTCTAATAAATGTATGGTTTTATATAACCTCTTTGGTACTTAGGCCCTTAGGTTCCTTACGATCTATACAATTCGTAAAGTAGGTTAGTCTGAAATATTTCTCAGTTTATTTAATAATAGTTTTTCTTTAAATAGGAGGAAGATTGCTATAAATTAGATTTTAAAATTAACACCTGTTTATTCTTTTCTTAAATCCAACCTCCAGAATCCTGATCACTTTCCATACTTCTGTATGCATATTAAAATTATTACAGGCAATGTAGATTTTAACATCCCTTATTAGACTTCCATGCAAGTTGTTTCAAACATGTGCTTCAGATTTTTAAAGCATCATACATAAAAAATTGTATTATTATCGCAACCTTTTTGTGTTAGGCCTGTTTAAAACATTTAGCATTTATTAATCAAATTGTCCACATGAAATATAATTTGGAAATTGACACTGCCTCATAAGTTTATATATATATATATATATATATACACGTTTACCCCTTCCCCCGTCTTCAGGATTAGTGGGAACAAAGTAGAAGGTAATTCTTTAGTTATAGTATACTTCTCTTTGAGTTTTCAATTAGAGAAGGGTGAGGCTCACACCTAGATATCCCTATTAAACTATTAGGAGCATCCCAGGCATGGATGAAATGTCAAGGCAGTGGCAAATGCTATCACTATAGTCATCTGTTTAATGCAAAAACATCAAATGACATTAAAACATTGATATTGGCCTGGAAAAACTCTGTACTCTTTAAATTCTCCCAAACTTTATTCCAAAATAATAAATTATATTTTAAAAAAATGTAATTGACCATATCTGCCTGCACTTTTGGGAGAATCTGCACCAGCATCACAAGTTACTTCTGGCATGTGTATCCAGACCTACATTACTTATGATGGTCATGCATGATGCTGACATGAAATGAATGACATCTCAGGCAGCAAATGATAAAGAGTGAGATTTATAGGGTACTGTCAATTGGGGAGAAGAGGGATTGATGATGCATTTACGTGGTTAACTAAGAAATAAGGCATGGCCTTGCAAATTACTGCACTACCAGTAAAATGCAGAATGTGTAAGTAAATAAGACTTCCACACAAAGGGCAAGCTTCCTCTGCGCAGCATGTTAGCAGGGACAGATTTTTCTTTTTAGGCTGTGCTAGTTTTCGAAAGTTGTAAGTCTTTAAACACCTATTGTTTTGATGCAAATTGAATGATTAAGTTGTTTCAAACTTTGGCCCTGATTCATCAATAAAATCCGCCCTCGCTGGTCGCGCGTACTTTAGCGCTTCCAGCGAGCCGGTTTGCCACGGTCCGGAGTCGAGTGTGCTCGTACACTCGCCCCCTCACTGCCAGCCAGATTCCTGCATTGATAATAATGAGCAATAGGGGTCGCGAATCTGCCAATTAAGGCGATTAGATTTCAGCTGCGCGATTAAGGAGGATCTGTTAAGCTCAATGGTGA
>NC_092864.1:40363413-40450001 GCF_032062135.1 Pyxicephalus adspersus | reverse complement strand
ACACATATACATAAGAAGCAAACAAAAGAACGTGTGTGTGCTTGTGACTTTTGTGGGAAAATCTGGTCCGATGGCTTCACGCGCGGTCAGTCGCGAGATAGTCGCAGGATTTACCCGCAAGCGGCTTCTCCGATCAGGCGTCGGAAGCTTTTATATAGGCACCTATGTAGAGGAGTTGAACTCGGTTAACTCTTGCATAACAGAAAAGAAATGAGTGATTTTAAAACATGCTTCTTTTTTTAGCGCACATACATGATTTAAACATTTGAACAGCACAAACATTTTTTTTTAGGGCTCAGGGTATTATGTGTGCCATTAGAAAGAATGAAGGGGAACAGTGACTTTTAATGCAAGCTCGCCAGTGTAAAGCTGCCGGAGATGCGCGGCTTCGGCCGCGAGCTCATTCAGTTGCTGAATTGCGCAACGGCTTATGATTTCGGATCGCGAATACGAATGTGCGAGCGAGCTTCCGATTTTGCTTGATGAATCAGGGTCTTTGTGTTCAGTTGGACTATAATTCAAACTCAATATACATTTATTGAAGGCAACTGTTGGCTGTGGCTACGCAAAGAAATGTTGATTGCTAGTCTCTAGTACAAAAAGATTAGATCCCAAAGCAGAAGTTCAAGCAAATCATAATATAATTATGGGGGCTGCCACTGCTGCCCCTCTGGAAATGCTAGTTGTTCTGATTTCCCAGCTTTATTACTTTTTGGGTCACCGACCTTGAGTTAGAATGTGGATCAAGTAAGAAAACCTTATCTAAGCAACCGGTATAGATCACTTAAAAAAAAAAACACAAAAACATAGGAATAGCATGGCAGACAGACAATAAGCATTTTAAGGAGAGCTCAGGAGATGGAAATTGCAAGTATGATAGATACTGGTGCCAGTTTTGTGTGTACACTCTCATCAATGTGTGACTATTCATGAAACACTTCAGCAATTGATCAGAGAAGCTGCACCAGCTCTGTCCTCTTGCTTATACCATCTTGCAAACTGAATAATGGGATCTACTCCAGTGAAATGCCAGCTGGGAATTTTCCATTATTCCCTCATCTCTTTAATACATGAAGTCCTGTGTTGGGAGTGAGGCCACCAACAAGATGGATTTTGACTCTTATAGCTATCTCTCACACACACTTGTCATTGACAATGTGAAAATAGATTGCAGCTGCCATCAAGCTCTTCATTAGTGTCAAATTCTTCCTGAACAAATACCTCCCGTAACAATGTGAAGCACCTTTTACAAATTTCATTCTGAAGGTCTAAGAGGACCTGTTCCCTCACGTCAACAGCTGAAGATAACTTGGCATGCTCATGGTCCACCAGGGTAATGACTGATAAAAAACACATATTTATCATGGTTCAGACACTTTTTTGTGAAGTGGTAGGGTGTAATGTGTATTCTGATGACACCAAATATATGAAGGAATGTGGAATGAACCAGTCATGAAGTACATGATGTACAGATTATGTCTAAGGACTCCGTAAATGCAGTTCACTGGTATAGAAAATCCACTATGCAGCATTGAACTCAAAATATACATTGAATTACCACTAAATGTAGAAATAAACACTGTAAAAATTGGAACACCCATGTTTATTACCAATACATACATACACATATTCAATAAAACCCTACTGGGAGCTAAGCATAAAATAGAATATCCAAACCAATTAACCAACCAACTAAATGAATTGTAGGTGCACCACAGGAAATTCATGCAAAGTTCTACAATTTATTCTGTTTAGAAAGCAGCTACAGTTATCCCTAAGCCACTCTTTGTTCCACTCACTGTGGAACAGATTTTCATTGAGGATATTTCTGTAATTTGCTCCATTCAGCTTTCCCTGACCAGTCTCCCAGTCCCTGGTGCTGAAAAACACCCCCACAGCATCATGCATCACCACAATGCTTAATTGCTGGGATGGTATTGGGCCGGTGATGAGCTGTGTCTGCTTTCTTCCAAATATAAAGCTTAGAATTGAGGCCAAAGAGTTCAATTTTGGTTTCATAATACCAGAGAATCTTGTTTCTCACAGTCTATGAGTGCTACATGTGATTTTTTTGCAAAATCCAAGTGGGTTTTATGTGTTTTGCAATGAGAAGAGGCTTGTCTCTGCCATAAAGCAAAGATCATTTGAGGGCTATAGGTATGGTTATTCATCTAGAACTTAGTGGCAATCTCCACACAAGACCTCTGGAGCTCCATTACCATCAGGTTCTTGGTACATCTCTCACTAAGGCCCTTCTCCCTCAATTGCTAAGTTTGGCCAGGTGACCAGCCCTTGGAAGAGTCCTGGCTGTGCCAAGCTTCTTCCATTTGAGAATTATGGAGGCCACTGTGCTTATGAAAACCTTCAGTACAACAGTTTATTTGTTAATATATGGAAGGACATCACTAGTGAAGGTCTTAACGCAAAGGCCCTAATTCATCAATGAAATCCGCGCTCGGCTCGTATTTTCACGCTTCCAGCGAGCCGGTTTTCCACTGTCCGGAGTCGAGTGCGCTCGTACACTCGCCTCCACACTGCCAGCAGGATTCCTGCCTTCATAATAATGAGCAATAGGGGTCGCGAATCTGCCAATTAAGGCGATTAGATTTCAGCTGCGCGATTAAGGAGGATCTGTTAAGCTATATTTGTGTATATTGCTATTTTTTTATATCCTACAATAATTATAAATAAATATATATATATATATATATCGCGAATACGAATGTGCGAGCGAGCGTCCGATTCTGCTTGATGAATTAGGGCCAAAGTGTCTATGAGTGTCTGAGCCTGAGACGTAGATACTGGTAGTGATTTCTGAAGAAAAGTTTATATTCCTATCTCCATTGGGAGATACCAAAGGCTGAGTCTTTGCCCTTTGCTTGTTTAAAGCTCAGCATAGCATACCATTTTTAGCTGACCCATTTATGGTTTAAATTATATAAATATATACACACTGAAGCATTTTGTATGATGACTTTTTATTTGCAAAGTTTGTACCTGTCATTCCAAATGTATTTAAATAATAGGATGATTCCCCAGGATCCGCCTGCAGTAACTCCTGGAGGTGCAAAACATCAGAAGTACTTTTTTCACATTTTAGACAAAATCATCATCACATTTTAAACATTAACATTGTTCTTTTCAGCAGCACTTTAATTTAAACAGTTGAGAATTCTCAATTACAGCTTTCCATGTTTTTTTATTTAATTCCAAGGGAGCGTGGAAAAATAACTTAAGTTGGCAGCCTTCCCTGTGAACTCAGGCACTGCAGGTGCTTGAAATGACAAGCAGACATGCTACCTTTAACTCCCTCTTACATATCTGTTTCTCAGCATGTGGGTTTGCTAAAATGAGCAGCTTAATTATACACCACTGCAAGTGTCAGACACAATTAAGTAAACGGGAATACTTTCCAAGGCCACATCACCAAGACAGAAAGTTTTCATGACATGTTTGTTTACTGATAAAGGATTTGCAGGCTAGCCATTGATGTGAGATGGTATCAGAATTGCTCTCCTATTCTTTCTTTGAGACTAGGAAAACCAAATGTGATGAAATAGCTTTGCTATTAAGGTTTAACAGCTTAGTAGTTATCTATTTGCTAGCATCAATGTGATGTTAATAAAACAAATTTGAGCCAGGAGATTCACAACCCCCTTTACCAGCAATTTTGTTCCCCTTCCTCTCCAAAACCTAAACAGGACACTCTAATTTAGCAACATAGCCTTTTCTATTCTTTAAATACCCAATTTAAATCAAACAATTTAAATAACCATATAGTAATGAAAATAGCACAACATAGCAATCAAATAATAACATAATAGCAACAAAGTAACAACAAAATATTATTCCAACAACAGTTTACCAACAGTACCATAACACTTCCTGGTTGCAGGTCATCGAAGGCAACACTCAACCAACCATGCTGCTTTTGGGGTCTTCTCCCGATGTTATTGCTCCCAGCCGCAGCTTATTCCACCAGCTCCTTAACAAAGACCTTCCTTGCAGCTTCCTTTTAACAACCACCATCAAATTTAACACCCTGTCCCTTTTGAGAAGATGTCACACCTGAGATGACTCTCCCACTTATTTATCAGCACGCCCAATGATGCCCCACCTTAACTGATGTTACCCCCTAAAACCATTCCCCCAAATTCTAGTTCAACCCACCTATCAAGGGTGGGCAAGTGGTCAACTTTCTCTTACTTCAAACTGACCTCCAACTTCCTGTATTACCTCTTTACTACCCGTTCTCTTGCCTCTCCCTACCATTTCATTTCTTCTAATCCCTAACCTCTTTCCTTGACCACTTGGTTTCCACCTCACTCCTGTTAACTCTATTCTTCCCTTGCTCCCCCTAGCACCTGGTCATGCTGTCCTTTTTGTCTACTTCTTCCTCACCAACTCCAAGCCTTGATATCGACGTACACGTTTCATCATGTTTGTTTCTCTAAAATAAAGCACATAACCGATGACATGATCCTACCAGAAATGTATTCGGCTCCTAACTGCTCAATTTGCCACTGCTGTACTGCAGAGCACTATTCCATTATGTCATGGAGATCAGAATATTTGTAGGTGTGCTGTAATATAGCAGAGGAGAACTAGGCAGTACTGACAACTCTGGGATTTCAGTACACCAAGGATGCTGTGTTGTCAGCTCAAACAAAAGAAAGGCACTCAGTGTATTTTGTATTTTAAAAATGTGGAAACAGGCAGGTTTTGATTGCAGAAAGGACATACTATATATCTTCTGCAATAAACGATTCTCATCTGTTGTTTTTAGGTCAAGAAAAATAAACTCCAATGCACCAACCTTGTAGCCATGGTCAATTAAAACAGCCGAAGTCTCAAACCCAGAAAAAGCCAGTAGGATATCAGCACTTGTGAGGGGGCTTATAACTTCTCAACACTGGAGGTTAAGTGGGATTTTAAGAATAAAATGTGGGGAAACGGTCATGTAATGCAAAAATGCAATTAATTGACTTTTTTTTAATATTTTGCTTAGACACATAAACCTACTACTACATAGTTAAGAAACCTAATTGGCTTTATTGCTTTGCTTTATGTAACTGAGCATGCATGTTTTTATACTAAACACACCAGCCAATGGTTAATCGCGGTTACTCTAGAAAATCCATCCTAAACAATAGATTTATCTTTTTACATCTGTCAGCCAAGGAATATCCGCAGAACAAACTGTGAATATTTATGGGAAATTGTTAATATTCAACTGAAATCTCAAGTCTCTAGGTAGACATAGGGTTTGTGTACATGGGGATTTGGGATCAGCATTTCAAATGGGTGTGCAAGTTTTTTTAACGAATTCTTAACTGACAGCAGTCAAAATTTGGAAAAAGGTTATAAAAACATACAATCTTGGTTGTTTTACATTTTTCTAGATACAACCTGATCTACATATTCCATAATTCTTTTTTAGGTGAGACTGTCACCCTTTCGGAAACAAAGTTCTTTTTTTCCTTTCTCAGCTGTCTCTGTTTTTGGTTTTGTATATTAACTTCTATTTACAAATTCTATTCAAATAAAATAAGTTATGTATTGATGTATAAGGCATCACTAACTCATTACAAATGCATTGTGAGTACAAGACAGGTGCATAACAGACACATAGGGAATGCAATCCACTTGTTCCTCAGTGTCTGGCACATTTGCATAATTACATGTGGCTCTATAAGTTCATTGTGACACATGACATTTTTACATCTGTAATCAAAAGTTATGGAATAAAATATCCGTTGTACTGTAAATTCAATCCTATCCAATAAGCTTTATGAATATTATGTTCAATCTACCCCATATACAGTGGCTTCGGAAAGGATTCAGACCCCTTTCACTTTTTCCAATTTTGTTGTGTTGTTGCAGCCTGATGCTATATTCTTTAAATTCTTTTTTTATCATTAATCTAAACTCAAAGTAATAACAGAATTTTTGACAATGTACTACATTTCATTAAAACAAAAAAAAAATGAAATATCACATTTACATAAGTATTTGGATCCTTTATTTAGTACTTAAAGTATCTTTGGCAGTAATTACAGCGTCAATTCTTTTTGGGTATGATGCAATAAGCTTTGCACACCTCAGTTGGGGGATTTTCTGCCTTTCTTTTTTGCAAATCCTCTCAAGATCAGTCAGCTTGGATGGGGATCATTGGTGCTCAGCTATTTTCAGATCTCTCCAGAAATATTAAATAGGCCATTCTAAGACATTCAAAGAATTGCCCTTAAGCCACTTCTGTGCTGTCTTTGTTGTGTGCTTTGGGTTAGTGTCAAGTTGGAAGGTGAACCTTTGCCCCACTTTGAGGTCCTGAGCACGGTGGAACAGGCTTTCATTGAGGATATCTCTGTTCTTTGCTCAGTTCATTTTCTCTCAACCAGCAAACCATCAAATAGCATGATGCCGCCACCACCATGCTTCACTGTTGGGATGGTATTGGTCAGGTGATGAGCAGTGCCTGGTTACTTTCAGATATACTGTTTAGAATTTAGGCCAAACAGTTAAATTTTGGTTTCATCAGACCAAAGAATCTTGTTCCTCAGTCTGAGACTGCTTCAGGTGCTGTTTTTGCAAACTCCAAGTGGGCTGAATTTATGGTTGTCCTTTTGGAATTAAGTCCCATTTCTACTCAGCATCTTTGGTGCTCAGCCAGGGTGACCATCGGGTGCTTTTTTACCTCTCTCATTAGGGCCCTTCTCCATACATCACCACAAATTATTACACAAAGAATCTTTCACAACATTACCAACTAGGACCACCTTCAAGTTATTACCATTTTGGGTTTCGCCCCCCTCCCCCCTTCATGTTTGTTTTTAATATTATATTTTATTATTTTATGTAAACTCACAGAGCAATTTCTGTACTTTTAATACACTTTATGTGGGATTCTAGGATTATTAAGGATACCTTTGTTGCCTTTGATAGGTAAAAAGTCTCCTTTTCTATTCTTTCCTCCTAATTCCTTTCCCATTTGCCCATACAAATCTTCATCTTTACATGTTTATGTATCAGATCCAGAAGAAAGGCGGTTCTATCCTCTAGACAGGATGCTATTAGGAAAAAATGAATTGCTTTTCTGATCTGTGCAAAATGTATTTGTTACAAATTTACTTAGCATTCACACTTCACTTCTGTTTACATATATATGGGAGAATAGGACAAGCTGCATTAACAAATATGCAACACAATGTAATACACCAGTAACACAATGATTACATTGGCTTTCTTAAAGCCACAGGATTTGAAAAGTTCTTACTGCAGAAAAATATTTCCTTTTTTAATAGAAATGAAACAACAATCTCTGGTGTTCCAGGTCTCATACTAGATGGCATTTATCCACCTTCCCCATAGAAGAGAACAGTGCTTGTTTGTCACTGGAACAGATCACCTGATAATCTAACGTCCATATGGAGCTTTAGGCACAGCAGATCACAGAGTTGGTGAAATGTTACCAGGAAAGTCAACATCCAATAATAAAGTGCTTTTTTCTTTTACAGAACTATCAATAAATGCTTGAAGTAATGTTATGCACCAAGCCTACCCTTTCACCTGGCCATGTTTTACCCTTACGGGGTGTATTGTTGGACAGTGGTTAACATGATTTAAGATTGACAATTAAGCTCAAGCTCAGGAGTTCAAGGATTTAAAATACCTGGCTGTTGGGTATCATTGTCTATTTTGTAAGTGTTATGTTGTTCACATAATTTAAGGTGGACAATTCTGTTTGATTTATGGTGCTGAAGTCATAATTGACTAAGCTTGTTGGCCACCTCCAGCCACCATGCCCCCAAACCATTGCTTCTGCAGTCCAGTTAGAAATCAAACCGTGCTAGTGACTTTATATGATGATATTCCTATACAGAGTGTTATAGTATTACATTTATTGTAAAATATTTGTCTCCTCAGTGGAAGTATAAATGTTAATTGCCTCCTTAGTACTCCTAATACGTTCCTTTGCAGGAAGCCTAGATGGGGACATTGTCACTAATCCGATGCTTCTATTTTAGATAGCACAGCACAATGGATGGTGTTGTTAGGCAGTTGTTCCAGTTCGCTGACCTGCATTAAATGTAATGCCCTGCGGCCTCTTTCACTTCAGGTATAGCTCTCTTTGCCACTAGATTTTATTCGATCGATAAAACATATCTTTTGGTTCGAAGTTTACAAGACACCAGGTGCTGTGTCATGCAAAATCAGCTGCAGTAGAGGACACATAAGTTATTGGAAACATAACCTTCTTTATTAAACGATAGTATTGATGCTACAACATTGCATAGAGCAGTCTGCAGATAGAAAAAAGCCAATTTACTGTACCTATACTGAAAACAAAAATAATGCAGTAAACAAGTGCGGCTAGAACCCTTCATCATTACAAATTTTTTTGCTTGATTGCCTGAATTTCACATAATTTTTTGTTTTTTTTTATTTTTAGGTAGCTGAGTCACAATATTTTAAGATTATAATTCCATTTGTTTCACAAAGGCTGGAAGTGTGTTTTTCACACAACTAGGAGTGTGAAGAGAGAGGCTAATTAAACGGTGTGTGTGTGTGTGGGGGGGGGGGGGGGTTGATTTGATAAATACACAAATCTTTATATTTGTAATAATTTGTACAATTTTTTTTTAATGTAGTCAACAAATGAAATTACTGATTTTCACCCTAGATTGCCAGGACATCTCCCAGGTTTGAGATCTTTTGCCACCTTGATGGTCGGTCCAAAATAAAGTAGCTCCTGTGCATGAGTTTGCCAAGATATGCCAGGAAAGCACAGTGAGCTATGCATGCACAGTGCAAATTCTAAAGCTACATACATGCAATAGAAGATTGTCACCCAAGACAAACAGTTATACTTACCTTGGGTGAAAATCTGTCATATGTACAGTGGTCTCCTGACATTGTTCATCAATTTGTTAATTTATTAAACAATCGAGTGGGGACAACTGCCTAGGGAGTAGGCACAGTAGGGTTGTGCTTGTTTGCCCTCCTTTCCCTCTACATAGAACAGGACACTGTTAAGCTGCGTACACACGTCAGATTTTTATCGCCCGATAATCGGCATCGGCCAAATATCGGGCGAAAATCTGCCATGTGTACAGTCGGTGTCGTCCATTGTCCGAACGACCGTCCTGCCGGATCCACGGGCGATGGACGACATCCGATCGTAATGAAAGGGAAGGGGAGAGCGCGCAGCAGGGTGCCGCTCCGTCGCTCTCCCCCTCCCCTCTCCATAGAGCATGAACGGTGCTGTATGTACAGCACCATTCATGCATTGTGCAGTCCCTTGTCGTTGGAAAGGATCGTGAAAGATCCTTTCCAACGACAAAAATTCCAAGTGTGTACGTAGCTTTATATGTACATCGCTCATTTGTTCTCCTGTCTCTTGTCACTCTCCAGCTACTGAAATCTGTACGGAGTTTAAAGAATATTGCAATCAGGCTTGGAAATATGCTTTATTAGCCTGACTTATTTGCAGCAAAGATTCTGCCTTGGTTTCATTTCACTTCAATCCACAGCAATTCATCCATGATCCAGATATCAGTTTGGTTAAACTGACTCTAAAAATCAGAACAAATTAATATGTTTTTAAACACAAGTACATATATACTATTATTTTCTCATCATGATTTGTATATACATATGACTTGCAAAGCTTAGCAACTCCATCTTTCCACATCATGATCTACAGGACTGCAGTGTAGGATATTAAGAAAACCTCTATTAGATAACAGGGAGCAAATAAGATAAATAGATAAGAATCCAGTTTCTATAGTAACCTCATATATTCCTGCGTCTGCTCCTTCTCTTTTCTTATCTTATCATTTAAACTGAATTATTATCTATAGGAATGCAATAAGTATTCCTTTGTTCAAGCACTTGGGGGACAGTTTTTCTATAGCTAAATGATAAATATGAAATAAAGTTGTGGAAGTTTAGATGGGATGTAAGAAAATGGATTTTAGTGAAAGGATACAGTGTTTATCTTTTTGTATAGACCTATAGATGTTCCTAGCCATAGAACTATTGTACAAGTTTAAACAGAAAAAATGCAATAGTTTCCAAATATAATATAAAAGCTCCATATTGTGTTTCACACATTTGAGTCTAAAGTCTTTTAAAAAAGTAAAATGTGGACAATCGGAGAAAAAAGGTCTATTTATGAAGGATTATTGCGAAATGTACTCAGTAGGCACTAGGAAGATTAATTGTCATTTAAATCATATGTAAAAAAAATAATAAATAAATAAACATATCCACCTTCTAATTCAGGAAACTAAAGACCAGTTTTATTGTTTTACTGATGGTTCAACAACGCTTTCTATCGCGCTCCCATTGGCTCCCATTTAGATGGATAAAAGTGGTTAGAACCAAACATTGTGCTTGACACTAAAATCAGTTGAATAGGAGAGTCTAGGAGTTATTATTAGTGTTGTGAAGTTAGGGGGGTCAGCTCACAGCAAGACACTGTAATGATTCAGAAAAAAGACCATTTATTTTGATTCAGGCACAAATAAAGTAGCTTCAATTTAGCAAAACCAAAACACAAAAAGGCTAAGTCCAGCATACCAAAACACTAAAGCAAACCACTTCAGCTAAGTAAGTGCAAAATGATTGTGTGCCTAACGTCCCCCCCCCACAAGTGGCTAATGCCAGGCAAACGCCTGGTACTCACAAGTAAGCACAGTTTTTCTTGTTTGTCTTTTGTCTTCCAGAACCAGGGAGCTGCCTCATGCTGTGGCTTCCAGGCTCAGTCTCAGACACCTTGGGGTATTGGTCCCACAGACCTAAGCTTTGGTAGCCCTCCTAGGCTCTCCCCAGGTCCCAGGCTTCCAAACCTCCATTTCCGTTTTTATTCGTGGACAGGTGCACCAGAGCAATGCCTAATCTCTGAATTGGAAAAAGGGAGGAGTGCCTGGCCCACCCATTAATCCAGGACACTCCATGCCTTGATCCCAAATAAAAAACTGCAATCTTGCAGCAACACAATTACTAAAAGCCTCATCCAGGCCCTTTATTTTTATTTCCAGGTTAAATTGAAAGAGGCACACTGAAATCACCTCAAAACCTGGCCTTACATTTTGCACCATGTTACAATGTGCTTTTTATTTTATTTTATCATTTTTTTTACAGCAAGCCTGAAAGGCGCCTAAGCAGCACATTACACCAAGAATGTGGCTTGTATCCCCATAGCAAAGGAATGTTTTAAGAGGAATTCCCTAAAAGCAAAGAGTTTTTCCCCCTAAACCACTTTAGCTGGATGGTGGTATCAGAAACATTGACATAAGGCGGTTCTGAGAAGAGAACTTATGCACCACATACCTAAGAAACCATAGATGCACAGTAAGTCAGTGGCTGGGTGGAAGCAACCATTAATCATTGAAAAAGCCGCCCATTAAGATTCCTAATAACAGGTTTACAGTCAATGTTTGCACTGCCACCTTCTTTGTCTAAACATCAGTAGTATTACACAGCAGGGAATATTAGTCCACTTGAATTTCGACATAGGGATTGCAGAAATGATGAATGGTTGAAATGTTATTTGAACATGATGGATCAGACCTGAGCGTCATCCTTACAGCAGGTCATGGTATTGATGTAAAGTTGGCAGGAGAAACGGGACACATTGACAGGGGACATGTTATTTTACAAATTCCTAAAGTGGAACTAAAGTGAAAATAAAAAAATGATCTTACTTTTACTTGTGCAGATTCGTCTTTTTTTAACACAGTTACCTAAATAACTTTGAAATATGAGTTAGAAAACTAAATTGGTCTTAAAAGGATCGGCTTTGTAACTGCCAGCCAATCCAAAGCAAGATGTGATTTTCCTTCCCAATTCACATTAATTTTTTATGCTTAAATAATGCTTGAATCTACGGGACACACCAGCTGACCCTCAGCCTTGTTCCATAATCTTACCATGAATTTTTCTGAATTCAATAACAATTCTACAGGCCATTAGAGATAATTAATGCATTTTCAATTTGCAGCTAGGAAAACTGACATTTTATTGAATTGCCAAGTTTTACCAGAATTCTCATGAATACTAAATTCCTTTTTTCTAACTCTGGAGATCTCTAACAATCCAACTACAGTACACCAGGATGCAGAGGTGATATTCTGAGTTTCTATATTAAACCTGAGTTTCTGTGTGTTTTCCAGGCCTGAAGAGTACTGCATAAAATACCATACATGGGAAAAATAATGAAGCACCAACCATTGAGATGATGGACCAATCTATACGATGCATTTTATCCACCTTAACAAGGGATGTGACTCACTGTCTTTAATTATGGTCCTATGAGTCTCCTTCTTTATTTATAGCCATCTTTATCTTATGTACTATGTACTGTGTCATGAGAGGTGAAAGTACTACACAAGAGCAACACTTAATCAATGTCTGCAGAGTGGAAAAATTAAATACATTGCATATGATACAAATATTCTCTTCCAGCTTGATTTAGAAAAGAAAGGTAAGATGGCATTGTGCTCAACAGTAATAAAAGTGATGGAAAATCCAATCTCTGATTATTTTTACCAGAACAAGTTTTCAAGCTCTCCTTGATATGCTGTTCAACATTCCACTGCCATCATTGAGATGAAATCTAACCAACATAGGCTTAAAGTGGTATTAAAGTCAAATTTTCCTATTGGCTCAAATATATTTGCTACATTTTTCTGTATACCATAGTGCTTTCTGCAGTAAAACACACTTATCTGCCTGTTTGCAGTCTTCTGTTGAATGCACACTAAGCTACACAGGTCAAGCTCAGTGTACTATCCCAGCATACCCAGGTGCTAGGAATAAATTAACTCCAACATGCACGCGTGTGGCCTGGCCAATTAAGATGGCAAAAGACCCAAACACGGAAGAGGACCAGATGAAGATGTTGGTGCAGGTGATGGAGCAAGGAGTTGTGAGTTTTGTGTGAAATGCTTGCCTTTAATAACAACAATGTACACAATGGCCACACCTATACAAGCCATTAGGTGTCTGAAAATTATGTAGCCAGTTAGAAGTGGATGTTTGATGTCTATGAATAGACAATGTTTGATTCACAGTACTTTATCAAACTTAATGTGATTTTTCTTTTTCTTTTGAGCATAAATGTAGGGGTTCATTTAGAAGTTATTGTTTGGGTAAGGTGTGGGTCAATAAACACAAAGGTTTTAAAACAGACCTAAATTCAAAATTTTTACTTTACATAAAAGGGTAGACAACCCTTTTTTAAAGTAAAATTTGTGTTCATCTTTTCTTAAGTGCAACACCCTTAAAAAAAAAAAAAAAGGTGTAGCACCTCCCCTTTTTGTCTTGATCGCCGTGCACAGCTTACCGGGATACCTATGTCACATTCTGGTATACCTAGAGATCAGGTGACGCCGTAATAAGAACCTGAAAGAAGAGAGAACAAGATGCCAGCGCCCGATGCTACCTCTGTGCGGGACCAAAGACTAATATCGGGATGACGTGGGACCCAAACATAGAAACTTCCTGACGTATAGACGAATCTGTGTGTTTTTTATTTTAGTTCTGCTTTAGGAACAGATGAAAAAGATGTGGGAGGGACTCAATGGGTAAACTCATTCTAGGCTGCCTACGAAGTAGGGAGGCAGATATAAGACGAATCACCCTGCACAAAAAGAGAAAGAAGTGTTGGTCTCTATTAAAGACAACTTAAACATAGTTAAAATAATACACATGCTTCTTGTATTTAGACAATATTAATATATTCTGGTGTTCAGCTTTAACTCTGAAAATGATAAAAGGACTTAGCAAAACTGTTGACATCAGATTTGGATACATTTAGCACAGTACAGTTTGGCTATATCTGTGTTAAGGCGCTACATATAGCATCTCGTGCATGGCAGCTTATAGTAAATGAATTGGGATGGTATCCAGGAATTCAGTACCGTCTGCTGTCGCATGCTGTGAAATATTAAAATGCTGGTGCGTTAAGAACCAGAACAAATGTCAGGGAGGTGTCAACCACCCGGGAACGCCTGTTCCTACTGCTAATTAAAACTGAGCTTAAGAGTTAGGCATACTGTTGCTGTCGGAAGCATTGAAAGGTTTTTTATTTTTTTGGCACACAAATAGGGGCCAACTTTTCATTTCTAAGCATCAACATGCCAAGAACATATGGAAATGTAATGCAAGGTTTACAGAGGTTCTGATCCTGAGGATATGACAGAACATGAGTCTTTGTATCCCCAGTTTAGTTTGGACGCTATAATGTACTGTTTACACTCCCCAGTGAAAGCGACAGAAATTCCAGCGCAATTCAAAGCTTGGTGTGACAACTTAGTACTTAGCACACTTGACCTGATTTAAATTTATACACACCAGCTTTACTTTGTTACCTCTGCCAGCAAAAGTGACATTTGAACAGATAGAGGAGGCAACTTTTGAAGGTGAGAAGTGATGTGTTCAGCATGTCAGATAGAAGATGATATTTGTCATTCAGACACATCATTAAACTGTGAAACGCTCTCTGCCAGCTTGTCATACTTAAATGATAAAATTGCTGCTGTGGGGTATGAACACACTGTGTATTTGAACTGATTCTCTATAAAGCCTGAACTTGCCACACTCAGGATCATTACAGGCAACACAGGGTTTTAGTTAAACCTATAATAAAATATTTTTTTGCTTTGAAGCAAAGGAAGGAGAAGTCCGCATTTAATAGTTATTTGGCTTTGCAGAACAGCTTCACATTTTTAAAGTGTAGCCTAACCCTAAATTTATTTTTTTTAGTTTGTTTGGCATTGTGCCCCACTGTAGAAGGTTTTCTACAATGATAGTTTTTCGGAATAAGTTGCAAGATTTCTTCCTTTTACTGGCTAACAACCCGAATGGCTACTGGCAATCTGCAGCAGTGTTGTAAGCCTGCCCTTTACATTTCTTCACTTGGACATTAAGATGCCTATCTAAAAAATTATATACAGTAAAGCATAATGTCATACTGAAAAATAGGTCTTGGATTATTATTATTCAGTATTTATATAGTGCTGACATATTATGCACTGCTTTACAAAGTCCATGCTGTAGTCATATAACTAACTGTCCCTCAAAGGAACAATCTAATGTCCCTACTATAGCCATGTATCATTACCACAGTCTAGGGTCAATTTGGGGGTAAGCCAATTGACCTACTTGCATGTTTTTGAAATGTGGGAGGAAACTGGAATACTTAGAGAAAACCTACAAACGAGAACCTGCAAACTCCATGCAGTGCCTTTACCAAGATTCAAACCTGGGATCCAGCACTGCAAGGGCCAGTGTGTCCACACTTTGAAGACTGAAGCACACAAGTACAAAATTGTGTGCCGTGATAAAGAAGGTTAAGTATTTTTAATATAAACCCAAAATTAAGGGCTTGTTCAGACAGGATGTGGGACATTGGTTACCAGGTGGCTCCAATAAGTTAGTTTCTTACCAACCAGTATTTCAACATTTTACTGCAGATGGCACAGAACTGCTCACCACAGGCCTTTATTTTCTCATGGGTGGTTGTGGATGAAATTCTACATGTAGTGAACACACAAAACTTTAAAAAAATGCCAATCCAATAAACAACTTGTTTTTTCCTGACATTGATGTTCTGTGTTTCCATGTCTCTTTAGGGAATCCTTGAGATTCTAGCTCCAAAACTAAAAATTAGGTAGCACACCAGTGTCTAAAATAAAAAGTAGAAACCTCCTTGGGTGTTGTCCTCAATAGCCGTTCCACTCTCTCCTACTGATATTGCATGACTTCATTTAATCTGTTTTCTATGAGCCCAGGACTTACAATACCTGACCCCTAATGCCATCATGGGGCAAAAGGAGTGGGGAAGAAAGTGCTGCACTTTGTTCAAATCCTGGATTTTTAAGCTAAACTCTAGGTGGGTATCAACGGCACAGATGAATGTGGCTCCATATTGGAACCGTTTTAATGCATTCAAGGAGTACCTACATAGTTACATAGTTGGGTTCAAAAAAAGACATAAGTCAATCAAGTTCAACCATCAAGAAAATAAACTTACTAAAAAACAGCATAAAGATAGAACCATATATGCATAGATAATCAGGAGGAAAGCAAAATACCCTTTAAAACTTGGTTCAAACTACTAAAATAGGCGAAAAATATTGTTTTCTGATCCTGTGAGAAAATCAGATGTTCCCTGGATTAACCTAAATTTGTCTTGATGTCGCCCTCTTGCAAACTT
Organism: Pyxicephalus adspersus; assembly: GCF_032062135.1. NCBI lineage: Eukaryota > Metazoa > Chordata > Amphibia > Anura > Pyxicephalidae > Pyxicephalus > Pyxicephalus adspersus. Next base: position 40,433,779 of record NC_092864.1, on the reverse strand, counting down.
ACTGTACAGCAGGATCTGGACTTGGAATAGGGGAGGCAGCACTGGTAACCAATCAAGTGAGCTGCATGTAAATACACTATAATGGAACATAATGATAGGAAGAGAGAGCACAGTGAGCAGTGGGATGACTGGGACTGTAAATCTAAGGCAAAGAAAGACAAAAATATCAGTAATACTTTTGGTATATAACAATTCTCCTATATATGTTTTATCTGTGCATTTAGCTGTTTCTTGGGAATTGATTTTAGTAAAACCAGCATTCACAGAAAATATAGCACCAAATCATAAAAACTTTTGTTGTCCACAATGATCTATGAAAGACCTATGAAAATGATACATTAAAAACGAATTGAGAATGTGAAAGATGAAAAGAAATCTTGCAAGTTACTTTGTCAAACAATACAATTTATTCACCATGGCAACTATCGGTATGACTGACATGCTGTTTAATGTTCCTTCCTTTAAATAGATTCAATTATTAGATGTACAGTAGAATATAATACATTTGCCTATTGCCTATTTAGAAAACAACATGCAGTGTGATACAAAGCCTGTAACAATACCCTAATAAACATATGCTTTGTTTCCTGTGTGTTGCACCTTTTGTAGTAACCACGTGGTAATGATTTTGGTTACAAATAATTTTGCACGATATCTCTAAACATGGAAGAAGATTAAAAAAAAAAATTCTTGTTAATAAATGGCATTTGTGCTTCAGATGGAATTCCCCCAGACTGGCTCCCATTCAACGCAATTAACATTCTCCAAATATAGATGTAGCAGCTCGCTTTGGTCTAACTGTGTATGCTACCTTAGTAACAGATTCATTTAGGAAACAATTCTATGTTTAGCAGCATCGGCTCTGCAAATGATATAAAAAGTCAAAATAGAATCTTGTGACCAAGTTTAAGACTATGTGCATACGTTGGCTTTTACTGTTGCTAAAAACTATTTTTGTACACACAGTGCTATTCTGTTCTTTGGGGGAGCAGAACGAGTAAATTACAACCTACCTCCCTCAAAGGGAAAACAAGGTGGTACAGGTTTCATTGCTCATTGATCCACCAGGATGGATTATTGACCGACATGATTTCAATCGTTTGTCTTAGTTGACTATTATCTGTTATATATACATGCTCAAACTAGCTTTGGATCAAGTGGTAAGGGGGTTAGATACCTGACAGGCTGTAATTGTTGCCTATACAATTACAATTGCCTATACAATTAAAAGTGAATTTTCCCCTTCCAAAGGATACCTTACTTAACCTTAATTAAGTGAATGACATGATGCTTTACTGACTTCAACCATCCAATCATGTGCTAGCAAATATCCATATTTTTCGATATTCTTGTAATTCTGTATTCTTTGCCAAGAGGATTTTGCCACATTTACTAAGTTAAGTTAAATATCCTTTGCAGGTGTACAGTGAAAAATCTTGCTTAGTGAACAGCCTAAATTACTTCTCTTCTAAATTTGTTATCATCTTTTCTAAGCAAACAGCCTATATTTCTTTAGGAAATCTACCCCAATGTGTTTTTTTATGCAGCAAAAAAACTGCCTGTTCTCAAATGTTGTATCAAGCATTTAAAGTTTTACTTTGAGTGCACTTGTTGCTTGATGAATCAGACTCAAATTGTTCCTAAGGCACCATGGTAAATTGTTTTCCTGCTTTTGTCCTGCTCAAGTGGCCAAGCATAGAAGCAAAAATGAAATATTTTTCCAGTGTGGTTGGAAGCCAATGCATTAATTATTATATTGGTATTTTTTTTTTAAGGTAAGGTTGTTGTTTGTCTATGACTTAATGGGATTTTGTGATGCTGGTCCAATATTTAAACAAGGAAAGGGTAGTGGAGTTCATTATAAAAGAGAGAGCGGCTTGTGTGTTGCGACCAGCAGGTGGCACAGGAAGGCCTGTTCATCGCTTTCCACCTCTGCTTTCTATGCCCATTTTACTGTTAACGTTTGCTATTGTACATACGTTTTGCCTCTAAATCTGAACATTGCTGAGTCATGGTAATCTACTTACAACACTCTAAAAATAGCACCAGCTGCTTTCTATTCCATTCTGATTAATGCTGTGACCCACTTGGATTCTCTGTCGTGTCATTCTACCTGACAGATCTCTTAAGCATATAATAGGTATAGGAAGGCACTTAAATTGAACTCCTTGCTATATGCAAAAATAAAAGGATATGTGATTTTATGTATAGCTCTATTTATATGCCAAATGTGCCTTCATACCTGGTAAAACTAAAGTCCTTATTATTGACATTGAATGCCATGTTTTACAGTCGGCCAAACTTCTTACACACAAAAATATGCACAAGTATATTCAGCAAAGAACAGTAAGTATATAGCAACCAAAAGGAGTCCATCCTTAAGTCCTATTTTACCAAAAGCCTTTGGTCATCATGGACTAAGCCATGTATACTCTTTTGAAGAGGGTCAATGGTGCGCTTACAAAAGTGCAGGAAACAATCTGGCTAATTTTAGTGAAGCTGTCCCGTTAACATCCACATTTTGCTTGGCGGATATTTACTTTTTTACTTATAAAGGTCTTGGGAGGAACACCAGCTATTGGGCAAGGTTTCCAAAGATGTCTAATTAATCTTTGCCCCACAAGATGGGTCAGTGAGAGCCCACTAATACCATAACACTAAAACAGTCCACTGATAACATAGACTTACCTGGTACTTAAAGTTGGTATGGTTTTGTCAAACTAACCTTTATCTGGAATGGATAATTCATTGAAATGCAGATCACGAGTTTCTTTGGTGCAACCAACTTTCATAACTTTTAGTGGATTTCTCTATCTTCTACACTGTCCACAAATAGGCTATGTTAGATATGTAGGGCCATTTTTGTGCTGTTTCACCTTCCACATAGTAGTTAGATTTGAGTGATATTTCTCAACATTTTTTTTACATTTGTCAACTGGCCCTATTTTCTTTTGTAGAGAGAAAAACATTCCCAGTATCTCCACCACCTATTGGCTTGCTGCAAACTTTAAATCTTGAAATTTCTTTGTTATAAGCAGTTAGCAGTTGTCCAAACTTCCAGTATTCCGTGCTATTAAAAGTGCAGGAGATAAAATTAATTGTGGATATGCACACAAGAGTGAATTACTTAAATAGAGAGTTTTCACAACTTTTCACACTGCTTTTCAGGTTCTTGGGCAAAATACTACATCAATGATAAAAGGATGACTCTTTGTTGATTGAATTAGGGTAACTGAGGTGTACCTTGCTTGTAAATGGTGGTATATGTATCTGACGTATATCTCTCAACTTGGATTGAAAAATCCACTAGTATTAGTAGTGAAATGTCTTCAACATTTAATTTCCTATTATTTGGCAAATGTTTCCAGCCCTGGGCCAGAAATATTCTAGGGTTGGTTAATTACTCATGTTCATCCATGATAGTCTAGCTTCTCCAGTCTTGGAGAGCTTTGATAAATAAGACCATAGGTGTGGTTGAATATATAAATCTCTTCACTGGTATTATAAAGTCTACTGAAGTAAATTCTCCAATATTTTTTACAGATACCAATAGACTCAGTTCCATATTCCAAAAATATTTACTGAATATATATATGTTCATTTAGTCCCAGCAAACGCAGGGGAAGCTGGAATATGACTGGTATCTCAACAACCAACATTGATCTGCACATGTGCAGCTCAACAATTTTGACAAAAGTGGGTTATCGGGTAGGTAAGAATGCTTATGCAGAAGGGACATTTCCTATACTTTTCTGCAATAAAGCTCTGTCTGGTCACAGATTTTTATAGAGTTCTAGTTCCGCTTTTAAGGAACAATAAAGGAATAAAACAAGTGCAGGATCTGTATGACAGGGTGAAAGGGGGTTACAGAAGATAAGGGTGAAAGGAGAGGGGGTTAGATAGGTCAGCCTTACCTGATAGATGGAGGTTAGCTGTGGGGAGTCGGTCAAAGGTTTGGTCATTGGGGTGGATTGTCAGTTGGAGGTGAAGAGTGTGAATAGGAGGTTCAATGAATGCCAAATTTTTCTTTTGTAGGGTTTGTTAGAAGAAAAAGAGGATTCTTTAAGTGCCTTCATGGACCTATTTTACCCCCTGGTATATATTGTATATCTCTGCAAAGTTGTGAAAAATGTTTATGGAAAATGTTATATACGTTATACAAATTGTTGTTGTTAATGAAAGGCCATTTTGGCCAATATACTCTATAAAGAAGAAGGGGTTGGCAAGGTAACCCCAATCTATTCTACCCTTTTCATGTGCATGTTATAATGACCTCTGATAAAACATGCATGTTGTAAGGGGGTCCTACAGTTTCCTATTATTATTTCCTTAATGGTACTGTTAAACATTAACTGCAAGCGAGTTAAAATGTAAATATTGCATCAAAAATGACTAAATGTTGTATTAATAGCTGACACATGCTCACAATGAAAGTATGCTATGGTTTTCCTTTAAATTCCATTAGATTGTAAAACTGTGGACCTAATTAAGACTTGAAAGGTCAGCACTGTCAGAAAAACACAAAAATGGAAATCTAGCTTTAATAATTACCGCAGACTTGTAAAAGGTTATTTATAAAGCCTCATTTAGCTGATTTCAATGTCTTGACCTCACTGGTTCTCAAGTTAGTTGAAAAGGTTTCTTGCAAGTAAGGATTCCTGAGGGTTATTTAACACAATATACGGTGGAAAGTGCTGTAGAATCTCCAGTAGTTGAGTGCGCAATAAGGCTTATTTAGTAAAGCAGATGACAACTAATCAGATTTTGTGGTACTGTTACCAGATCATTGGATTATGGCTTCTGAATAATCATTGAGATGAATGCACATTGCCTTACTGAATAAGCCCTTGTATGAGCAGTCACTATTACAGAGAATGGTACTGATGGCAAGTAAGTTTTGTATACCAGATAAAAAAGTATAATAATGGCCAAGGCTTCTGTGTGAGATTTGTATTGCTGTCTATGTCCCACTGGGGGAAATTTCTGTATTACCCTTTCTCAGCCTTTTTAACATGGGGGAACCCTTGAAATAGTGTTCAGGTCTTCGGAGAACTCCCTGTTATAATTATCTACAGCTCATAGTACATTAGCGTGGTGGTCAAGCAGATGAATGAATAAATTGCTGGGCAGTGGGTAGAAAGTCACTCTACAGGTATCCAAAAAGATTAAAGTTGTTGCCTATTGCTTATTGCTCACGGAAAACTTTGGCGGACAACCACTGGAAACACTGTTCTATATCATCTACTGACAAAAAGCAATAGTAAATCAGGTAAAACTGTCCATTTGGGACATCTGTTCTAGGCTCCCTTCTTAATTTTATTTATTTATTTTTTGCAAGACATTGTGAATTTAAATTCAACAACCCAGCATGGGAATGCAATGGTCAGGAATAAGTAATGCACAGTACACAGGGGTTAGGAGTAATTAGGGGTATGTAATACACAAAGTGCAGGGAAAAGACATAGACTGGAATGACCAATGCACCACACAGGTAGGTGCAAGATGAGCAGTAATCTTCTGCCCTCCCCTTATCTTGATCCCTATCAACTCTCTTTGACCCATCATAACCAAATGGACACAAAGAACCTGATTTATTAATGCTCTCCAAGACTGGAGAGGGTGCCCTTTCATCAGTGAAGCTGGGTGATCAAGCAAACCTGAAATTGATTTCTTAAAAGCAATTTGTTATTTGTTAGCAATTTTTTTCAGGTTTGCTGGATCACCCTTACTGATGAAAAGTGTATCCTCTCCAGTCTTAGAGAGCTTTTATAAAGCAGGCTCAACGTGACTGGTATCTGTTGTAGTAATCCTTTCTAACATTTAAGCAGAAACAATGGTTGTCTCCCATCCAAATGTGGGCAAAAGGGCAAATCCACTGGAGCCAGAGCCTCCACTTACCCTACATCTCTCTCCAACTTCTTTGCCCCTTCTTTTCTAGTGGGATTGGTTCAAATTCGCCTTGTGTGTGCAGCTGTTATTTCCTTTCAGGATGTCACTACAAAGGTGTGATCTTGACTTCCATAATGTGATGTGAAGAGAATCTAATCAAATCATCTGGTGCTAAATGACTGGCTTTGTACTGTCTTCCCTGCTGGACTTGTATCCTCATTTATTATTTTTTTTAGAAAAATTGCCTCCGCTTTGATTGAACCACAGCATCCAGATTCTTTCATTTTAACGTACTTAAAAGACAATCATAGTTGTGGGTCAACAGAGAGTGAAAGAAACCCTATTTTTATGTTAATAGCCGGGGCCTTGAGTTCAGTTCAGTTTAAACTTTTATTAGTGTATAAAGTTGGATTTAAGTACAAAGAATTGCACGTTTTGATTTGTATGCATTCAGGTTAGAGATAACAAGATAATTCTATTGTATTTTCTAAAAAAAATTTATGATTTACAATCCTAATAAATCCAATAATATTAATTAACAACATTAAACTGTCTTTGAGCATTGACTATCTTTTTGACCCATGACTTGCCAGAATTTTAGTCTGCACCCTCGGAGGCTAGTAGTTTTTTAAAGTCTAGCACAGCTGATGTCAATGCCGCATTTCAAAACCCTGTGTGTTCTACACAGCAGTAAGAAAAGAGAACATTGTAAGAAGTGTTTGCAACCCAGGGAAAAAAGTGCAGTTTATTTTGAGAGACACCAGACCACCTTGGAAGAGACAGAAAGACCCCCCAGGAAGTGCTGTGTGCTGGTTCAGGCACCTGGCATGCTTCTGCCCCTCGGTCATTCAATATTCATTTTGCAAACTGGGAAAAAGTTATAGGTAAGGCCAGAGGATGCAACATGTCCCTCACCAAGTCTGCTTTTTGGTCCTGCAACATGACCTGCCAGTGCAGCCCATTCTATAACCAACTTGCACCCAGGCAAAGCCCTGAAGAGTCTGCATTGAACGGTCATCCATCCATTCTACTCTTGAAACAAATTAGCAAGCCCAGCAACATACAAACATCAAAAAATTCTTTGAAACTCATAGTTGTCACACTCCCATGAAAACCAGTGACTCTTATGGTAATTCTGTAAAGACGCTTCGTTTGAGAAAGCAATAAGTGGTTCAGAACTGGAGTATATTACATGCTCCTCCACACACTGGGTATTTCATTTGGCTTCTAGTTCCATTTAGACTTGCAGGGAGCAATGGAAAGGTAAATAGGTGCTACTTACTCTGAGGGGGTTAAAGCAAACTTGTTTCTGTGCCCTGAATGGGCAAAGCGCAGATTTGCTTTAAGCTTTTATGCAAAATTTACTGGCACTGCATTTTCATTCTTATTGTAGCCAAGAAATATGCCCACTCCAGAACTTTCATCCAGCTTCCTTTATTATAGCACAAGCACTTCCATTAGAACACTTAGGAGAATGGAATAGATTGTCCCTTTGTAAATTCTATTATGTGGACATTGAAGTTCATTGCATGAGAGTAATTACATGACTGAAAAGCAGGTTAATGTAAAATGAACAGTGAAGGGGGAGAGGAAGGCTCTCGAATTTGAAGAAAGTGCTGTGCTCAGCTCGGTATCTTGAAGACACATATGAACGCAGCTATCTAATGCTGTTTAACGGAACAATTTAATGCTCTATTGCAAATTACTGGCCAAAGCAGTCAGCTCACAGAAATTGTTAGTCAGGCAGAACATCTAATGAAAAAAAAATAAATGAAGGTCATCCATCCGAATATATCTGATACAGAGCGGCAGTTAATTAGGCCTCCTACACATTAAAAAAGGTCCAAACAGTACCTTATATAAAGGACTGAATATCTGAATACACACCTGAAAACATATAGACGGACTGCTTTATGAATCATACGATTTTTCAAATAATATGCACACCCCTTTGATCCTGCTCTTTATTATATACCACAGAGCTATGCATACCATGAGCAACATTTTATAGCCTGTTTATATTAAGTGGGCATCAGTGTGGAGCTGGAAGGGGCCGAACAAGCTTCGTTTGCTTATTGTCGCTAAGAGAGTACTCCAAAATTGGTCAAAGTTTGGCCATGTGGTAATAGTTCAACACCTCTCTCTTAAGACCTTTTATGCAAGTAAAACCTATTTTTATCATGCTCAACTGGAGCCAGAACAAAACAGATATCTCTAAAGCACATTACTTTGCTTAAAAACAGTGAACTTTTGATTTTTTATTTTACTGCTTTTTAGCAGCAGCATAGCAGTGGAACTGTTGTTATGATGTCTTTAAAATGCCAAAGAATGGTACCCATCCTGAACACCCTGCCACCTGAAGCCCACCCAAGTTTCTCTTCCTTCTAACAGAGCTGACAACACCATTTTAATTTTTATTTCAAATTGTGGCTGCATGATAAAAGGATTTTAGTTGCACTTTGTGATCTACCATTAAATTTTGACACATATACTGGGCCTGATTTATTAAAGATCCTCAAGACTGGAGAAAATAGACTATCATGGGTGATTCTGGGTGATCCTACAAACCAATAATGTAATTATATATATGTGCTATTATTAGGCAAATGTTTTCAGTCCTGGACTGGATCCAATGCAGGTTTGCTCCATCACCCAGCTTAAGCCATGATATTCTATCTTCTCCAGTGTTGGAGAGTTTTGATAAATCAGGCTTGTTGTCTGTATCTACTGATTCTGGATGGAGTAAAGACCTTATAACCTTTGAAACGTGTTTTGTTGGTATCTTGAATCTTTAAACCGAAATATAGTCATTAGGCTCATAAAACACTTAGTGTGTCTTTCCTGTTCTTTTACATCTCCTAAAATGTTTCTTTAATTCCTCTTGTGCATTTGTTTGGGAGTTAGGCTGCATACAAACGTTCAACTATTGTTGCTGGGAACCATCTTTCATGATTGTTTGTAGGGACAAACGAGTGACAGATGAACGAAAGAGCGATGTGCGCACAGTGCTATTCTGTTGTTTGGGGAGGGGAAACAAGTGGTTTCCTCTCCATTGACTTGTATTGCGGTAGTTTACCTTCGGTCACTCATGGATCCGTCAGGACAAATCCATGAATGATGTTGGGCGACCTCTGTACACATGTCAGATTCTCCCTCCAGACGGGACCCAAATTTCATATTGGGCGAGAATCATCTGACGTGTGTACATAGCCTTAATTGTCAAAAATGTTTGCTCCGCACTGCGAAACTAAACTACCCACGCTCTCTGAACAACCATTAAAGCCAGACAGGGTGTCTACACCTTTCCAAAACTAGACAAAGAAAAAAGTTGAGGCTGAAGTTGAACTTCTTGCATCTTGCAACACATCTTGCAAAGACATTTTTTTCCTAACTCACTGTAAAGCCTCTCAATGTGATCATAACTCTAGCTTCTTGTTAAGATTGATATTGGAAGTACCTGGTTTTTCTGTGCAATGTTCCTGTCGGAAATATCACATCAATTTTCTGCAGATCATATTTCACTGCTGGATAAAATGCCTGTCGCTGAGCTCATTAGCTGGCTATGGTTTAATGGTGTCCCAATGCTGTAGATAATTGATTCTCAGGAAGAGAGTCATATAGCTACAAAATTTGACAAGGTTCACTTCCTTGGCATTTCTTATTAAAAATAATATGGTTGATTAACATTTAATACCATTGAAAGGTTAATATGAAATTAAAAGATGACTAGGAATAACATTGCTCTTCAGAAAGTTTAGAGTTTCATCGATAGGTTAATGCAGAACAGCAGCATTAAAGTGAACCTGTCACCTTATCACCCATGGCAAGGTCAATAAACATTTTTAAACTAATAGGAGTACTTATCAATGTTTTTAGATTTACATAAGGATTTACATATATTTAAAATTCAAGTTGAAAGTGTGTGAATCTTTAGGGACCATTATTTCGTGTTTTGTTCCTTACCTCTGCTTCTGAGTGAATTGAAGGCATTGATTTGCTCTCCTTCATGCCCAATGTCATCAATCTTCCTGGATTATAAAATCAGGGTAGGGGGTGTATGCTTGCTTTTTCTGCATTCACTCGGTATTGAATTGCTACTTTTTCTCCTCCCTATGTGTGGCCATTTGAAGGATGAACTGGGTAAATGCATTATGACATTGCAACTTTGATAGTTCCGGAAGCATCCTCAAGCTTTAATTGTCCAAATTGTAAATACCACTCATGAAGCCATTCACATAGGCAAGTGCAAGTTAGTACCATTTGTTTGACTGCAAAGGAATGGTGCAACATATTGATGGATCTTAACAAAATCATACAGTGAATTATTAATAACAAAAATTAACTGAATATTAACAAAATCATACAGTGTCTGCAACTAATTACTTGATTGGGCTACACAAGGAGCTCATATATGGATGCTTTGTGCATAAATAGAAATACTGCTAATTATCACATGAGCAACGGCTCTGAAGCCTTGAAGATGTATCTCACAAACAAGATGGTGGCAGCTAACACCAATCATAAAAGAAGCATAGGAGAGGCCATTAGACAAAGCAACATAATGCTGTATTTTCTCAAGGACAGATTGCTGTAATAGCACATTAGTCATAGGAAAAACCAAAGAACTACATATGTGCGTAAAGGAATTGCACATCAGTTGCCACACGTATTGTCATACTTGCTGGATTAATGAAGTTTAAAGTAAATATAAACCATTGAAAAATGTCATTCAGTTTGTTAACGCAATGTGTATCATTATTAATATTTTTTTTAATAAATACTTTCTTACTTTGCTGTATTTTAGTGCTGCCAAACCTCTTTACAGCAACTTTCTTTGCACTCTAGTAATGGCTGCACAAGTGCAGCACTTAAAAGTACCCTCACACGCCTGTAGGTTTACTTTTGATCATCCACGCGGTACTTACTTCAGACAAAACATTCATGGCTAATCCTGCATAATATATAGATGCATATTTTGAAGTTCTGAATTAATAAAAATTTACTGGTGGTGAATCATTCCATTTTGTTTGAAATGTGCAACTTACATAGGCAAGCTACTTAAATCATCTTATAAAGAAGCTACCAGTCCATTACACATATGAGTCAGTGACACATAGAACACATTTTGTGATGTGTCAATTATCTTAGACGTTGCTGTAACACTTTACCATTGTCTGGTTGCATTACCTCTCCTTGTGTGCTTGCCCTCATTTACTTTCATGTATGTGTAGCACCTCTTTGGTGTTTGGTCCATTTAAAAAGAAGTGGGGTGTGTGGGTCTTGAACCTTCTTGAAAGTTCAGGCCTCTGATTCTCCCCGGGAGTGATAGCCAGCTTTCTCCTATTGACAGAAAGGAGTCCAGTTCGAGTGAGATTTTACCAGATGTCAACTAATGAGCAGGTTTGACACCCATTTGGGAGGAAGTTTCAAAACAGATAAATACTTGGAGAATAGAATGTTCTGGATTTGGGGTGTTCTGCATACAGTGGACAAATTTTCTGTATGGCTGACTTCTTTTTTCCAAATCCCTTTATTGGAAAATTTGAATGTGATCAACAAGTAAACAATTCACACTATGCATTTTTACATATATCATACAATAAATATATTAAAAACAATGTGTTTTAATATATATGATATATCTGTAGTCATATTTATAATCATACATCATAACACATATATGTAGTTTTTCAGTTGTAAGAGAATATATCAGTGCAAAATTGTATAGCCAATTCAATTTACATTTACCTAAGGCACCTTACAAGAGGGATAACCATAGGACACAAGGAGGGAAAGGGACAGGAAAGGGAGTGCACATTAGAGAAAACATATTCAAGAAGAGCACTAATCCAACCACGGCTTCCATAAAAGTTCATAGGCATGTGAAGTGTCCTTGAGAATGCAACGGAGTTTATTGTTTATCATTATCCAGTTTAGTTTGGCTTTCAGTTTAGAGAAGTTAATGGTGGTTGACTTCCAAAATTTGGCAACTCTGGCTGTCATATAGCTACATTTAAACAATCATAACTGGCTGCGTATTGAAATAAATATTTTATATCAGTAGATGACTAATACTTCTTGAGCAATTGTATGTTGCATATCATTTTTGGGCAAAGTAGGTTGTATTTTACAAGGAAATCTGTGGAAGCAGTTCCCAGGTCGCCAACTTTTCTTTTTGTCTCACTGCAGCTGATCTTTTTCTCAATACTAACATACTGAAAGTGTTCTTCACTTTGCAGGTGGCCATCTTGCAAAGGTTAGAATATACAGAAGGGGTGCTTTCCTTTGAGGTATTAAAAAAAATCTTATGCCAACCCATAACAGTGTGTGTACAGAGTTACTAATAGAAAAGAGACGTTTTTTTTTGGCAGGGCAGCTCACTGCCATGAATTTAATTCTTGACCACCATGCTAAAAACCTGGAACCTTTCACCTCTCTTTGTTATGTTATCTGTCTCCACATCCCCTGAGAAAACCAAAAGGTGAAACATGTCTGGTACTGAGACAATTTTAATGTAACATATGGAATTTTTGTTTTTCTACATTCTCCACCATAAGGGACATGATGGTATGGATGTGGACTCTGTATTGCTTTGACAACTTTTACTAGCCTAAAACTCAATTGTACTACTAAAAAAATCCCACTATTTTCTATTGGAACCCTTTTCTCTACATCTAAATGTAGAGGAGCAGGGCTTTGCTTTTTCAATTTTAGAGCTGATGACTGTTAAACTGATTCCAAGTTGGAGAATATGTACAATAGCCCAAAAAAATGTGTTGGAACCCCAAATCTACAGGATGAGTAATACAGAGGCATGGAGATCTTTTCACTGCAGGTCTATAGGTACAGCTTTCTCTCCAGCAAGGAAAACGGAGAGAAGGTCAAAGGTAGAATTCTCAGGGTTCAGCTTAGGCATAATTAACATTTCCAGATGTTTCCTATAAGATAGCAAAGCTTAATCTTTTGTGTTCATGTCCACTTTAATAATTCAACTCAGTACATACTGTATTTTAACAGACAATAATATACGGATGAGCAAGTTTCATGCTATTTATAGGTTAACATTTTCTAATTTGTATAATCATATGTCTTTATAGTGACTACATTCAAATTTGCTTTCTTGTCCTCCAGTGAACAGTAATCGTTGCAGCAAGCTCATTTTAAATATAATGAAAACAACAAATCAGACACTTTCAGAAATTTTGTTGGTGTTTACTCTGCTAAGTGCTGATTCCCTCTCCAACAAACAAATCAGAATCATGTAAATGTGTTAAAATAATTGGAAATGCTGAGAATAGGCTGACAAAGAGAAGGAGTGTGTTAGCAGACACTCCAGTACATGTCTTCTCCACAATGATGTTCCTTTGGGTCCTCAATAAAATATTGATGTGACTATTGCGTGATAATAATCTTGTTTTATTAAACATCATGAATAAAACATGATCAAACACTGCTTCTGCATTGTACATCCTCCAAAATGCATATGGAGCCATCAAATATTGAGACACAATGTGGGTAAATAATATAGACAACATCCTCTGCATATAGAAAATGAAGGAATGATTTGTAATGTGTAGGTTATACACAGCAGTGCTATATAAAAATCTATACATAAAAAAAGTTAAGAATTATATATCAATATTTTAATGGAAATCCTGAGAAATATTTATGTATAAGCCATATAGATATGTAAATCACACAGCTCTGTGCAATACACTGATTCAATGACATCTGATACCGCATACGGCAATGGGATATAAACAGAAAGTCTGATAACACCATCCTGTCTTCAACAGTATCCCACCATGCGAGCCACATCATGGCAATCTTTTGTATAGGGTAAGACATTTAGAGACCCCCTCCCCTTAATATGAGATGTGACATTGATTGGAAGATAACCAATTACTGCAGCAGTATTGCCTCTGCATCAATATTACCATTTAAACTATAACTATAGAATTTTATGATGTCTTCTTTAAAAAATTTGGAATCCTCAGTTTTAAGATCCAAGGATTGTAAAGTCATTCTTGCTTGGGCGTTACAGGGAGAAGTTAAATTATTAAATATATGTTTTTTTGGTTATTCTTCTAATATTTCATTTTTTAGAATGAAATAGATAAATTAAAGTTTGAAACAAAACTTCCTATAGCTTAGTTACCACACCCCTAGTAAATTTACAAAAGAGTTAGACCCTCAGTAAAGAAGGGACTAATGACAATTAAATCAAATTTTTTCTGATAAAATTATCAATAGCTTTATTTATTTATTTTATATTACCGGTAAATGTTTGTTGAACAATATATATATATATATATATATATATATATAAATAATGTATATGTCAAAAGTTCACATGTAACCAAACACTTCTTTAAAATGTAATTAATATGTATACTTGCTAACTGCAACAACTAAAAAGCATCAGGGCTAGAAAAATGCCAAGGGTACCCAAAGTGTTAGGTATCCCAGTGGGGCAGATAAACAGATCAAGAGTGACCTTAAATAACTGGGGTTCCCATAAATTGGATACTATTTCCCAAACATCATAATTGTACTATTTAATGCAGCAAATTTTTTCATGCTCTTAAACATGTGTGGCAGCACAAGGTGTTGTGATGTGAATGGTCCCGAAAGTGGGTTCTGCAGAAATCCATTATCAAGTCAGGTTACATAAGGTAATATGATAGCCACAAAGTGATCTATAGCAATAGCAATTGCAATAACATTAATTAGTATTCTGTATTGCTAGAAAAATGCAAGCAAGGTGATCTTTTGTAGTAAAGCTATAGGGCCCCATCTCACATACCTAAATTGTGGCAGAGTATACTACATCTGCTGAACCTTCAGTGACATTAAAAGTGAATGAAGGCTATGCTGATAATGCACAATGGATGCCGATCACATAGCGTAGGGCCAGATTTAAGTCACATGACCTACTACTGCTTAATGCCTCTGACAAGTACATTAATAGAAATTTTAGCCCTCGTCACTCCACTTGCCCTTCTTCATGCTTGACTAATTCTTCTAAGCTCAGACATTAGGTTCCTTTATTGTGCCCGAATCACTTCATATTATAAGTTATGGCCACTTTGAGGATCAAATATAATTTGTCATGTGAAGGGATAAAACAAATACAATTGTTTGTAGATACATAATGGAAGAGCTGCTTGGGTAAGGTGTGACAGATAACTGTACAGTTATATAAAGCCATCAGCACAGAAAATCCAGAGGGTGAAGCCATATGGTATAGTTTTCTGAATATTTAAAAATAGTGTTTTGTCCCTCCTGGGATTCTCACTCTGTCTGCACATTACATCAAATTGTTTTAATATGTACATTTCCTGCTTGAGTGTAATCATAAATGAAAGCTCAGGAAACCAATTTTCAAAATGTTCTTTTTTGGTTTTGACAGAATATTACATTTTAAATGATAACTGCTTTAAAATATAATCAGTTACTTTGTTAAAACATTCACTTAAGTGCTGCAAATAGAGGATCCACTGGAAAAAAATTAAAATGGCAAAAGAGATTTTAATTCTGGCAGCAAGAGAAACAAAACACATTTTTATATGCCACTGCTGTAATGCAGGCATTGTTTGTTTTATAAAGTCAAAACAAATATGAAAGACGAATTTCAAAGAAGATAAAATAAACTGCAAAACAGATAAAACTGCAAAAAAGATAAAATAAAATATAAACTGCAACAGCAAAGCTTACAGTTAAATAGAGAAACTGATAGTTATAGAGATAGAATGAGTGTATACCAGTTAAATAGAGAAACTGATAGTGATAGAGATAGAATGAGTGTATACCCTGACTAGATCAAGTATTATTATAAATCTAGTTGACCAAACCTTATTAGTAAACTGTGTAAAACATAGAAAGAAAAAGTCTAAAAGTGTTTTTTTTTTTCTGGTCAAAAGTACATATATATGTATTCAAATGAAAGGTGTAATTATTAGAAGCATAATGCACAATTCACAAAACATACATAAATTTTGTACAAAATAAATAATATATCCTCATCCCGGTGACATTTTGAAGTAGAATGTCTAGACAGCTATCTATTTTGCTGACAAAAATAGTGAAAATTCACAATTGTTGTTGCTAATGTATTAATTCATTCTTATGAATAAATAGGTGGAGCCATCTGTCTGAAGGCTCTTTACCTGATGATTACTTGGACCAAGGCTGTATGATTTACCCTACGTTTACAATTCCTGCTACCACCAATAGCAGGAAGTTATATCACTGCTAGGATTTACCCTGCAATTACTGCTACCAACACAGCACTATGGATAAGACCACTATTGATCTGCAATAGAAAGACAACATAGAGACATATGTCTATATATATCTGCAGATCCCCTACAAATAATTAGTAATCTCTTATTAGAAAAAGATGCTGCATTACTTTAAATCTGCCTACCTGCAGATACTATAATCGATTAGGCATTTCATCGCCCTATATAAAGTCATAAATCTTAAACCTCCGTACATTGAACGTGTCAACTACACTAGGAACTACTCTCAAAGTAATCCAAAGTAAGAATCTATGGTTATTTTGCATACCCCTAAAGAAGCCCAACAGGGCAAAACGTGTTGGGTTACTTAACCGGCATATCTGACATTTCCACTACCTATCGTACTAATCTCAACATTGGCAACCAGGATTGTGAATTTTCACCATTTTTGTCTGCTAGATAGATATCTGTCTAAAAATCCTTCCTCAAAATCCCATAAGTGTAACTGGGATGAGGAATTATTACTTCATTTGTACAAAATTTATGCATGTTTTGTGAATTGTGAATTATGCTTGTAATATTTACTTTAATTTGAATACATATATATGCACTTTTGACCAGAAAAAAACCCTGCTTTCAGCCTTATTCTTTCTAAGTTTTACACTGCTTACAGTTAAGGCTGGACGACGACGACGGTCCCATCTTTTTTGTTCATTTTTCCCTGTCAGATTCGCATTTCTCTATTCTGTACCCTTTTTTGCCCTTTTCAACATCAAATTCAACTGTTAATACTGTTCCTAAAACAAATTTGCTTGGATTTGTTCTAGAGATATTTTTGCTATTTTAGACCATTCATAGATTTGAATAGGAACTGCTTGCAAATGTTTAAAAGTACATGTGCATGCATGTGCAAATGCCTGTGCTTTCTTTAGGAATTAGGGCAGGTAGGGCATGCAGGGCTCTGCCTAAAATTTATGCAAGACCCTTTCATTTAATAGGCTTGGGACTTTTCTGGATAGGAAATAGGTCAGGGGCCATGTGTGCACCACCACCTATCCATAAAAGTTCCTTTGTCATTTAGGTTACCAAAACAAAGGGACAAAAATATGTTAGCTCCCTGTAAGGAACTTACCCGCCCTGCGAGCCTGCGGTGTCCCTGGGGTTCCCAGCCACAGAGGGGGACGCCGCAGTAGCAGGCAGCATGGCCGAGACTGCTGCCCTGCTCGCAGCTTGTCTGTCTCTACAGGCGGAGGGATCCGCCCTGGCCAAATTACTGTTCAGCCAGGCAGCAGCCCTTGCATCCCTTTGGATGTGGTTCCTGCTCCCAGCACTCCTTTGCAAGTGCAAAGTAGTGCACGTCCTAGGGGTACTGTGGGAAGAGGTACGCGTGTCACCATGCGTCCCTCTTGTACCCCCCGAGGGCGTGGCACTCGGCTGCCTCGCCCCAGGGCGGGACATAGTTAGTTTGAATTCCCTGGGGCCAATCAGCCGCAGGGGATTTACTCAGTCTCCCATCAGACAGTGCCAGGTGGCGCAAGGTGATTGGTCATCCTGGCCATTTAAGGAGAGCCTGTCCATTACACCATTGCCCGCTATAGCCTCTGTTACCACAGTGTGCTTGGGTGTGTCTTTGTGTACTTTAAACTTATCTGCTTGTCATCTCCTCAGTGACCTGGTCTGAAACTAACGCTGATTGAACTCTGCCAGCCCTGACCTCGGATTGTTATTGACTATTCTGCCTGCTGCCTGCCCTGACCTTGGATTGTTACTGACTTGCATTTGCCTTATCCTTCTGTACCTCGCTTGATTGAATTTAACCCTTGCTGTGCTGTACCATTTTGAATAAACCTGATTCAAGGATATCTGGAGTTGGTTGTGGTTTGTGTGCCCAGGCGCATTACACTCCCTTTCTTTTTGGCAAAAATTTGACCCTGGCATGTCTTCAGTGGTGTTGAGGACCATCGTTAGGCAAAAACCTCCTCCCCACAACATAACCCCTGAGTTTTTAAGATTTGTGGGTGGATTACTTATTTTAAATCCAGAAATACGTTTTAAATAGGACGTCCACATATCCACCCTCTCTCCCTGATGAATGGGTACAAGGCTACTATGCCCCTTACAATTTTCCTCAAATTTGTGCTGAAAACTAAATGAAAAAAAAAAAATTTCTGGTCGCCTAGTCTTAAATACATTTATTTGAAAAAAAAAGGAAGACAACAGAGCAAGTATACCCTGAATGGCACTTTGTCAAATAGGCCTCATTTTTTTCCACTTTTAATTTTAAAGTTTCTTTAAATAGACTTTGACATCCCATCATTGCACTCCTACAAATGTGTCTTCCTTTGACTTATCCTTTTATTCTCTTTGCCTTCACTCCGACCCTTATACACTGCACTTCCTTTCCCCATCAACCTCTATGCACAATTCAAAATTATTTTCATTGACTTCTAAAGGACTTTCATATGGTAATTCTTTTTTTACCTAGAATCAATATGTCCCAGATTTCAACTATCAAACTATAAATGGAAGTCGTACTTCATCTTTTCCATTTTTTTCTCAATCTTCAATTTTGCCACTGCATGAAAAAAGAAATTAACATAGTTCATCATTCACTTACAAAGAAAAATGTGATTCCAACTGAACCACTTTTTAAGTTTAAACTAATAAAAAAAGTACATCAAAGAATTATATGTGGCAAGTTAGCAATAAAAAGCATAAAAAAAAAAAAAAAATTGAAAAAACTCACACAATGAAACGTATCAAAAGCTAAGTAAAACTTGAAGACTCTTCGGTCTTCATAGTTTGAAGAGTCACATTTCCTGACAACACAGGGAAACAGAGAGACACTTGGATGATGAAAGGAAGTGAATCATCAATTTTACAAAAAGGAAAATGTAAAATCTCAGGCCCAAAAATAGATGTACTTGTGTCAGAACCAACTTTTGTTTGAATGTTTAACTCAGGTTCTTCAAGGGGGTTTAAAATATCAACATTTACTTTTTAATTGAAAGGGTTAGAGCACCCAAAACTGATATCTGAGTTTTAAGCACATGCTGCTGGGTTGAAAGACCCATTGATACTTGTAGGAGATCTCTTCTCTTAAGTTAATTTGGTGGACTGGATTTTTATTTTCACTTATCTTTACACCACAGACAATTATTCCAATGTTCTTTTCAGAGAACTTCTAAATGCCCCCATAAATGTCTGCGTCTAGTCCATTATTGCTACAGAATAAAAAATGTCCCAGGCACCTTATTTGTTTTCTCGAATAATCGTCAACAAAAATATCAGCTGATGTAATGGTGTAGTAGGGCCACCTTTCACCCCATAAACTTGGATTGCTCCATTCACAGACCATTTTGTGGGCTTTTTGCATAACTTTCCACCAATGTCTAAGGTTGACAAAATTTTATTATTTTTATATTATTTGTCAGTTTGATCCATAAATTTCTAAAGCCCCTAAAACTTTTCAATTGGACTCAAATCAAGGTTTTGACTAAGCCAGTTCATAACTGTCTATTCCTTAATTGAGTTGCTGGTGTACTTTGTATCATTATTAAGTCTAACGTAATCATATAATCGAATTTTTGTATGTTCAAATATACTAAAAATACCAACAATTTTTTTGACCTGTGGATTTCAGTAGATTTTTTTCTTCTTGACAGCCAGATCACTTTAAATCATAATTCTAGGCAAACATTAAGATGCTCAGTTAGAATACATATACTGTATGTCCACTGTTTTATATGTCAAGGATATGTCATTCTTTTCAGTCAGACATGAAATCAACACACTGCCTCAGTGCTCACCCAGGAAGATTACTCTGCTATTTCTAATTCAGACCTGCTGTATCTTGAGTCACTTGCCTATTCATTGGAAGCCATGATCAATTTGATTCTTTTTCCAGAGGCTGGAAGCAATGAGAAAATTCAGTAAGCTGTAAAACTAGGCCATTTTGCCATCTCCTTTGATGTGTGTTAGAAGTATGTGTAAAAAAAATGGAGTCAGTACTCCAAGTTGCAAAGTGTAAAACCTTGTCTCAATGGCACAATTGAGTCGTTGTTATACTCCTCCACTTGGTAATCCCCATTCTTATCCTTGAAGTAAATAAACTGTATATCCACACACTGTTTTTTGGGAATGGTCAGAGTCGAAAGAGTGGAAGCTGCTTAATCTAGAGCTCTCTGGACAGCTCACTGTATGGCCCATTTTTACCCTTTATTCCAATGACCACAACATGTACTTCCTGCTTTCATTGCACTTTCCCTAGAACTACTGCAATGAGAAATCTTTACATTTTTTAAGAGTGGGTGTTAATCAAAACCCTTGCCAAATTGAATGAGAAATCCTATGGCAGATACAATGAGTAAGTGTACAGTACACGCCTAATATCCAGCACCCACAGGGATTGGTAGCTTCTGGATAAATGTAGTTTCTAGTTGCTTGAGAGTTATGATTTAAAATAGTCCTAATTTATACCCCATTCTATACCATAAACTATGTATTGATCTACTATTAATATAGAATACACTAATTAAAAGCAAATTACGACATATAAATATAAGCATCACTTTACTTCATACCCTATCGTGACTAGCCAGAAAAGCAGTAAGGCCTTAAAAAGCCATGGGAATGATGCAAAATGCATTGGCTTACTGACAGCATGGTTCACCAAGTCTAAAGTCTGATTTATATTTTTGGCGGGGTCAGGTGATGGTTGCTTGAGCGTGCTAGGTGCTTAAGTTCTGGATAACAGGGAGTTTTCTGTATCTAAATACATGTTTAGTTGTTTTTCAAGTGTTACTCTTTGATAATGTTACCGTAATGCAAAGATCTTGTTTGGTGCTGCCAGGTTTCTTTCTGTGGTATATGGGGTATGGCTCTAAAGCTCACTAATAAAAGTACTTTCTATATACATACATGTTGGATACTCCATATACCACTGGCCCTGATTTATGAAAGCTCTCCAAGGCTGGAGAGCATACACTTCCATCAGTGAAGCTGGGTGATCCAGCAAACCTGGAATTGATTTTCATAAGATTCATTGGCTATTTTTAAGCAAATGTTTTCAATCCTGGACCAGATCGATTTCAGGTTTGCTGGATCATTTAGCTTTGCCAAAAAAAGTGTATCCTCTTCAGCCTTCAGCACCCCTATATCAAACCATTGTATACCTTGCCATTTCATAAGCCACATTGATAAATATTGCACATTTGAACCCATTTAAACAGTTGCACAGTTCAGTAAATGTTTACATTAATAAAACATCTCAGGAGTACAGCCCCCTTCTTTTCAGTGGGACCGTAGAAAATAATGTTTACATCTTTGCAGATTTTCAGCATCTTCAACAGTCATTTCAATTTAGCAGAACAAATGAACTTTTCACCTCTGGTAAATATAACGCTTTAGAGAAAGCGTAGGTCTGCAATGCTGCTTTATCAGGAAATGCCCAATTATCTAACATACGGATGCCTCTAATCACTGGAGAGATGGCTCTATTGAAAAACCCACTATACTGAGTATGACATGGTTTGTATGGATAACAATGAGCATGCTTGGCTGGATTGGCAGAGGTGTTTAATTTGTGTTGCAAAAAAATAAGGTCAGTTATCAGAGGCAAAACGATTTAATGGCCAAGACAAACCTAGCGTATTAATGGAGTTACATATATAATGGTGTCTTGGTAAACATAAAAATGTTTCATTTTTCTGTAGAATTAAAAAGCCTTGTGAATTATATAAGCAGCCTAGTCTACCAACTCAGAGCTCTATGTTATATTCCAGGCTAGTTTATAAATCACTAATCCAACTCATTCCCTTTTGTTGAGTAATCCCTGGAAGATATGGGAACCCCTTTAAGCTTACCTGTTTGTAACGTAAGGCAATCTCAAACACACCAACTGTGAGCTCGATTCTGTAGAGAATGTCCTCAATGTTCTTAATTAGATAAGATCTTCTAACTGCCTTCCAGATGCCAATTGTGACTCCACAATAGACAGTATGGGCACTGCCACTGATAAAGTAATGCTTAGCAATAAAATCAAGGAAAGTTGGGCTCTAGAAGCAATGTTTAGCTGCTTCTGAAACAAGAAGATGCTCTCAGGCTGGTTAAGGTCATAGGAGGCTCTGATTGTGTCCTTGCACAGAGCCAGCTACAGAAAGATGATCAAGTGGCTAGCGCAAAGTCCTGACTTTTAACCAATTTTGGGATAAATTGTGAGCCAGGTTGTCACGCTACCTGTTGCTACCTGTTGCTTCCTGTGACCTGTCCTGTGTCCTGTGACCTGAACTGTCCCAGGGTGCCCTACACCTGTCTGCCCCACCAAGCTGTCAGACTTAGGGCCCACTTTCTGCCAATACCTGACAGAGCATCCAGTCACACTTCCTGGGTTTGAATGTCTTTGGGTGGTCATGCACACACTGACACCCATGGAAAAGAAGTTGCCTAAGAGGGCAGGGGCTATTTTAGCCTCAGCAATAATTGTGGCTTGTTCTGTGACTTTGCAAAGGTTCTTGCACTTACCTTCTGCTTGATTACCAACTCTGTTTTATCTGCTGCCTGCCTGGACCCTTCCCCATAAATACTGATGTGGCCTTGTCTGAGGTACGTTTCAGGACCAGCACTGACCCATCTACACAGAAGCCAACCTCCACTGGTCTGCCCTCTGGTGGGGTGACCCCGGGGGCTGTGACTTGTTTGCACCTTACAGCCACTAGATTCCACACCCTGAACAGTCCCATATATCCTGCCAGTATGGGGATTGTTTCACAGGTGTTATCATCCAACAGCAGTATTTACCTTAACAAAAGCTCTATTGGCTAAGCTTACATAAGTTCCTATACACACCCAATATCTTGTAAAAAGCCGTTCTAAAAGACTGAAATCTGGAATACTGCAAAGGTAGACAAAGTCTATATTATTGCCTATGGTTTTGGAATGAAAAGCCTAACAAGGTTGTGTAGGTGTGATGGTCACATATCAACAAACTTCTGGCCATTTAATGTACTACCTTCATACTTCATCTCATGATCTTCCAATTACATCCTGTGTGGGCTTTCTACAATGATGGTGAATCCAAGTCTGAAAGCTTGGTGTCTCAACAGCAATTTTTAGAAAAGCACACTGGGCAGTACAGAATAACTTACAGTAAATTGCAGTCTTACTCACATTTTGATATAGAGAAACTAAGAGCACCTACTATTTTCAGCACATGTGTAACATTTACTGATTGGCTTTAGAAGTTAACTCTTAGGGCCTGATTTATTAAAGCTTTCCAAGGCTGGAGAGAATACACCTTCATCAGTGAAGCTGAGTGATCCAGCAAATCTGGAATGGATATCCTAAGTAATTAGCTATTTGTTAGGAGAAGTTTCCAATCTTGGACCAGATCCATTCCAGGTTTGCTGGATCACCCAGCTTCACTGATGAAAGTGTATTCTCTCCAGACTTGAGGAGCTTTAATAAGTCAGGCCCATAGTGTGGAATGTGAGTGGCCACTCCTCCTACTCCTTTCATACATGTGTAGTCCTGAGAAAAATCATTGCTTCTATGGACCAATAGAAGTGTTCCTTTATTTAGGCTTAAAAAAAGATGCAGGAGTGGGGTGGACACATTGCATGGTCCCTACTAACTCTGAATGACCTCAAAGTAGTAAGAAGCACAGATTCGTGAGTCTGTCTTGCTTAAAACAGCTTACTTTATATCACTACCTCTTCAGACTTTAAAAGCTGAAACAAAATACCTCATAGAAGCAATGTCAACAACTGCGCAATTACATTTTTTTTTTTAAGGGAGCTTGTGAGAGAAGAGAGATATAGATACCAGTGGTCTCCATTGCCCTCATGTCCTGTTTTGGTGACTCTGGACATAATTGGGCTCACAACACTTTCTGTCCCATGATAACAGACATCAAGCAGAATTTAGAGCCTGAATCTACCTTGAGAGAACATGAGCATAGAGAGCAATAAAAACTTCATATTATTCCACACTGTATCCCAAAAAATACAATTTAAATCTGAATTCTGCTATAAACTTTTCACAAAGTTGAACAATTCAAACTGAGCATGCAATTGAAAATAAGCAGAGGTTACCTTCTTTAAAAAACAGCACATCAGATTGGTAGCTCCAGAAAGAGAGGCAAGACATGTTGATTTTTATTGTAAAAGTCAGATCGGGTCTGCACCCTCCAGTCCCCCCACTGGTCACCCTAATGATGAGCTAGATTCAATAATAGGGTGTTCATGGTGCAAAAGAAACAATGTGTAGGAATGTACAGCTGTCCATATTTCTGCATCTACTGATCACTAGGGATGAAGTTCTGGTATGATTTGCGCTAAGGTTGAGTCAAACTTTCAATATTTTCACAAAATTATACAGGAGTTTGTTTAGATGAACCTCTGAGTAAATGTTCATAATTTTTCTTAGGACTGAATGTTCATTAGCTATTCCCCCCCAAGATCCAGGGTTTTTATACACCATTTTCACTTCTTGGTGTTCTGAAAAGTGTTCTTAGGCTATTTTCTCTTAGGATCTCTTCTGAGTGAATCATGGGCAATTTTCCTGGGATTGAGTGTTGTTAGTGTATTTTCCCTTTGAATAGAATGTGCTTAGAGATAATGTTCTTAGATAAGCAGTACTGCATGCAACATATGCTAAGAACATTCACATGGAAGAGATAATAATCTAAGACCATCCAATCCTTTAGGTGGAATATTTGTATCCTAAATAATTGAATTGTTTTTTTCTTGAGCATCAGGTATGAAAAACTTCAAGGAACGTTTGATGAAGCCTTCATCAATCGAACCGGCACATTTGCCCAACCTGAATGATCACTTTTTTATAGGAACAATATGCTCTTCATCATAAACTCAGCTTATTAAGAACTACCCAGGTTTGGGACAAGGTTTACTGTAGGATGAAAATCTCGTTATTAGCAATAAATCTGTGATCTGTGATTGTACCCATTATCTGGGGAATGTTGTTCCCCACAGCTCCAGCTGTCTGACATATGACAGAGACTTCAGAACACTTGTTGATCTGAAATGTCCCAAAAGTCAGCTGTTATAAGGTCACTGAGGAAGAAGCAGATGCCGGAATTTATTGTGCTGTATAACATTTACATATTTTATTAAATGCAGATGGCTTTGTTTATGATCACCAGAATAGATGTGTCATATTAATGGAGTAATGTTAAATGCTGGGCTAGGAAGATAATTGCATGAGTGGAATGGAACTAAAGCCTGAAAAGAAATTCAGATAAAACTAATACATTTCTCATAAGATATAGCGTAAATGAGAAATAAATGAAAACAATGATACTTCAACTGGCACTGCTAGTGCTGGGCATTCAGCACAAAAAACAAGTGAAAGTTACGATCTGTGTGTGTCTCTTTCTTGTAACTAAGGAAAAATTGTAGGTTTGGTCCCACCATGGGTTCAGCATGACCTTTGCTGCTTTCTGTTTCCATAAATGTATGTGGAAATTGGTGTATGCTTTAGAAATCCTATTTTGTGTGATGTTAGTTTATTTGTAATTTGGATTTTATTAATGCTACCCATTGTGTACCTTAACTATAGGTTAACAGTCTATGTTTACCTTACCAACTAACTAATCATTGGTTCCACTTGAGGTGGGCTTGGTAAACTAGGAAAGTTTGCAGAAGACACAAGGAAATAAACCTGGGTATATTTGCTAGTCATTACCAGTAACCTCTTACTATCTAGTTATATAACACTTGAAGACCCGTTCTAAACAGTTGTTAAATTTCCCTATACATTGTGGTTTCCCTCACAATGGGCCTATCTTTTTAAAGCTCTCCAAGGCTGGAGAGGATACACTTTCATTAGTGAACCAAGGTATCCAGCTACGTAAGGTAGGAATGTGGGAAGTCTCCATGCTAATTCCTTTCACCAAAAAGCCAAATTAGCATGTACCCCATCTATGGTTGGGGGGACCAGGCAAGAGATTATCAAGGCTGGGATGCAAGAATTGATAAAAACAGCATTTTAATAAAAAAGGCAATAATTGTAAAACTTGGCTAGGTAAATGTCACCTAGATAGGGTTTACATCAACTTCGAGACAACAAACCATTGTCTTTTAATAATTGAAAAATTATTTCAGTAAAGGTAAATGTCTAACTGGGGAGCTCACTATTGGGTAAAAATACTTTGTGGGTAATGGACAGTTTGTTACCTACATCTCAGAGGCTCCATTTCCCTCTCAGGAATATTACACTCCCAACCGAGATTTTGAGTATACTTGACCATGACATCTATATGAATTCTTTGGTTATTTCAAAACCATGGGCATTAATATGAAATTTGCTCCTTCTATGGACTATACCTCTACTCCTCTAGGAATAGGTCTAAAGGAATTTGTATAGATTTAACCAAAAGCTTATGTGTGGTCAAGTACTGATGATTGATGAAAAGATCTGGCTCATAATTCAAGGGGTTAAGTGGGGTTGAGGTAAGGGTCTTTGCAGGCCACTTCACACTGATCTCATTAACCCATGTTATTATGGATATGGCTTTGTACACAATGGTGGTACAGTCATGCTGATATATGCTTCTCCAAACTAACGCAACAAAGTGGGAATTATACAATTAACACATTGGCCCTGATTTATTAAAGCTTTTCCAGACTGGAGAAAATAAACTATCTTAAGAGAACCTGGGTGATCCAGCAAACTTGGAATGAATCTGGTTCAAGACTGAAAGCATTTGCCAGCTAAAAAAAAAATGATTGTTAAGAAATCTATTCCAAGTTTGCTTAATCACTTAGGTTCTCTGATGATAGTCTATCTTCTCCACTCTGGCAAAGCTTTAATAAATCAGGTCCATTGTGTTAGATGTCCTTGAATAATATCATATTAACAGGACGTTTCACTGGAAATTACAAAACTCAATACACAGTTGACCAAATTCATATTATTAATTTCCCCATGACATCATCTATCCAGTGAAAAAATGTAATCTCTTACATACATGCAGATTTGTTTCAGATCGATTGATTTGTAAAATTTACTTATTTGCAGAAATAACAATAGCTGCTCCATTATTAGGCATCTATACATTGGTACTATGGAGTCACCAGACATTCCCACTGTAAAATTATCATCCTTCAAATTAGATGAATATTTAGCAGAGATAATTGCCTTACTGAATAGGTCTTTGTACAGCTTTAACTGCTTTTATTTTTTTTAAGACATCTTTTATGACACTAGAATATTTGTACTGTAAGCGGCTTCATTTGTATGTAAATGAATCATCAGTCAATAATATGGAACATATGTAGGCATTTATAAAAACAGAGATTAGCTGATTACAGCGTAATGAAGCAACATTTAATGATTCTGAATTATTCCAGCCATTAGATATAGATTCATGCTGGATTCTGCATTAGCTGTTAATAATTGCTACTTTATTCAAGTGAGGCAACTAATGACTATTAATGTAGATATCAATTGTGCGTGTTTCCATTCTTTCCTATGTCTTGTGCTTCCCTCCCGTCGTTTAAACTGCAGATTTAATCATAAAGAATCGGTGCACTGTATTAAGATTCAATCTCTTAATTCAATCAACTTTGACACACTTGCTAACATACAGCAGGATGCAATGGTAATCCTGACCTTTTACCAGCACTTCACATCCTTGTTATTGGCACGATGATTCTTATTTTAATATTAATGTATACTTTTTTTTATATTTGCTGGTTGAATATTTCTTGGCCTTACTGCATATAAAAGCTCTAACAAACTTCCAGGTAAACACATGCTGAGTGATTTAACAC
Organism: Pyxicephalus adspersus; assembly: GCF_032062135.1. Taxonomy (NCBI): domain Eukaryota; kingdom Metazoa; phylum Chordata; class Amphibia; order Anura; family Pyxicephalidae; genus Pyxicephalus; species Pyxicephalus adspersus. Next base: position 40,405,854 of record NC_092864.1, on the reverse strand, counting down.
AAAAGGCATTGAAAGAATTACTATTTTTTTTTAGAAAAGCCCGTCCCCTACCAGCATCGTTGTGAGAAGGACAGTTGCTTTCTGTATGGAAGAAGTGGTCTATCTGCAAAGATCCTGACACACCCTCCTGCTACATTATTATTATTGTCATCCTATTTATATGTATGCAGTGCTGTACAAAGTCCATAGTCATGTCACTAACTGTCCCTCAAAAGAGCTCACAATTGAATGTCCCTACCATGGTCATATATCATTGCCACTGTCTACGTCCAATTTTGGAGGAAGTCAATGAAACTGAGTAAACCTCTGCAGCAAAACTTTTGCAAAGAGACACAGGGGGTGATTTACTAAAGGAATTTAGGACGTTTTCTTACCAAAGAGAATTATCACTTTGCAAAGGTAACCTCAGGTCACTTGTGATGATTGCTCAACTTGCTGAGAAAACTGTTCCCATGAACAAGGGTTTTCCTTCCATACAAACAGATCATTGATGTTAGCAGAGTGTCATCTAATTTACCTTGCAAGGTAATCATTAACTATACTATGTGATCAGCTTATGTTATAATAGTAAATCAAACTCATGCACTCACTTTTAACTCTTAGGGATGCCCACGGAAGGTTCCAGTCCAGCACAAAGAAGCTTATTTGAAAGCCAGCTTTACTACAATATACACATCTCCCCAATCATAATTAAGGCATCTGGCTAACTGTAAAAAATAAAATAAAATTGTTTTTGGGGCAGATACCTGTGGGCTGGACTTTACCCTAACTTACAAGTGTCAATCAATGGATGTTTTTTCTTTGATGGCATGGGCATAATTCAAGATGACAGGCTCAGATTGTAAATAGTGGAACATGAGATGTCTTTTTCACAGATGGATTGGCTGCCCCAGTCAAGTCCAGACCTTAATCCCATTGAGGATATGTGCAATGTGATTAATAAGACTTTACACTGTGGTCCGACTCTCCCATCATCAATATAAGATCTTGGTGAAAAATGAATGCAACTCTGGATAGATATAAATGTTGTGACGTTGCATAAGCTTATCAGAACAAGACCAAAGTAAATGCAAGCTAAAATGAAACCCAAAGGCAGTCAAAAACATATTAGAGTGCGTGCATGATAAATGAATGTATAATAACTGAAAATTGTATGTAAAATGGCAAAGAATGTGGTATACTTGTGTATAGGTGACACTGAAATAATCTTTACATCTCTTCAGTTTAAAGTTATCCATAAATAATGACCCCAGAAATATTCAAATATTTTAATAACAATACAAAATAATGACATAGTATACATTACATGATTTTTTATTTTATGCGACATTATAAATCATTTTTGTTCTCTACATTTAGGACATACCAAGCTATCCAGTAAAAAAAAAGACAGGTAAAGAAATGTGTCAAACTATAACACTGTGGGGAAGGGGTGAGTAGGATGTTCGCCATGATCATCCAACATTGATTCCCATGTTTTAAATCTTTAAAAAATGAATCTGCAGCTGTTCCAGCACCTCCAGTATTTTTTTGTCAGAAAAAATTTGGCTGGAACCAAAAAAGAACCTGATATGAAGATTTAATTATAGTATTTAAAACAACAATTGCATATTAGTTACCACTTATTTTTTAACACTGGAATTAAATATATATTCGCGATGTGCCTTGTTTCAACATTTCCAAAGGAAGGGTCATTATAGTTGTAAGCCATAACTTAAAGTGTATGTAAACCCTAAATCTATTTTTCATTATGTTTGACATCAGGACTCATTTATTTACATGTGTTTTATATATTGTATGCGTTTGCTTTTAAGCTAATATTTTTTGTGAATCTGTTGCAAACTTAATCATTAATGACTTCTTTTTGCAGGCTGACATTGCAAAGCCACGACCTTACAATTTGCAGCAATGCTGTCAGTGCTGCAAATGTGTGCACTATTGGTTGACCATTGACTGCCTATCGAAAAACCTGAATAACAGCGCAATAGCAAGGTGAATGTCCTCTGATAGTTCCCTTCTCGGTGCTTGTGGTACATTCATTGTGCACCTGACTTTGCACAGTTAATTGATTTACATGTCAAGCTCTTTTTCCAGTGTCTCATTACTCTGATGCCATACCCGTAGGCCTACGAGCTGAAAAATTAATTTCCATAATGAAAGACTAAGTGGTATTTATATGCCAGAGCTATAAGAGTTGCCATACGTAATTTTCTCAGAAATTGATTTGTTTGAAGAGCCAGAACTCATTCTCACCTTTATTAGAAGACATGTAAAGCCTATTGTCACTAATGTCATTTAATTTTTTCAAACTATTATTACTGGATAGCTTGAAAGAAAAATAATTTATATTTCTACAGACTGTTTAAATTCATGTCCATCCTTTATCTACTATATGGTGCCTTAAAGCATAACGTTCGTGAAAAAGTCTGATCCGTCCACAAACTGAGCCCAGGGAGTCCTGCACTGGCTTGGCTTCCCTCTTTTTTCTGCTCACTGTTCCATCCAACCATTCTTCTGATCTCTGCACATGTGTGACATTGAGCACTATTGAAAAAAGCCTAAAAATGAAAACCAATGAAGCCGTCTCATGTATGAACTGGTAAGCAGCTATTTACAAGATATACACATATGTTCATATAACATTTTTGTTCTTAGGTTAAATAGAACAAGAAAATTTTACCAGGTACAAGGTTTAGATATCTAAAAGTGCCACCAACATACCCGCAGAAGCTTTCATAGCCTTGCTGTGTTCTTCATAGGCAAAGCTCTGTTAGTGTCAAACGTTCAACATCCCCTCACTATTCCATGTTCCCATTGCTGCAATAAGCTGCCTCCAGGGCCATTTACATTGTTGATTGGTAGGAGGAGATATGGTATCTATGTCAATACCAATAAATTTCAGCGCTCTGGCCAATAAAAATGGTCCAGCATTTGGCCCTAGCTCAGGGCATTGAGTGGTGCTGCAGGTATGTACAGGCACCACAAGGTACGTACAATTCATATCTGCTAGCAAACCACACTGCATGCATATAACAAAACTGCCTGGAATTATTCCAAAAGCAACAGTGTGGCCAAAAGTGACTTGTTCCTGTCTGAAACTAAGCTGTGATCTGCTATGGCTGCAACCTGTGCAAACAATGGTTCCAGAACACTACGGCAATTTTTCACAATTTGTGTGAAATCACAAAATAAATCACAATTTTTGTGAATCTTGTATCTGATCCTAAATACATAGTCCTTTTACAATACATGTGCTATACTTACTATTATGGCCAGCACAGTGCAAGAAGGTCTGCTGTGTGTTGTATGCCTATATCTTCCTGCTGCTCATGCTGCATCATTAGTGTAAATCTTGTTAGGTTTGAAGTAAGGGATTTATGATGGCTGACAGGTTTTTGTATTATCGCCATATGTTTGCTTTGTGAGTCACAGACAAACATGCAGCCAGTAAAGCATCAGAACACCAGAACTGTATGGGTTTTCTAGGGGTCAGTAACCCAACAAGGATACGAATAACTGGCAAGTGCAATATTTATTCCCTGGCAGAATCTTTCTAAAATGTTAAAAGTTGACTGGCAAGTTCCTTTATTGCTTTTTGGATGGCTTTATGGTATTATCCAGTTTTCTTTCTTTATTTAGGTACATTTTTTATCCCTACATTCCCGTAAAATAGTTCAATTTTCATACATTTGGCCTTCAGAATAGGAAGAAAAGGATAATACATAGAAAGGAACAGAAATGCACATGTAAAAATGACACTCAGGGTTGACTGCTGAGATTCCAAATTATACCAAACCATGCAGGATTTGAAGAAAATCACATTGCAGACACGGCTGAACAATGGCTCATATTGAAGGATCTATTAGATTTTACTATTCCTGCCTTTTTTTGTTGGATTATGTCATCTTCAACTTTTTAAAAAGCAAAACCTATACATTTTTTATGTACAATTCACTGTCTTGTAGCATACAGGGAACAATCACCTTAGGCTCCCTTCCTGTTTACCAAAAAAGCACTTTAAATAGAAAAGTAGGGACTTTTTAGTTACACACTGGATGAAACTAGAAGGGCAGGTAACTGCAAAATCAAACACAAGATCCTTTGGCTATTGTCCTATGCTTATAGTTCATGGCCTGTGCATATCCCATTTTATTATTTTTCAACCTATCATCACTATGGCTTTTTTGGTTTTAAAGCTGCACCAATAAATCAATTATAACCAACAGCATCAATTATGAAATATAACCTGTGTGAAAAACAACATGTAGCCTGGTATAACATTACTACACGTGGGCAGGAAGTGGATTAAATGAGGATGTAGGATATCCAGCAGCATTTAGATTTAATAATAGATGAAAAAGTCAACCTCTTTCCACCTCCAAACACAACATTTTGTTACCTACTTCAGTAAGGAAGTTACATTTTTTTTACAGACATTGTCAAGGACATTGTCAATTTGGCTGCTGAACACACAACCTTTTATAGTGAAGATATTGACTTATTTAGAAGCCCACTTGCTGGTTACTCCATAGCAGCTATTTGGATATCATAGTAAAATCTTGAATGAATTAGCCAAATGTTTAGATTTTACCTCAAATCCATGATGATCCCAAAGGTGAAGTGATCCTATGGTCGTTTAAACACATACAACTTTGGGCTAACCATTTCACTCCTAAAAATGGACTCAAGAGCTGATGTGATTTCATTAAACTTAAACCAAAATATATTTATTAATCAAGAATATGTCAACCATCCTGATGAAAATTGGGTATATGCTTGTAGGAGTGCTCAGATTTAAATCTGATAAAATTTATTGCTAGTATTAGATGTAACACTGAACAAAATGTGACACTGAAGAAAAATGTTTTAAGCTTATTTGTAATACTATATGGGATAACTTTTAAAGCTGAACTCTAGAGTGAGTGTCTCTTTCCAGCCAATTTATTACGACAGAAATTGAAACATTTACTACTGGTGATGTCATAACTTCCAGCTAATATCCTTGGCAATACCCAAATCCATCAGCTTAACCATTTTTTGTATATTTATATTGTATATTTACAACATAAATAAACAATAAACACCAAATTATGTATATTTATAATAAAAAATAAAATATCAATTGACAAAATATCAACCTTTGACTGAGTTATCATTAGTAGTCTACTCACTAAACTGTATTGAACTTTTAGCACACCTAACAAGTCTTTTCTGACATTCGTAATTTTAGGAAAAATACCGCTGTGTATAGTGATAGATGAGTGAGGACACTCATCTATGACTATACACAGCCGTTTTTTGAGCCTTCTAGCCTATGAGGATGCCTTGAAACAATTTTCAGGTCTCGAAAAACCTCTAAAAGCATCTTAAATTGGTGGTCAGTGGAGAGAATGCCCCCCTACAGTTATAGACTCTTTTACAGACACCAAAAACATCAGTAAAATCATGCAGATGGTTCTGCTAAGTGGTGCTGGTTCCAGAACCATGCTACCATCAAACAGAAGGTCAATCAGCCATGGTTCAAAGAATTCCTAGCAACCTCTGGAGGAACCCTGGTTGAGAAAAGTTATATGGAATAACGAGGACTCTAAGGGACTCAGAAAACTAATTTAATGTTAGAATTTTTATAGGATATAGATCAGTTTAAGTGAATCTATCACTGTATGTAAGTTTTCAAGCTCCCAGTATGAATGTTAAATGACGTGTAGGTATAAAGCTTAAAGGTGATAAAGCGGACCTAAACTCAAAACTTTTACTTTGCAGAAAGGGTGGACAACCCTTTTATACAAAGTAAAAATCAGATTTTTTTAAGTGCAGCACCCTTTTTTGTAAAAATAAAAAAAAAGGGTGCAGCATTTTCCCTTTCAATCTTGATCGCTGCAGTGATCAGGACTGAATGGGAGCATAGAGCCTCCTTGGAAACCTCATGCATCCTAGAAGGCTCCTGGCTGATCCTTCTGTGCATGCATGATCTCAGGCATGTGAAGAAGGGGCATTTTCTTCACTGAGGGGAAGGAGATGCCAATCTCATGCATGCGCAATAAGATTGGCTCTCTTTTTCCCCTTTACAGAGGGCCACATCACCCGATCTCGAGACCTGAGCAGTGCAAGGTCGGATGACGTAGCAAGTAGACCTAAGAAGAAGACAGAAGATGGCTGTGCCCGGCACTTCTTTTCTGCTGGGAGGAAGAAGAATTTCAGGATGGCATGGGACCAGATCAAGGAAAAGTCCAGCGCCATCGAGAGATCTGCGAGATTGAAGGCAAGTGTGATTTTTTTTTTTTTTTCGCTTTAGTTCCACTTTTACTACCTCTCACAAACACACCTCACTCCCAAAATACTTTCATCTGCTTTTTTTCTGTATCTAGTTCCTGGGTTGAGATACACACTCTGACCACTTTGGTTTACCACAAATTTACAATGGTATTGCATAATCACTGGGTAACAGTAGACTGATGAATTGAACTTTTAATGATGATTCTAAGCAAAACAAATAATCACATAACTATTTCCAGCAATTTTCAAGGTAACACATTCTGCATCTCTTGCTGTTAGAACATTTTATAGTCTACCTTGAACCTCAGTGTCACCTGATTACCCACAGACTTGTGTAATTCCCGTATCAGCCTTTTTTTCTGCATTGCATGCACATAGAACAAATTATTTTGTTTAGTTCAATAAAATGGTACTTTACGTGTGTAGTTTTGATTCATTCAGCACTTTAGCTCATTAAGCCATCTGCGCTCAGCTAAAAAAAAAAAAAAAAAATAATAAAATATAAATGCTGAAGACTGTATTACAGGGCAAGGTTAAATGATTCAAACAGCTTTCTTACGTCTGACATCTATTCAGTTGTAACACAAAAACTCTGTTTAGCTCCTGTTGTAGCATAAACAAATTGTATAGTGATAGACAGATTGATTACACTCCCAAGCCATGTATGGCTCTTGTCCTTGGATATTAGGTGCCATGATGTGTTGGTATTTATCGTAGATCCTCCAAAAAATTACCTATACTTTAATGCAAAAATTTTCAGGCATGAAGCATAAGTGGCAGAGAAAAGCTTTGGGAGAGAAGTCAGAGAGGTGGCACATGTGTACTCCCACCACCATCTATACCATGGACTATGGAAGAAGCATAGGTATATGCCAGGACTTCATACCCACAATCTGTCCCTCATATGAACGTCAGTCACACTTTGGTTGACTTAACATTGTTACTGTAAATTATCCAGATGGACAAAACACTGTGGGTTCCCCAGTAGACAACGTCAGAAAAAGAAAATACACAGCAGCAATTGCACTCCAGCTACGAGAAGTGAAAAGAATAAAGACCTACCTATTACCTCTTGGACTATCTTCTTATTTTTTCAGTTTCAATATTTTTTTTATTATGTATGTTTTACAAAAGAGGATAATCAATTTAACGAGAACAGTAAAAAAAAAAGCAGCATCAAAGATTAAGAAAACACAAAGAATTGAGGGAGTAAAAGGTATCAGTTTACAAAGCAAATCATTTGTAATAGAAACAGCAACTACTTATTATACATTGAGTCTGTCGTGGTTATATAATCGCAATATCCAAGTCTATTGTTAGTTATATAGTGTCGAGAGGTAGGTTCTGGACAGCCAATGGTTGGCACCAGAGGAGGTGGGCCAACAAATAAACCACCCTTACTGGTAGCATTGGTATTACAGGGGGTCACCTTCTTTTAAGTGTGGCTGTCTTACTCATAACCTGAACTTAAGGAAAGGAATTACCTGTGCTGCCTGAGTTGTCAATAGTGTCGACATTTGAAAATTTGGAAACTTCTGCCTGGGTGTCAAGGTGGAAGGAAAGAAGAAGAAAAGGTAGACATAAGTAAAGGGGGGGGGGCAGGCCACCAGTCATCCGGAGATGTGATTTTGAGAGTTTTAGAAGGGACTAGGTTTAGGGAGGTCACAAGGACATGAATGTACTGACCCAACCCATGGGCATATAGTAGTCAATCCAGGGGGTTCAGACTAGCTTGGATACTTTCCTTAAATGCACCTTGGAGGAAGGGTGACATTACACTATGGAGCCACTCAGCACTGAGCTTGTTGTTCACATGAACAGGACATTATACAAATTAATGATTTTACCTCTCCCTGTGTTATTGTTGAGAAAATTTCCTCCCACAGGAAATCTTCCCAGTTAAATTATAAACCGCAAAAGGTTCTAACCCTTTCTTGCTGTATCCAAAAATAAAAAGAGTTTCATATTAAGCCTTAAATAAAAAAATAAAGAATACCAACAGAAAAGGCTTGGAATATATAGTTATGGAATTGTGCAGGTTTGGAGTCACAAAAGATTGGTGATACTTTGAGCAATGCCTGATTTTCCCCTTGGCTGCATTGTCCTTCATTTGCCTCTTCCTTTGACAATTTTCTTTATCTGTATTTTAATAAAAATCTGAATTTTTATTCGACAAGCCTGTGAGCCCACAGCAGGGAGATAAAAGTCTGATTTTTTTTCCTTGTTACAACTTCAAAGGCGGCTGCACTTTGCTTTCTTATTCGCTGGCTTACCTGTAGAAGACGATACATACACATCCAGATATAAATAACATTTTTTTAGGATAAATAGCTTTCAGAAAGGCAGGGTCAGTTCTGAAACTGCGGAGACACTGGCTTGTCATATTCATATGTCGATGTGTGTGCTTCTACAGATGTATAGGTTTTCAGATAGGTTTAGAAATACAAATTCTTTTTTGACATTTCCAAGCACAGTAGAGCTTTCATAAACAGAAGCTATCTGCAAGTTTCACATCCATCACAATTCCCTTCTACATCTTAGGACTTTGGACAGAGCCATGGGATTTATTTACCCAGTTGGCTTACAGATATGGAGTCAGAATTTGCATAGCTCTACCCAATTTTCTCAAAAAAAAAATGAATTAAGGTTTATTCCTTATTTCAGAATATTGGGTAGAACTATGCAAATCCCTATTTTATGTCCCTGGACCATTTTGGTAAATGAGTTCCATGGGTCTGCCCACAGTTCTAAGATGAAGAATTAACCCGTTTGGGATTCATGGTGAATGTTAAAAATGCTCAACACTGATACATTTGGTTCCCTTTGGTGCTCATTTTTATGGTTATATGTTTGTGTTCTAAATATTCTTCATCTAGGCTTCATCTAGTTACTATTTTATTTTGATATCAGGGACTCCTGACTCCTGACTAAAAAGTTACCTTTGAAGATGTGAATTGATTTTTTTACTTTCATGTCTTTGAAGATCTGTATGCATACTGAGGGTTGCAAGGGTCACTTCTATAGTGTTAAATTGACATCAAATCATAGAAGGAGCTAGCATGTCCCTAACATAGTCATGCATGCAGACGTTAGGGACAATTTCAGTAGAGACCAAAGACCAATGTGAGAGAGGTATTTAAATTATTTAGTGTTTTTTAAAATAGGTGTTAAACCAGTGATTTTAAAAGGAATTAAAAGATGAAGTACTAGCAATAATCAGTTGGTCATTGTAAAATATTAGTCAATAAAATGTAAATAAAACCTCCACAAGGTAATTAAAATGTAGAAACAGCAGGTAAGTATGTGTCATCATTGTTGATGATTTTAGTTCTGCTTTAAGTAAGATGGGTAGTTCTAGGAACAGAGCTTCTACTAAGGATTGTGATGTTGCTCCTTATCTATATATTCAGAGAACAGCTTATGAAGGGAGACATTGTATGACATTGAGATTATGTATGGAGTATGTAGAGCTGCTGTGAGGCTTGATACATGGTTGTAGGCTATGTATGGAAATATGGGGTTGATTTTTAAGGAATAAGGTTTCTACATAGCAATGTAAATTTCCCCCTTGCAAGAGACATTTCACTTAGCTTAGTATATGTGGTGAAAATTCAACTTGCAAAGAATACTCAGCCATGCACAAGGAATTAATTAAAAATAAAATGTATGCTTATACATGTTTAGATATGTAACCTCATTTTATTCATTGATCTATATGAAATATTCCTTTGCAAAGGGATAATTCAATTTGTTAAATTACCAGTCTTGGTCTACAGGATTTTGCTGTATTCCTTTATTAAATATACCCCTATGTGTCAATGTTGAAGCTCGTATATTTAAATCAAATTTTAATCCTGGAGATTCAAAATTAGGAATTTAAGTTCAAACTGAATCGACAGTTGATTTCCATAAATGAGATTGCCACCAGATTGCCACCATAAATGACAAGGTTTCTGCAATAAACAAGAAAAAAAAGTGAAATGTTTAGTAGTTGTTGGTCATATTCAATGACTTATTGTTGTAATTCTGAGAATATTTTTAATTTCTCCAAGCCACTGCTTCACCCATATATCTGCATACCAATTACCCCCGAAAAAATTAGGGTCATGAGGTCAGTATAGAAGTTGTTGTCTATTTGATGATTTTCTAAAACCAAGGACAGAAGTATGCATCTAAAATTGGGTGGTTTCACAACGTTCACACCTCCCATCCTATTCTTAGACAATCAACATCTGCCTTGTTATATTTCATGTTAATTAGATTATGTGGATATAAATATTGGGGTATTTTCCTGGCACTTCTTCAAGCTAAAGAAGTGACAAACCATCTTCTCCTTTACAAGAACAAGTCCTACTCAGTATAACAAGCTACTACTAGATATAGAAATAACTAGAGTTATGGAAAATATTCACATTCATGTGAGTTAAAGTAGATCCTAACTTGGGGAGGGATAGAAAGTTTTGACCTGGAGGGGAAACACAACCCAGTGAACTTTTCAGGGTAGGGACAGGTTTCTGTGGACTAAAGAACTAGTGAACTATGCATTGCTTACTATGGTTCTGCAGTGATAGGTGTACATATTTAAAGATCTGTGTGGTTTAGTTTGCCATATAGTTTACATTTTCCAGCATCAGCTTCCTTTCCAATGTAAAGAATTCAGGCACATGATATCTCAGAGACTTATGAACTGTGGCTGAATATCTAAATGTGAAACGGTAGCTGTATATTGGCCACCATGAGTTAGTAACTGCATGTGCCATTCCGATTGATGCTTGTATAGTATAATACCCCACTGCCAGCCCAACATACATTGTACATACTGGTCCAGGAGCAAACAAACCTAAGCCCTTCACATAGCCTTTTTCAGAACTGTAACTAAATTACATTTTTAATTTGCACTGTTTGTTGTTTTTAATATAAACTGGACAGTTCTACCGTAATATGAGCTAATTTATTTACCACTATAAAGAAAGTTTGCCTCTCTTACCATCCTTCTTTACATCGTGGTATTGTTTACTACGGCACAGGTGATCCTTTAAGCCCACGTGCCCGTGACAGCCCATTTTTGTTAACTGTAGCTGTATCTTTCATGCAAGCTCCATTTTTTCCAAGACAGGTATATCCTAATAGCTTTGTAGAAATAATTGATGACAAGTGCTGTGCCTGTGACGCAGGAAGAATTCTCATGCAGAAGAGTGAAAGCTGGTACAGTAAGATTTAATAAATAAAAGTGACACTATGACTTGTGTGGAAGTGGGGTGTAAAAAAAGACTACTTAGGCAGAAGTAGGCCGGTCTGACCAAGCATAATACATTTTGTGTTTTACCAAAAGCATCTGCTGTATATATTCTTTTTGTACTACACATAACAAAAGGGATAAATATCAAAATAGAACAGATATTTTGAACTACCACTCTAATATTTATAATTGTAATGTGTTATGTATAGCAGTAATAGACAATAGACAATAGAGTAATAGACGTTAGGGACTACTGTGCAAAAATATGTGCACTCATCTAATCCATATCTATTATAAATGGTCCCTTCATTCTCACATATAATATATCAACTCTACATTTTGACATGGCTGGCTGCTATACCTTACTTTTCCTAAATTACAATTGCTGAGATACATTATGGGAAAAGATAGGGAGAAAAAATAGAACTTTTTTTGGGCAATTAGCTGTAATAGCCCAATATTTTTGTGTACATGTACAAGAAGGATTTGTACGGGATTAAATGTTGGAACTTAAAATACAAAAATTACAGATACACATAAGAATCAAGGATAGTCCCAAGCCTAGCCATCTCTGTGGGGAAAGTGGGATGCTATACTAAGTATTGTCAATTCTAGAATTGTCAAAAAGAGATGGTTCCAAAGTGTAGAAGATAACACCACACCACTTAGTGAGATTGGTCTCTGGTCCCTGTGCATTTTACCTTTTAGGCTTCTTCGGGGAATAATGAGACCTATACCATAAATAAATAGGTATGTTATTATAGAGCCAAGAAACAAATTGCATGTGAAGGAGAAAGAGAAGAGCCTATGTGGGGCATTCTGGGGCAATGATTTTGTACTTTAGGTTCCAACATTTTACAAATCCTACTTGTACATGTACACAAAAATATTGAGCTAAGAAATAGCTAGTTGTCAAAAAAAAAAACATTTTTTCCCCCTTTCTTTCACATTTAACATAAGGGAGTTGGCCAAACTATTATCCTGGAAGAAAGAACCAGGATTTTCTTATGTTTTGTCTTAGTTATATGTATCATGTATTCCTCGTTCCTATGTGCTTTCTTAGAAAGTGCCATCAGGCGTATCATTTAGAAGGTGAGAATATGAAAGCATGCTGCTAATCAAATTTTAGGTAATATGCAACAAGGTTATGGCATTGGAGGTGGTCTTGCAGATGAAAACTTGCAGGGTCCAGTAGAAAAAAAACATATTATTTTATTGTTTTATGGTTTGAAATTTCCTGAACTAACCCCATCAGGGTGAAAATAGTGTGAAAAGAACAGAGCCAAGAACAGCCCATTTTGCAGGCCCATATTTTAAAGCCAATTAAAAAATGTAGGCCATGATGTAAAACTGCTAAAGCCCCACTGAGTTCTTTCTGTTTATTTATTTGGTGAAAGCTCTGTAGTTTCAGGAGAGATAGTAATTAATATATAGCATAGACTTATCACACAGACAGGAAAGCTTGCAAATAATGTCCCTGTTGTAACCATAATCATAACATAATTAAAGGTCAATGTTTAGGGGGACATCAGTTAACTTATCTGTATATTTTTGGGACATTAGAGGCAACCAGAATACTTAGAAGAAACCCATATGAATGACCCCACAGCTGCAAGGACAACATCAAAGCTACTGAGCCACCATGCTGTCCATAACTTTGGCTGTGTAAAACTCTCTAATTCTCTTTTAAAGGGGCCTATTCTTTTGCATGATATTTTGCAAATCAACACTTTTCATGTTCCTCTGCTGGGATATTGGGCTCTAGGGAAGTGGGCAGAGTCTAAAAAATAAAAGCATTGGAAGGCATCCTGAGATAATTTAATACCATATCCTTCGCCAGAATTCACAGAATAAATGCTACTTTTCTATCTATTATGATAGCATTGTGCTTTGTAATAAGAAACCTTTATTACCTCTTCTACATTTGTATTAGTTACTACCCCTAGGCATACAATACCAGCAAATGAAAGGCACTAGTAATTCAATTGGCCAGCTGCTGAGCATTTCTTAAGTGGAGACAAATTTCCCTTGCCTGGACATGCATGCAAAACAAGTGAGTTTCAGTATAGCTTTATTCATGGGTTAGACAGATTAATCTGAACTTTCCTGGATGCAGCTGGTGCGGCTACACATCAGGAAAATCTATTTATTTCATGCAGCATTTTCCACCTGATTCACAAATGATTCTATTATGTCAGTAGACAATTTATTCATTTATGCTTGGGCTGCATAATACATGCGTCTATACACTAGACCAGATACATGAAAAACATTGTCTTTTACCATGCTAACTTTACTTGCATTACACAGGGTTTACACTTGCACAATTAATGTATATGTAAAAAGTGTAATGCAATGTTTTGTGCATGGTAAAGACCATGTGGACTTGCTCCTGCAGGGAAATGACACAGCTGTTCTATCCCCACCCTTACTCACCTTATCAGTGCCCCCATATTGCATGCTTTCCCCTTTGTGCTTAGGTCTAGCAATCAATTAATACTTCTCCAAATGGCTAATACTATTTTTCCACGTTGACTGTGGAAGTAGAAGGAACAGAAAGGGAGGAAAAGGGAAGGCTTTGCAGTGACACCATTATTGTGCCTTGCATAGACAAGAAGAAGAATGAATATACATGTCAACACTCAAAGGTTTTTCCTACATGGAGGCACTAGATATTGACGGGGTATTACTTAATTGTAATACCCATGTACAGTTAAGAATAAGGGAGGAAAAGATCTATGGACCAGTCAAGTGTGATTCAATGTACATACCATGACCAAAAAACATAATGGAAAGACCAGAGGGATAAGCTCAGCAGCCTGCTGCTTTATTTCCCAGGCCAGGGGCAAGGTTATGACATGGATGCATTATTGAATTGGAACAGAGAAAGTTAGATTACCAGCCTAGCTCTCTTGTGCATAAGGGGTATCCCATAAATTAATGGACAAACCCTGATGTACATAGGTGTTAAAAAAAAGCTGTGGTTTATTATTCGACATAGTCCCCACTGAGCTCCACACATTTCTTCTAATGATGTTCCAATGCATTTCTGCTCTCCACATAGTAAGACTTGTCAAGTGTCAAAAAATTGAGACAACTGCATTATCATCTGACTTAAAATAGGTGGCAACAGACTTCTGTTCCCAATGTTTGCCTGGTCAGGACACATCCATATCTGCTTCTCCTCTCTTTTCTCCTCACTCTTATGTGTCAGTCTGTTTTTATTTATCCTGCAGGTTTACTCAGCCCCATTTCCTGTTACACTTGGAATTTGGACATTCTGGGCAGATTAGTTTATTCCCATATCAATGAAGAGCTAAATTTAAAACTGCAACTCTGTAATGCAATTGGATAATTTGCATATTAGCTGTAAAATCATAGGAAAACTTTAATGCAGATATCCACCTAAGTTTCCTGTATGTAGTCAGAAGAAGACTGGTAATAGCTTGTTTACAATGATAGCCAGCATCCCCATTATAGTCTTTTGTTAAACATTTCAGGACTCCATCTGAAGAGTGCTTTAACTATTTTATTTCCAGATATAATTAAAGAGGCGTGGACTAAATGTATCTGTGTCTGTATGTGTTGGTTAACCAGAAAATAATTTGGCCACCTAAATGTTTTTTTTTTCCTAATTACCCTGCTAATGTTTTGTATTTCAGGCTGACAAATGTAAACATAATTTTACTAAATTTTATAATATTGTAATTGTATTTGCCAATTGCAGTTGTAAACAGTGGAAAACATCTCATGTCATCTTTGGGAAACAATAATACTTGCATTCTGAGATATGTTCATTTTAGGGAACTTTTAACTTATCTGACTTTCATTAGGATCTGATGGATTACCAAACAGTAATGGAGATTTTCAGCTGTCAGTGACGGAGCTCTCTGAAAGCTTCATCTGTCTGTCAAATCGAGAATGGTAATGGACTTCCTCTTGGCTTAGGAGTCCAAGCCCGGGGATATAAATCTAGAGAAAGTCAATGCTTAGCAGGTAGGATCTTCATGAAAGCAGGTTAAACTTGCTAAAAGCTTTGGAAATGCTTTGGAAGCACGGACTCTGTACACATTGCTCTTTATTTAGCATTTACAGGCAGAAACCCTTATTAACAAGACCTAACACTGAATAAAGCACATCCACAACTGTGCACATGGATAGTAGTGACATACTAGATTCTACCATAGCTGTGATAATAACAGAGACAAAGCAGAAACAGCAGATTAAAAGACAAGCAAAATACAATGTTAAAAAACAATTAGTTATTTTGTTATGTATTTATTTTTTATTTTACATAGACAAGATATTTTTCCAGGGTAAATTTAAGTTAAAAACCCAACAATTTACGTATCTCAACTTAGATCCATTCCCTACCAAAATGTTGGCTGATATATGGCATTCTATGGTTTTCAAATGTAGACTATTGCCTCAATTTGTCAATTTGCGTGAGCCTTCAACATGGTTTCTAAAAGAAATACTGTAAAGATTATAGACCAGTATCCCTACAACTGGCTTATTGTTCAATAGAGAACTAGGAATCCAGATCTGCAGATCTCTGGTCCCCCATACATAGGTCCCCCTTACATAGTTAGGTAGTTTTATTCAGGTAAAGCTCTTAAGCCCCAGAAGTGAGATAAATGGCAGATTAATTTCACTCAAAATTATCTTTTCTGTTAGTTAAATGAATGAACAAGCACTGTACACACAGCCATAGGTAAATGAACAAACGAGCGTCATTCTGTTCTATGTAAAAGGAAGTGGGAAAGATGAGCGAGCATCAGCCCCCTGCACACTCCTCTATAGGAAAGCACAATGGTTGTTTGTGCCGCCAAGCTAGACAAACACAATAGTTCATTTCAGATATCAACCCTTTGACATGTGTAGACAGCGTCAGTATGCACTTGGTTACAGGGCATCATAGGGTTGATTTAATAAAGTGTAGGCTGTATGGCAAGGTCAATTATCACTCAGCACAGGATAGTTCAGCAATCATTTTGCAAAGAACACCCAATCATATACAAGGGAATCTGTCATAATTCAATTTAGTGAACAACCTAAAATCCCCCAGTAAATCAAACTCCATTTTCTCCAGTCTTTAGGTTATTTTTTAATGATTAGTTTTAAATCTCATATAGGGTAGGTTAAAATAATAGGGGTTAATCCACTTACAGCTTTATGTAATGGTTGAAACTGTTTATACTTGCTTTTTGAAAATATAATGGAAAATAACTAAAAATGCTAGCAATTCTATACAAAAAATCATATATATTTTTATTGCATGTGGTTTAAAAAGATCAGTTTGCCGTGGAAAAACCCAAATGTCTTGGCGATTGTCTAAAATTAATCTTGCTAACAATGCCATAATTTTCTGCATTTCACTTCTAGATTGTCAAATCAGAAAGGACATTGCTTTCACAAATGTAAGTCATTGACATCAATCATATGCATTTACCATGTGGAGTGGCAGGATAAGCTGAAGGTGTCCAACATAGATGTCCATCGTATAGAAAATTGTCTAGTTTGGCCTTTAAAAGTATTTAGCAGAATTCTCATGTAGGGAAGTTAAGACAGTGTCATTTGAGTTCACGCTTTAAATATCTAACCTGTTTCATCCTGGGACTGCACAAAGCATTTGTTTCTCCAATAACTTGTCTGTAGACATGTTTTATAAGCGTAATGATGACTGTTATCCCCCTAAGGCTACAAGGCAACTCATCCTCACAGTGTTAAGGCTGTAATACATCTCCAAATGACCGCGGAATCCTTGTTTAGCCGGTATATTTCCCGGTATTATAAGACAATTAAGATTTTTTTTTTCAGATGTTATTTCAACGGAATGGTGTGGATGTCAGAGTAAACAACACACAAATGAAATCTTTCTCTGTAGAGAGTTCTGGCTTAAAGAGCACGTTGAGCCACAGCTTGGCATTAACATTTTACAAAGGCTCAGTGTTATTGAATTGCGTATTGTGGATAAAATAACACTAAACTGACAAATATGTGGTGGATGTAGATTGTATAAAACTCATCTGCAAAGGAAAATGTAGAAAATGTAACTACGTTTTGAGTTTTGAAGTTTTGTACAGAAAATGTGAAGGATTAAAACCTTTGTCAAGTTATTATTAACATTTTTCACAGATTCTGCTTGTGACACTCTGCCAACCAGCTACTGTCTGGAATGATGGTGTAACAAAAAAAACCAATCTAACCAATCTAATCTAAAAATCAACCTAATTATTAGGAAAATTGTTGCCCTATACTTATTGTAATTTTTCTTTTGATTGGGTCAGTTCCACCCCTCTGACTCCTTGTAGAACTACCTCATTCTAGCTATAAATATAAAGCTCCACGACAGCCACGTTTCCTTAACCAGCCTTTACAAAGAGAACCAGTTGGGAATGTAGGCTGGCATTAGAAGAGTCCAGGAAAAGAAAATGACAGCAAGTTTAGGACAACAATTTTCTGAACTCCTGGACCTTGTTATGCCAAACTACCTTGGGACATTACATGCAATGAAGATAGGATTTCAATAACACCCCACAAACAAAATAATAGCTCTTGCAAAACTTGAATGTGAGAATGCAGAAGAAATAACCACAGAACCAAAAGATACTGCTGATCCCAATGAGACATTAATAGTATAATGTTGAATAAAAGTGTTCCTGGCGTGCCATCCAGCCACCTTGCGCACCACCTCTGTCCTTGCGCACCACCTCTGACTTTGGCGCAGGCTACCCTCAATGTGGCCAAGCTTCTTGTAGAATCAGCTTTAATCTCTAAAGCAGGATGTGAACCCTTGGCTTTGTAGGTGAGGTAAATGGTATATACTATCAATTTTGAAATAATCCAGAGGCATACTGCTAAGGGTTCCCAATGGGGAATCAAAAAAAAGTCCTCATTCTTGTAGTTTCCCCAACCCCTCTGTAAATACGCTAGCAAGACTGAACCAAATCCATATTGCTCTAGTTCTCATAAGCCTCAAAGAGCAGAAATGCCTTAAAGACCGTGTCACTGTCCATGTAGAATTTAAATACCCCTTTTGGTGTGAAGGCTTATTTGAGCTTTTGAAAGACTGTCCACAAAGAACACACAATACAGCTCCTTAGTCTAAAAGGTACAAATGTCCAAATTCGTCTGGTCCAAGCTATTTTCATTAGGAAGATTGTTCACAGTGTAAGATAGAAGGAACCAAACACTGAAGGATCAATTGGCTTTGTAAAAAGGGCTTGAAGAAACAGTGCCAGATTATTCTTGTGGAAAAATGACCTCAAAGAAAGTTTGAATTTTGATGCCTATCTATCGAGGTTGTATGCTCACATGACCCTGGACGGGATGGATATTGGTAATACCCAGACCCTTAAGGAGCTGTAAATAAAACCCTCATCCAATCCCACCTGCAGAAACTTTAGGGCTAGTGAAATATTTGGAGAAATATATCATATACATTGTATGTGATTTTCATACTCCTTTACTTCTCCCCGTTTAACCTCAAAGCCATAGTATTTACCTTTTTTGACATTTGGTTGAAAAAAACTGTGCAAATTGAGCAAATACTCCTGTTTTGGAAGGTAAATTGCAGACTCCAACATCATTCTCAGTAATCAAAACCAAGACTTTGCTGGCTAAAACAATAAAATAATTATCAGTCATATCTACAGTATTTGAAACTTCAACAGAGCTTCAAGAGTTACATGATTTGGAGAATAGATGTAGACTAGGTGTGTCAAACTCCAGCCCGAGGGCCAAATCTGTCCCCCAGCGTCCTTTTTTTTGGCCCCCAAAATAATCTTAAATATAAACTGCAGCTGGTCCTCTGCTGCATTGAAGTAGCGCTGCTACTACAGTTCCCAGCATCCCTCGCATCTATGGTTCTGCATTGGACTGTTTTATAGACGCAAGTAATGCCGGGAAATTTAGTAGCGCCGCTATTATGATGAAGAGGGAGTTCCACATTGGCCGCATCTGGAATTTCCAGCACCCCCCCCCTCAGCTGTGCTTTTCCTTGCTACTCCAAGGCATGGACTTCAATGGTTGGATTTTCATAGAAGAAAATTGTTATTATTATTGTTAGCCTGTGCAAAAAGGTTACCATTGAAATTTAACTCAGAAGAAACAAACAGAGAAAGAGGCATATGATTTTTTTCTTTAAAAAAATAAAAAAAAAATTCTTATGCCTCTTTCTCTAATATAGGCTTGTTCCAGATTGAATGTAAAGCAAAACCTCTTTCTGTATTTAAAGGTTTTGTATCTAATAAGAAAGAAAAACTTCCTCAATTTTGTCAATAAACTTCAAGGTTGGCACGTGACTTTGTCTGTTTTCAATTTTGGCCCACTGTGTATTTGAGTTTGATACCCCTAATGTAGACCATCTGGAGGTTCATCAGGACATCTTGGGCCAGAACCCCAAGATCACTGGAGATAAATTGGTAGAGGAGCTTTGGAGGCTGAAGCCATAAAGTTGACATCTTCCCCTCAATGTTCAAAAACCTTCTGAGGTACTTCAGGTTCACCAACCATTTGTTGAGGTCCACAAATATTCTGCTTATGGGATTAGCTACAGTGTTCTGTGAACTTGGCAGATATGCCATCATGAGAGATAAGATGTGTGAATTGGTCCACTGGAAAATCTATGCTCATATTTCCTTCAACAGTAAATTCTTGTTTGACTTTTGCACTTAGAGCATTGTGCAAACCTCCAATATCGTCCATCGACAAAACAGCGCTTTCTTCGGGGAAGCGACCACTCATAAAGAGATCCCGTGTCTTCTAGAATCCTTGATGACTGATATGTGGAGACCTTGACTTCTTTGTACCGGTGGTGAATAAAATACTGCCAATAAAACACAAGGATCTTGAAAAGTGTCCACCAGAAAATGTTTTAGTGGATGTCAGATTAATTGCTTTATAAATAGACTGACTAATACATTTCAGAATGCATGTATTATTGTTATTATTATGTTAGACCTGTAGTGTTTTCAACCCTGAGGATTCATTTGCATATTACACTGTTACAGTTTACTTTATTATTCCTTTACAAATGCATAACTTTTTACAATTATGATTTAATAAAACAACTAATTCTGAAAAATTAACATGCTGTAGTCTTAGTACAATATTATATTCTGGAGATTTCTAACTTTGATTAATCTTCTCTTCTATGTTGTTATCATTGGAAACACTTCAAGGGAGGAAATGGAAATCCATTAACCAGTGCAAAAGATGTAGTTTTAGTTTGTAGAAAAATAATGAAAATAAAACACTTTTTAATTTGAAATGAATGAAGTACTACTGTAAATTACTTTGTGGCTACGGGCATGTGGGCTTGTTTATCAGCATTGTTATTCTATTATTTTCTATGAAACAATAAAAAGGATTCAGCAGCATTATGAGTCTTCCTTTTCTTGTCTATTTATTAGGGTATATCTGCTGAGTATTCAATTCTTGTAGTATTCCATTTTAAAACTGCAGAATGGTGAAGTGGCAATCCAGAATAAACTACTGTAGCCTGCATAACCCATTGTTGGTTGTTATTTTCATTTTAATTTGTTTCTAGTTGTTTCTTCTAGATTTTAGGAATAAACAGGCAAAAGGTGTTTTAAAATATGTCCTATGAAAGACTAAAACAACCAATTGCCTCCAAAAACAACCAAAATAAATACAGTATACAATTTGGGCTTCTGCATTTTCTTTTAATAAAGAGGCAAAATGAAATTCAAGAACAGTGTCACTGATAGATTTTAGCAATATGCACACACACATTAACTGTTCCCTTTTCTTTGAACAAGGAAGGTGCCCCACTGCATCCTGTCCATTAGCAAATACCAGTGATCAATCCTTGTTGTTTAGTGTTCCAGAAAGACTATGACGACAACTTTTTGACCAATTATCATAGCTCTTCTTGTGTAACAGAGATCTAGGACCTCTACATAGCAGTGTGATTGCCATAGCCAGCCAAATGGATTCTGATGAAGGGGAACCGAAACCTTTTTATTATATTCTGTAACCCTGTTAACCACCACTGTTAATACAATTTATTCCTACAGTATGATGCAAATATGTGACAACCCATCATTCCTGCAGTTGTTCATGTAGAAGGACTGTGAATTCAGGGTGGGGTTATTTTTTCAGGTTACATTCCAGAAGGTTTAGGGAATTGCAGTTCTTCTACATTTGAAGTGCAATGAGTTCCATGTTGACTGATTGGAAATAAATTATTATTTCACTAACAAACATGTCACTCTAAACCCTTCTCTTTTCTTTCCTCATCCATTGTTATTGTAGTTACCAATGTATTCCTACAGACTGCAGGTCACATGCAAATATAAGTTGATAATAAAATGCATGTCTAGTATCAAAAACACTTGTTAACCCCCCTGGCAGTAATTCCGAGTGTGGCTTGGAGTTAAATTTCTTCGGTAACACCGAACCACACTCGGGGTTTAATTGAGGGCTTTCCTGTTCCTCACGAGCCAACGGCATCCTTCAGCGATGCCGGACGGGCATCAGCGTCCCGTTGACGATGTCCGTGTGTGTGGGCATCGTACGTGCATTAGGGAGTGGGACCAGTGGGAAATTTAAAGTTAGAAGTATTTTTAAATGTCAAACGTGCCGATTTGACATTTAACAATACTAAATTAATCATACTGCCAGGGAGGTTAAAGGTACTCATAAACTGTCCAATCTTCACCCAAATGTTGTGTCAAACCATTGGATTAGGCATAACCAGCCATACTGATGTAACATAGATAGGGTCCTCAACCAGTAGTAGTAAAGAGTTTACATTCCTATGGGTCCAAGTGCTCCAATAACAGCTGTCTAAAAAGGTATTTCCCAAACTTAGAAAGGGTTTATTTTCACTTTCTGTTGTGTAAGTTTGGTAACTTTTCCATAGGTAGTCCAAAAGGTAAAACAGGTTTAAGGATGATGTATTTAAAATGCTAACATATTTTTCCAATGCAGAACCAAAACCATGGTAAAGTCTCCCCCACCCCCTCCCCTTCCTGTTTTTCTTGAGTTGAACAAGGGCACAATTACCAATAAAATTGTAAAAACCCCAGAGTTGAACCACAAGGTTGAGTTAAACTTTTTTTTTTATATGAACACTAAAAGTGATCACAATATTTTATATTTTACAGTATTATTTTTAGTGAAGTTGATCCTTAAGTAACCCACCTAAATGGAGTCCAGCCAGTAAAATAATTTCCTTATTACAATGATCTTCGCTGTGTGGCCCTGCTGGTGCCAAAAAAACTTTGCAAAGCAAATGTCCTGATTGGATTCCATTCCAAATGCACACACGTGCCATTGCACCACTCATTCCAAGAGCTGTACTCTATGCTGCTTCTAGCCAACCATTGGGGCATGGTTGACCCATAGGACTAAACAGGACAACAGCACAGGAAGAGCTCAGACATTTTCTTTCCTTTCAAGGATTAAGATGCACTGGACAGGGCTGCACAACAAAGATCACTGGAGTGAGAAAAAAGGATTACCAGGAAGGATGCACATATGGAGGAAAACTTAAGGTAGAATTCACTAAAGATAAAGATGTTCTTTAAATAAGTAAAGGAAAGCGAACAGAAGTTCTAAACAGCAATAAAAACATAACGTTTTTATCCCCCATATGATTCATGGTGAAACATGTTGGTTAGAATTAAACTTTGCAGATGTTTATACCCTTTAAATGTCCCTTGAAGGATAAACATTATCATATGTTCATCATATGACAGTATTTTGTATTGTATTTTGCCAACATCATACGCAGCACTGTACATTAAACAGGGGTTTCAAATGACAGACAGTTACAAACAGTGGCCCAGGAGGAGGAGAGGACCCTGCCCAGAAGAGTTTTACTCCAAAAATCCCTTATATGTATAATATGTCAGTAACACTTTATTCTAAGCCCTGCTTTTTAGGCAGCGGTTAATAGCTATGAGCTGTTAATAGCCCAGTGGTTCGCATAAAATATTGGAATGACGCTACTATATAAAAAATCCCCCCATTACATTCTTCTCCATCATAAATGTCCCTTATATAAATCCAGGTTTACCCATATGGGCATGAGTAAAAATTCTGTACTGCAACCACACAAAATCAAGCATAGAAAGTTTAAAAAAAAAACTTTATTGAGTTAATTTATTATGCACTGCACACTGTACATTAGGTGTCATTATTTAATATATGAAACTACATTCCACAATATTTATGGCTATTTGTGCCATCCAAATTGATGGTAGTTGTTTAACTTTTAACTAGATTTGATGTTTTAAATGAAAAACAATATAAAGGTTTTATTAAGATAAAAGCAGGATTGTAATGTTCTGAAAAGGGAAAAAAAATGTAAAAAAAAACACACTAAATATTTTCTTTTTCTTTCTCCCTGGGGCTTTACGTCTATAGATTATTTTACAAATTTGTGTTTATAGTATTATCATACACAATGCTAATAAATACATATAGTTCTGTAAAAATTATTTTTGTTAGTGCAAGAGCCATATATGTAGATACTGTATATTTATTTTAATAAAATCATATAATTAATTTAGATAATCCTGTAAAATCTCGTTTTTTCATTTATCAAATAAAATGACTACAATGACAAAAAATACAGAAGCAAGGTTCAGTTTTTAGGTATTGCCCTATTGCAAGAAAAACACTGGATAAGCATAAACTAGACATGACGGCCTTCAGTACATCAACAATGGACCAAAATATAAGGAAGGTTCAGAAACTGTACTGGGTAGAGGAAAATAAACAAATACAAGGTAATTAAAACAATAAAGTTACAATGGTCCCAATGCATGCAACTTGAAAAAGATTAGCCAATAGAATAACATTTAGCTAATGAAAATTAACAAAAGAAGTTGATTAGCCTTTACTGAAATAAAGATTATAATTTACTATACCATGAGGATACCAAAGGATGATAGATAATTTTACATACTAATATTTCATACTTACTTCTCATATTTTAGGCCATTCTTCATAAATTTTTAGCAGTGTGAATTTGCTTCTATGTTGTCAGAAGCCAAAAAAACTTGAATAGTTTGACCTCCTTTAAACTTCCTGGCGGTATGAATAATAAGTATTTTTAAATGTCAAAACGGTACATTTAATTGTTCACACGCCAGGGACGCAGATGCTGGCCGTCATCTGTGTAGCGGGAAGCAAATTCCGGGCATCGCTGGAGGACACCGTGGGCATCGCTGGAACTGGGGGACCAGGTAAGACTTGAAACTCCCTGGCAATTCCACCCTGAGACAAACTTGGCATTACCCCTAGGGAGGTTAATTAGGGATTATTTGTAAACATACAAATGACAGAAAATATATGTTTCCATCTTCCTAGTTTGAACAGATTTTAAGATTAAGAACCAGTCAATAAGCTTATTAGAAAGCCCAGGATCCTTTGCAAACTATGGTTCTGATTTATTAAAGGTAAAGGTAAGGAGAATTTTGCTACAGGTAGAAAAAACTAGGTTTTAGCATTCTCCTACTCTACTAAATTATGAAATATTTGCTGTTAGAGAGTTCCCTTTACTTCCTGTTCTGTAAAATATGTAATAATATAATAAACCAGTTTGACAGGAAGGGAGGGGAAATCTCTCTAACAGGCTCCGGATAGCTCTCCTTTTAATAATAAAAACTTTAAAAAAAAGTTGTCTTTACATACTTTTTATCTGCGTTTTTATAAATGGAGATAACAAGGTAATGTACTGGAAGCCTTTATGTCTAACATAGTTCATACACCAAACCATTTGTAAAGATTGTGAAACACAGTTAGCTGTCACTCATTTTTGTAAATATAAGGACATTTTATACATTTAGTAAAAGTATAGCAAATATTCAGACAGCAAATATCCAAAATGCGAGTTTCAACGTATTTATCAGATAATGTACAAAAAAAAAAAAAATGATCAAGAAGTATGCTAAACTTCAGAATCTAATATCATTTATTCCAACCCTGGAAACATTTTTGAAGTTTAAATCCAATGCTCTTTTCATGTCTAACCACTGGATGATGCTGATTTCAACAATATTTTTTTACAGGTCGATGAGAGTAAGCTTGTTTGAAACAGCAAACAATCCAATGATGCAAAATCAGGCTTCTTTTTAAGCTGTAGGGCTCCTGCACAAATGAAATAATCATACAGAATAATTTAATTAAAACATTTCAAATATTTAAATATGACATATTACAGTACCTATTTCTTGATGGTGTAATTTATTTATTTTGTGGTAAACACAAGTTTTTTTAGGTTTGTGCAAAAAAAGCATAACTACTACACTTGAAGTTGATCCCCAGCCAGCCATGACATATTCCATAGTTTGTTAATCTAACCCCCTCCCCGCCACACACATCCCAAAACCAGTGCACAGCAAGAGGTAAATACTTGTTTAATTAAAAGCAGATAAATACCAGTTCAGGGATCTCTCTCTAAAAGCCCTAACTCTTTGCCAGTGTTTATTATTAATATTAATAAACTGGATTTATATAGCGCCAACATATTACACAGCGCTGTACAGTAAATAGGTGTTGCAAATGACAGACAGATACAGACAGTGACACAGGAGAGGGAGAGGACCCTGCCCAGAAGAGCTTACAGTTGTGGCCTTTTCAACGTCATCACATAAAATACAGGACCAGTAGTCCTGCATTGTACTTGATGACATTGAGGATGTACCCCATACACAGAAGGAGAGCACCAGCTGCTGTAGGAGTAAGAAATCATTAAATTTTACTGATTGAAACCTTTTACAAAATAAATGAACGATCTTTGCTGTGCAGAAAAAGGAAGGCGAGGGGAATATAATGGCTGACTGAAGTTCAGCTTTACTCACCATTGTCTACTGCATTCTATCTGACATCATAGTAATTTCAATTTATAATTAACATTTTACTTTATACTTAGGATATGTAATTTATAAAATAAACCATACATTAAATTATAGTCATCATCTCTAAGAAAAAAATAAAAGAAAACAAATGACTTTTAATTTATGTCTGTGCTAATAATTATTTATGTGAAAATAAATATTGTATGATAAAATAATCGGATCCATATGAAGAAATATAACCATGTCATAAGGACAAATTCATTTAAGTATATTTTATGTTCCTGAGTTCCCGAGATCTCTTTGACTAAGGTTTCCCTAGATCTCAATCAAAATGATATAAAATCATCTTAACTGTCTTTATTGTGCTGTAAATCAGATAAAGTAACAAAATAAATGAAAAACAAACACTTAGGTTACCCATAAACAGGAGATGGCAGAAATATGCAACCACTCAAAAATCGTTTTATGATTTGCACAACCGCCCAGCTGAAGGTCTGGGTTTATGCACTTTATGAGTAAATATTCCCTGGAGTTAGTTTTTATCTTAAAATACAATATTCCTAAAATAGTAGTAGTCAAGAAAAACTCAATTTTTAGGGGTAAGTTTTTCACTGCAACATTGATCATCTTGGAGGTATTTGGAGGTGTAAAAAACCATGCATGTCTACAGAAAGAAAGAACTTTCTTCCTTTTAGTGGTTGCACCCTCCGGCAGCCTCCGTATGTGCATGGTTATGCTGACCTTAACATTGAACTTGTTTCTCCATAGGCTGCAGCAGAGCCCCAGAGATATCTCTGAGTTTAATACCTAATACTGTGATATCATGTGGTGTTCTCAAATATATACAGGTTAAGATTGATCAATAGGCACAGTAGGTCTTTGCCTAGGGTAGCAGATAACAAGAAGTGGATTTTCCCTGAACAATGTTAGTGTAGATGTTCTTGCTCCATTACAAATGGAAAAGAAAAACAAGCTCACATAACATCTGCTCTATATACAAGATGCATACATACAGTGTCAATTATAATTTATATTTAAAATACATATAAACCCTAACTGAATGATGTTTGGTTTGCTGCTGTTTTCATCTTTTATTGATTTTAGAGCTACTTTTATTATCAAGCCTTTTTCAACATTACCTGTCTACATGCACTCAATTGCATTCTAGTTTTCATGAACTACAGTGTATGTAGCACATCATTGTCCTGGAGTGACTTCTTGATGGTTACAATGCTATACCATGCCCATGCAATTTGTGTCAATGTGACTGCTTGTAGTTTCCACCATGTGACAAGCTGACTACATTGGAACAAAATTGGGAGCCAGAAGTCACTCCAATACAGGAAGTATGGCAAGAATATTTTAATGAAAGCTGCAGGTTTAGATAAAAAAGATTGAGTTTAATATCTATTACTAAACAGATTGAATTCTATCTATAAATGTTTATTGTTCTTGTTTAGCCAAATATTTTTTTACAATTTAATTAGATATTGTGTAAATGTAAAAGTTCATTCACACATTTTTATTGGATTCGATGTAAAAAAAAATTTACTTGTTGAAAAATATAAATAGACCCATTGTTGCTTTTTGAAATTTAAAAACTTAAGCTGTCACATTCTGTATTTCTATGGTAATGAAAACTTGAAAAAATTAAAAAATTAAAAACACTGAACGCCCAACTTTGTGCCACACTAGCCAATGTGGCTGTGTTATTCTATACATAGTGGAGGGACAAGTAAACTACAAAAGGGCTAAACTGAAATCTGTGGTTTTGCTTACCAGATGACTTACATTTCTGAACAATGCAAACCACTGATGGATATCTTTAAAAGAATACAGATGTTATTACAAAACTCTTCATAAGATGCTTTCCTATCCAGTTTTCCAAGTCATCATATATGTGAAAATAAAGTAGTGGTTGCGAAGATTACATGTATCTTTTTTTCTAATTAGTTTTTTTTATTTTACTGTTTTCTTTTTAAAGACCAACACCCATTCCATTATTTTAATGAATTTTGCCTTGCTTGTCACTTTACAGTGTTGTGGAGTCTTTTAATTTTTAATTGAGGATAAAAATAGTTAACTACTCAGTCTTAATTGACACAGTGCACATAGCACAACTGGAAAATAACTCACTAACAGCAGTACTGTTTAAATAAGACCATAAAAACTTATTTGTGGATTCAAAGGGTCCAAGCACAGTGACACTGGATCATTAAATATATCCAAAGCGTATATAACTGCATATTATAGCTGTATACAAATACATAAAACATTATATATTTAGGGTTAATTTGCTCCCGTAATATTCTTCAGTGGTGTATATTGAAAATCAATACTGGACCTTAGAATGAGATTTTACAAAAATCTCTTTAAATAACCATAGCAGCTACAATCTTTATTGATATGTTGAAGAAAACACTGAAATCCAATTGTATGGCTTTGAAAATTAAGGACACATTCTTTTTATAGAGAATATCCTATTGTAAGAACTAAATATAATTTAAAAATGAAAATGTGATCTTTTTAAATACTTCGCCTTTAGTTCACTGCAATAGATAGGTAATTCTGGGACAATAATGCTGAATTATAATGTTTTACTAGTTTATTTTCTAGTACAAAACTTTCCTTTGACAGCGTATGAAAACTTAAACATCCATTTGAAAGATTAAACTTAGCCCAGGAGAAATGAAAACACCAGGAAACATCATTAAAACTGTAGCTCTAATTAATTTGAAAACCTAACATTTGCTTCCTGCATAAGCTGTGATGTGGAATTTTTGGCAAGGACAAGAATTGTCTTGATGTACACAATCCCATTTGAGTTGACAGCCCTTCTTTAATTTGGTAAAATAAAACTGAACTCCGAGCTGATAAAATACACACACAAATGCAGCTTTCATTTTATGAATACATCTATAGATACCTGAATTTGACGATCCACCTCTTGCAATACCTGTACAGCAGGTTCAGAAAGGAAAAATGCGGCACAGAAGCCAGTTGGGCTGCAGTGCTCATGTGAAAAATGAATAGCTCTTGGTCTATGCAGGTCAAGTTGCAAGCAA
Source organism: Pyxicephalus adspersus (assembly GCF_032062135.1). Lineage (NCBI taxonomy): Eukaryota > Metazoa > Chordata > Amphibia > Anura > Pyxicephalidae > Pyxicephalus > Pyxicephalus adspersus. The sequence continues at coordinate 40,376,437 of NC_092864.1, read as the reverse complement.
AAGTGAGTCTTACCTAGCTACATTAAAGAAAAATCGAGCTGTGTTCCTTACAGGGCTGTGCTGTATGGCAGGGCTGCATGAATAATATTTTGAAAGAATTGAGATATAAATCTTTTGGTATGTGAATTTTCTCATATATATATATATATATATATATATATATATATATATATATATATATATATATTTATATATGTACATATTTCATATGTGTATTTCGCTATTTGCCTGGAGTTCAGCTTTTATTTCATTTTCTAAAGTGCACCTGTCAACATATATTTATGAAGCAAATTTAAAAGTCACAACAACTTTTAAATAATTTGTAAAATACCATTGTATTGACTTTTTCCGTTTCTCTGCAGGTAACTGTTGTATTCAATGTCAATGAGATTGCCAAATATATGAGAAGCCAATATTTTTAATTTGTATCAGCATATTCCGTTTCAAACCAATAGAAGACTTTTTGAGTTTAAAAAATATCAGTAACATAGTTCAATGGATATTGTGGTCACCTGCAGTGTGCTTTGTGAAACAGGTAAGTTTATATCTATGCCCCAAAATCACCTAGTTCAAGTTTGCGTAGTAGTGACCAGTCCACTTTAAAGCAAATTAAAGTTGAAATCAAAATAAATATAGTCTTAATACATGCTTGGAAATATCCTGCATGTATGTATATTTACTATTCATATGATAAATAAATTTTAATTAAAACGTTGCCCTTAGAGTTAACCATTCTTATGATAGAAGTACTAGGTTTAAAAAATATGGGGGAGAATAATGCCCCTTTTAAATTTTTTTTTGTTTTGATTATACAATATAAAGTAAGAGTCATGCCATAAAACTATATGCAAAATATGCACACTATTATTGCATGCTTGATGTGATACTACATGCCAGTAAGTATTACTTTAGTTCTAGAAAGACCGTAAAAACACATTAGGTCTCTTATGAAAGCACTATATATACAGTACAGTCCTGTCTACTATCAGCCTTAAAAACTGTGCCCCATACACTTTTCCTACAAACGAAACAAGGTCTCGGCATCTTCATGTATATTTTGATGAGTTTTTTAAACCCATTTTTTAAATAATACCTAGAAGTTTTTGTTATGTAAATCTGTCTGAATTCATTTTTCTTAATTTAGGCGGCAAGTTTCCATCCATTCTGCCCCCACCAGACAATCTTTGAAGCTTCGGAGGTAAATCTGCTACCGACTGGCTCATGGGATCTGAAATCATCTTAGTGGTTTTAATGACCAGTTTCTCTTCCGAATTACCCGGTACGGAACTTATTCGTTGGAGCTTCATGGGCAAATCACCCATGCTGTAAGCTTTCTCTGAAGTTGTAGAACTCATTCTGAGTAATTTTCTCGGTAGGTCCTCCCGGCCAGTGATTTTCTGGAGTTTTGGAGGCATTTTTGTGCTAATGTCATCCAGGCTGTCCAGAGTGTCTACGGAGTTATTTTTTTCTTTGCTGTTACCTACTGCTGGTGCTATTATTGGTGAAGATATGAGAAGCATTTCTTCTTGTTCTTTGATACTGTAAGGTGCGGTGGGAACTTCAAATGTTGCATGGAACTGTGAGTAGTCTACTTTGAAGAAACCTTCCTCTAGAGAAATAACAGGGAAAAATCGATGACCCCAAAGAACTTCATCCTCGGTGTAAGAAGTCCGGGCTTGACAAGTCATTCCTAGGAGCAAAGAAAATAGCTGAACATTAAAAGGAATGTCATAAGGCATTTAAATATTATCCTGACTCTTTAAATTTAAATTGACATAAAGCCTAACAATTTGCATAATCAAATAAAGTGCATTGTGAACATATGCTGTGCAAACTTTTATTTCTTGGTATGATGTACGAGTTAATACAGAGTTTATTCTTGGCTATTTTTCTCTGCTAATAAACATTTTACCATTTTAATGCCCTGGATTTATAAAGGCCAATTATTAGGGAGCATTCTATAGAGTACATATAATCATTTATTTAAGATCCTGTCTCCTAAAGGAGTTTATAATCTACAAATCACTACAGGTATAACAGAATATTTTACAAATTTGTGGCAAAGACTTCTGGTGTTGTATGACCTTCTATTATAATGGTAAAAGCTTCATGGCCAATAATTTTTACGGTAAAATTGATTTGGTGAGATGGATTTCCCAGGTTGACCACCCACCTTTCTCTAACATTTTTGGCACCTGTTCTATCCTCCCTACAATATGGGCAGAAGAATGCCAAGTACCTAAACAATTTATCAAAAATACCATGTGGCACCTAGAACCCCTTGCAACAGGAATCCAAATGGATTGACACAATTAAATCCAGTTCAGCATATCAACCTAAAATCGATAGGGCAAACTGATTATCGATTGTATTAAAATCAAAACCACTTTTTGTGTATTAATAGATATTTTTATTAGAAAGAATGGTGAAATTGTTTGTATTTCAGATTATCAATCAGTTATCAAACATCTTGCTTGTACATCGAATACTTGATTGAAATTGGAATTATGATAATAGTAATATCATTTTAAAAAAATATAATAACATTTCTCTTTTACCAAACCTTTGTGTATAAAAGTTGGGTAAATCTTGGGTTCAAATGTTTTATACATAGAGCCCAGGACAAAGTATGAAGGTCACCATACATGATGTAATTGCACCCTGTACAGATTTTGGGGAGGCCATTCATTCAGTGCACATAAAACTTGCTTTGATGACCATTCTTTTCAACAGGAAATGACTCAAGAGCAATTAGGAGGCATTAGGTGGGATTATTCAAGAGGAAACCCCCAAACAACATTGGGACTATCTTCCCTAAAAAAAATCTCCAGATAACTTTTCTAAGCAGATTTGTTTCATATTTGGAGGCAAGGTCATTGGTAGATCCATAGGGGGTTATGTGATTTAAAAATGTTATTTCAAAATATCTTTCTGTTACTTTTTTTATTGACTCAAAGACATAAGACAAGTGGATCATTTTTGAATTACTGAACCTAAAGAACTGTAGTGTCTTTTTCTGTCCATTGCATCGATTTTGTGTTACTTCCAGGAGAATGATTGCATTTTAGAGACAGGCAATGCGTCTATAGTATAAAATGTCTAAGACTTGTGTTTTTAAAACATTTCAGTCATTGTTATTGATCCCGCGGTGCTTTGTTGCAAGATTACAGTTTGCTGCAATCCGTGAACATAATGATCTTTTGCTGTCAAGTGGTTTTAGTAGTGCTTAATTGCAATAGAGCATTTGTTTAGTATTCTGAACCACTGAATTATCTTGTAAATATAATTAGATCAAAGTAAACAGCAAATATGTATATCAAATCCCAATTCCATAATAAACAATATGCATAATAGAATATTTTTAAGAAGTAAGCATTTATGTACTGTTATCTTCAAAACATTCACTGAGCTTGCTTACATGTATTTTCCTTCATAAATGTTTGTCTTTTGTTTGTTGACAAATAATCAGAGAGCCCCTCCAAGGGAAAGTACCCACCCCTTCCATGTTTTCTAACATACACCTCAAAGGGACTACTTCTAATAGTTCAATTACAAATTGCTTTCATATGAAATGTGCATTGTAGACAGGTCAGAAATTTTTGGGCCAACACCTGGTCCTACCTCTCTTATTTTTGCACACCCAAAAAGGAATATAAATTGTATAAAATGGGTCTGGTTTTTACATCTCTCTGAGACTGGAAAATAAAGACTGTCCTGAACATCAGACTGTAATGAAACGAACCTGGGTGGACCAGCAAACCTAGAATTGATTTCTTAAAAATTATTTGTTAATAGTTGGTAAATGTTTTCAATACTGGACTAGATCTATGGCAGTTTTTCTGGATCACCCAGATTCTTGCATGAAAGTCTGTCTTCTCCAGTCCTGTTGAGCTTTAATAAATCAGACTCAATGTGAAGAGCATACTGATGGTAGAAAAAAGTAGATTGACATGGTAGAGTAGATGTCATTAAGTGGTAATGAACTGCCCCAGAAAATTCAGCTCTCCTTCCTGGTAAGAGAGGACTGTGTAGTGTAGCAGAGCTGTGTACATCACTAGACTGAATTACAAGTTTGAATTACAAGTACAACACTTTGGCTCCTTTTTATGTTTTACTTCTGTGAATTAGCTATTCGTCTGGAGTTCAGCTTTAAGCTCTTATCATATGACTGGCCAGTTAATTGATACCCACACTGGAACTCTTGGCAATTTTACAGCCCATTATTGTGACCAACATTGCTGAATGAGTGGCTAAGGTTTTATGTCGCAGAGCCTAGAATATAAAATCATTATTTTTAATCTTCACTGATCCTCATTATTCTTGACAAGCACAACTGTTTACCAATGAAATCTCTAAGCACGTGGGGAATGATTTAGGAATCAAACCTTAATCAAGCATAATGTTTACCAAGGATTAATGTATTCCCTCCAGTTCTCTGTATCCATTCGACATGTTGTTATCTGCTATATGCTATGATAAAATAAATACAGATAATCAATGTTATAATTGACCTGGTTTATCTCTTGCATCGCATCTGTTGCCCCCCTTGAAAAATTTTAATATGGAACATCAACGTTGCTGAAAAGGAAAGTGAGCATGATGGTAAAATCAGGTTTATTCAGGCACTGGCAGAGAGGCTCTGCAGAGATGAAAGTAGAATTAGGCTTAACATGTGCAGCCTTGGCAATATTCTGTGCTAGGATGAAGCAGCTCTCGTGCACATGGGCTGGAGTTCTTCATCCAGTCAAGCTAATTAAAATGGCCAACGATTTCCAACATGAAAGAGGAAGACACCGCCTGGAAGAAGACCATGTGAAGATGTCAGTAGCTGCTTAAAAGCGACGAAGGACATTGTAGCTGTTGCAGTACCTGATGGGGACACTTTGGCAGGTAAATCTGCACTAGTGTTCAATTAAGCTGTACATGTTTGCTCAGCATGGTGAAATCCTGGGTTAAAATTCTGCTGAAAAAAACCCCCAAAATTTACCACTCCTTGCTTTTTTGTTGGTGCCAACAGCTTCATCTGGAAGATGTTGGCACTAGCAAAGAAGCAACGAGAGGTAAGTTTGTTTGTGTGTTGGTCCTCTTAATCATTCACTACAGAATATTGCACCTTCACATGCTATGGAGTAGAAAAGAAGGAAAGGTGTTCTGTAGTCATGTAATATGATGACAACTCTGCTACTGATACAGTACAATAGGTGAATAATGTCACCCTAGGGCAGGAAGGGTGTACACATGCCAGCTGATTAAGTGGGAACAACCCCTGTATTTTTTGATGGAGAAGAACACAGTAGGAAGCCACTTGCTCCTCTCTCTCATTGTAGGTCTGAGCCTGGGATGAGAGAGTGGGCGGGTTGTGTTCAGAGACACAACCCGCTCACCTCCCTGAGCCTGAGATCTCTCCAGGAGACGTGGTCCTTGGCTCTGGTAGGTCTGCCCTCCCTCAAGCAGGGTTCCTCTCCTGACCCCGCTGGTGGGCGCACTGGCTAGAGCTGCAGCCCACCTGTGAGATGTCCATGGCCCACTGGAGGGCCGCGGATTGGGGGTTGGGGACCTCTGCCATACATTATGGTTCCTGGGTTTAGTTACGCTTTAACCTATTTAAGAATTTCCACAATGAATTTGTCATTAAAAAAACAATTAGGCTTCTGAATAGAATGTAGATCTCAGTAATTTCTATTCTCCTTTTTCCTTTCTGAATGTGTGCTTCCATGCATGCAGTCTAAGCTTATAATTGTAGCGCTGCTAGACAGCTTCGATCCCAGCTTAGATATGGCCAAGATCTAACTGCTGCAGTTCCTGGTCATGTGATGACCTCAGTGCCACTCAGAGATGACATTGAAAAACTTAATGTAAATAAAAATTCTGTCAAGATAAATCTATCTATGAGAAATGGATGCATGCTTCCTTTTTGTTATTAGAAAACCAAAATTAACTGTGACAATTATTATGTAATACTCATGGAAAAAACATTTGTTTTATTTCCTTGGCCACATAGTTTAAAGAAATTATACGCTTATCTGTTACTGTCAGTGTAAACATAATCTCCAAAATCAAATATATACGTTAAAGCAATTTTCATTTTTTTCAAATTTGCATTTCTCTAAAATAAATCATGGTAATCCAACCATGGGAATGCTTGTATTATGTACTGTGTGGCTATAAATATATTATTGGCACTATGCATCTCCTGCATAGTACTCGGATGTCTGCAGAGGGACATAATATAAAAAACGGTACTGATCAGTGGCTCAATGAAAAATATGAAGAAAAGAAAACAAGTAGGATACTTATACTACCAATAATATTAAATTTCCTACACCGCTATAAAAACATATTTTGATACCGATGTTACATAAAAAAATAAAATAATGATGAGCATATTGATACACTGCTTTGCCCATGCACTGATTATTATTTGTAAAAAAACAATTTAATAAACACAGTTTCTAGTTTATGGCATTGGTGAGCCAACATAAGGCAATTATTATTGAGAACCAAAGACATTTTAAAGGTCCAGTGACTATTTCACACAACATATTCTCAATTAGAAAAAATTAAAGACAGGCAGATTTGTAGTTCAGCAAAGTTTACCACTAAATCCCTTTAAGTTGAACTCGTTGAAGTTAAACAATGTTTACCCCACCAACCTCTTGCCAACCACTTACTACCACAGAGGATGGTAATCAATTTTTGAAGTATGCATAAGGAAGTGTTTCCTGTGGTCGGTGCTTGTAATAAATTGTGCCTAAAAACCACCAACCAGTTGGATTGCTATATACCTTGCCATCTTTATTATAAAAAAATGTTGAGTTTTATCTACTTTGCCCCCACTTCCCATATAGGTATACAATTAATATACAATTTTAACTACTGGTAAAGAGATACTGTGGAGGATCTACTAAAGGAATGTAGGCTCTTCACTTACTAAGGCGAATTGTCACTTTACATAATAGAGATAATAGAGATAATTCACTTAGCCTAGCGAATGTAGGGAAAATCACTTTGCAAGGAATATCCAATCACATGGAAAGAAATCTAAAAAACAGGATTTTCCTTGTACGTGATTGGATAGTTGAAATTAGCAAATGAAAAAACAACTCTGTACACATGTGACATCATGTTGATTGCTGAAATGTTTTCAAATCTCTCATTAGGAGTTGCAGCAAACCATAATTTTTGGTTGGAGGTCATCCAACTTCATTTAGCTTTTTTTTCCTCCTAGGCTGGTATCTGTGGCCCAACATTTTCATTTAATAGATTTCAGTTGTTTTATCTACAGAGGCTCAGCATCACTTGTAGGCATTACTTAAGATGGTTTGCATACACTGATATCTATGATAATTTAAGAACTCCTCCAAGAAGCCAGCCATCTGAAGGCCCTAGAAAGGCATATGGAGGCGATTGCTGTAATGTTTTATGAGCAACATTCTGCTGACCCTCCTTCAATCTGCCTGCTAGCTAGAGTCCAAGCCATAATGCGACTGGGTATAAAAAAAGAAGGGCTTTATTTAAAGCAGAAGAAAACATGGCAAACTCACCTGTACACTTTCCAGGACCAAGTGCCACCATCTTTCCCCAGTTTCTTTCCTTCTGTTTTTGGATGATCTTTAGCCATCTTGATTGGCTGTGCTGGGATGATATAAACATACGTCATCCCGGCACAGGCAAGGAAAGCCGGGTATGTCGCGTTTCCCCTGCAACTAAAGCTGATCCTGTGCATGCACAGCTCAACTTTTTTTCCAGAAACACACAGCAGGTATGATGCATTATTGGAGAAGGGACATCGGGGCCCCTCTCTGCAATAATAACCTGCCCCACTTTAAACATACTAATATTATGTTTCAGTTAGGGAAAAAGAAACTAAAAAAGCAAAATATAAGCAAATTAAAGTTCAGTTTTAATACTCCATGATAGCTTTTTAGAGGTGTAACACTCAGGGAGTAATGACTTGGCTAGTTTGTTTGGCGATCCATAAATGACAGGGCCAATTTGGCTGAATGGCCTTTTAAGTTTGCTTACTTGGGGTGGCAACAACACAATATGGATAACACAGGCAGCCGTTCAGAATATTAATAATGAGGAAAAAAGAAGTCTGGAAAGGCTCTGTATTTTTAGACTTTTAAATGACTCCCTTGCTCTTTTTTCTTTTAAATCTACTGTTCCGTTAAGGGCAAGAAACAAGAACAGATGAAATATTAAGCCTTCCTGAGGTCAAAATTGATAGCTGCCCAAAGCACCATGGAGTCTAGGATTACCATGGCAACCACAATACCATAGTAACCCCAGACACTAGAGATCAGGGAGGAAAAATTGTTAAAGGCCTGAAAGAGCACAAGGGACAAAATATGCACTTTCTATGTGTAAAACATACATACTTTTTAAAATAGATTTTAAAATGCAGCTTCTCAGACTGCTGGTATATAATAGAGGAAGGTGCTGTAACATTGCCATCACTTCAATTTATCTTCCCTGGAAGTCTGCCTGCTTTGCTTGCCTAGTTCTGCCTGCCAAAAATATGTGTAACTATTAGAATTAACATCTAAACAACTTGTTTGTTGAGAATTGAGCCAGGCACTTGGGAGTTGATGAGATGCGATAGAGATATGGCTTTCTGGAAATACAAAAGCATTATATATTTTGAAAAAAGTTGCATTGTATTTTAATAACTTGAACGCAGTTTGTATCACTCTCTGGATGGAGGAAAGCTTGGACTCAGTTCAGTGAGGTGTCAGTCCAACCCATGATGCTGGTTGTCCCTTTTGTGTTATTTAGACACACTGGGCCTGATTTCATAAAGCTCTCCAAGACTGTAGGAAGCTTTGAGGAAGATGGCGGAACATGGGTGATCCAACAAATCTAGAATGGATCTAGTCCAGGATTAAAACATGTGCCAAATAATAGCAAATGATTTTATGAAATCTATTTGGGGTTTGCTGGATCACCCACATTCTCCCATTATAGTCTATTTTCCACAGTCTTGGAGGGCTTTCAGAAATCAGTCCCAATGTGTGCATTTTCCCTGGACATGTATCATACTTTTTAGGCTCTTTAAAGGTTCTTTCAGAGGAAAACCTATTGTAGATAATAATTATTCTCAGATACCAAACAGAAAGGTGAATGGGTCCAGGATTGTTCCAAACTCATGGAGGTGAAGTGAACGTGTCACCACTTTGTACACAAAAATCAACCTGTAAAACAACCTGAGGCAACACAATTATTCTTATGTTTGTTGCTCCCTTGCCACTGCCAGTATTACACATTTCAGGAGTATCAGATGCTGGCACCCTCTCCCACATTAGGTAGAGCCACCCAGGTAGAGTTGAGAACAGCAAATGGTATATCATGACGCATTAGTGTCAATGTTTGCCCAGTCTAATGACGTGGTGAGACCTGTGTGGTAAATGTTTCCCTCAATTTTCACTCCGCCTGGAGTAAATTGCAACAATGCATTGTAGTTTTTTTTCCTTCATCTTGATCTGTCCCTGGAAGTTTCTCTCTAGAATATGCAAGTTTTCTATTGCGTTTATTTGCCTTGTAGTTGAATTGAATGGACTTTATTTTTTTTTTTTTTTACCATTGTTAGTTGTAAAATTTTTCTATGACAAAAAACATCCAATTTAATGTTTTGTTAGTAAAGATCCCACAAAATAAAATATATTCTAGAGATTCACAAAAGGAGACCATCATGTCCAATTTCCAAGCCAGACGAGTAATTCAATCTAACTAATCTATCTTACCAAGGATGGCACAGATAGCTGAGATTACAATCATCACTCTATGACACTGACCCTACAGTATACACAAGGAAAATGTTTGACTTTTCAGACATGTCTGTAGGGATAGATAAAGAACGCATTACTGTCCGCATGCTTTAGTGGAAATTCCTCACTGTAACTGAAAATATTATATAAATGCTTCCACAATCTTCCTGTCATGAGTTGCCACATGATTGATAAACTGTGAGGAACATGGTCAAAGACGATCATGGATACCTTTATACCTGAACATATTACAGACAGACCTTTGCAAGGTTCATCCACAAATAAGGGATAATAATTATGAAACTGTTGACATTTTCACCAACACATTCAACACATACAGTCTTACATAGAAAATTAAAAAGAACCTTCTTCCACATTTATGAGTGTCTAATACAGGCATGGGCAAACTACAGCCCACAGGCCATATATGCCCCATTGGGCTTTTTAATCTGGCCCACTTTTACATGTAAGTACTATCAGTCTCATTGTCCCATTGTGGCCCCTAAGCCAAAACGTTTGCCCACCCCTGGTCTAATATCTTGATTGTTTTGGAATTGTTTTCTAAATGAAGGTTACCATTGCTGATTTCCCATTCTACAAATTCTTTTTACCCGGCTTTTTACCACGTTACCAAATTGGTAAATTGGTATGCGAATTCAGTCTTTTGACTCCTCCATAAATTTTCTTCATACTTGTTCCAGGTCAGTGATTCAAGACAACGTCAAGACAATTGGGGCCTGTGTAGACAAGCTTTGGACTTGTGCCCATGGCAGAAGTTTAACCTTGACTTGAGATCAATCAGAATTCATTGTCAGGCAAATTTGACCTGCACTGGATATCCTTTTCACTTGTATTCAACCTAATTCAAGAAAATGTTGCATTCCCATAGAAAAGCTAAACCCACTCAAAGAGAAACACCCATGGACACAAGCCCTAAATCAGTGTAACAGCCAAGCAACTAACATTTTATGGACGTTAGTGATGGTTGTCCCCATATTTTAGTTGTTAAAGGTTTGCTTTAATCTCTCTTCCCAAAAGAAAAAACACCCAGTACATTCAGGGCATGGGGGATATATGGCTTACTGAGGCAGTTCTGGGCAATTAGTCATGCTGCCCAAAGTACACCTCATTCTTGTAATTTTTTTCTATTTTACTAGATTTACTCCTTATGTAATTTAAATATTGTATTCAGACTACTGCTAGAATGCACTATACCGGGTAAGATAGTATTGGAGGCATTTGTTCCTTTGGCCGCAACAGTATTTTGGACCGTTGACAATTATGGGTCATTTTATAATTTTTTACAAATTATTCAGAATTTACACATTTATCAATAGACCCCTTAAAATAGATATTTCCCTTTTCTGATCTTGATCAGAGCGGGAAACAGTCAATGATGGTGTGCATTAAATAGCTATCAGTGTCCTGTTCAGGCCTGTGCTCACAGTGCTTGACAAAGGTCATCTAGTGTCAATTTCTTCTGTGGCTGTGTGGCCAAATGCAGAGAACTGCAATAAGCATCAAGGATGGAATAACGAAAAACTGTGAAATATGTTAGTTTGTTAAAGAAAACTAAATAATTATTTTAGATTTTGTCCCAATACAAGTGCCTTCTTCACCATGACCACCAATAACTTTGACATCAATGTACACTTTGTGTGTTGCACTTTTTTACCCACATCAAACAGTCCCTAAGATGAAAGGGCCACTGGTTATGTTTGACTCTAAACCCACATAATTCCAGACCATCCCCAGTGTTTTGGTGACTAGAGATTAGGTTCCAGTTTGGCAAACAGACATTTTTTAAGTAAAAGATTAATATAGGACAACATTACCATTGACTGGTGGCTTTTATGCTTCAACAGACTTTCATCCACTTTTTACCTTGCCAATGCCTGGGTTGGCAGAATAAACACTGGTTCCACCTAATGGTTTTGATGAACTTTATGGTTCGAATTAAACCATGGTACACTCACTCATCTTGGTTGGCAGCAGGTTTAAAGGCAGTATGAATAGAACATCAGCATCACTAAACAGAGATTGTTTCATGTTTTTGATACACTAAATAACTCCCTCACTACCCTACAGTTCTCGTGCTGAGTTTAGCTACCAATGTCCATCAGCAACCATACCAGGGAATCAAAGTTAATTTGGGGTTCCTATCATTTCAATATGACTCCCTAAACTGATAAAAAGACATGTCCAGTCTGTCTTGCCTTATAGACCTGTCTGATAGGTTTTAGGGCAAGATTCTATTTAAATTATCTTTTACAGTTTAATGGGTATTTATTTAACCATCAAGCAGTAGCAGTTATTTGTTCCACGTCACTTGTGAGTCACTGTGTCTGAAAGACATTGCTACTGTTGGGTGATTAGAAGCTTGGCACACAGAAGCACAGATTACATTTCAGTTTGTTATTAATATTTAATCAGAGTTCTTTTAATTAGATTTCATTAGAGAAAACTATGTGCTGATGGCCAGTGAGCAATCCAGACATGTTTTTGATTAGTGAACATTTGAAAAATAAACCAATGCAGATCAATATTCACAAATGCTACTGTATGGAAGGACCAACAGTCATATTATTGTAGAAAGATGCGTCACTTTAGCAAATATTAAATGAGAAGCCAGCTACTGTCTCTCAGGAGGGGCAGTGAGTTTTTCAGTTCAATAAAGCCCGATAGCTTTTGTCATGGCTGATAAGCTGAGAATTACGTAACTGCAATAACTTAAGCCTTTATCCTCAGGCCATGATTTGTACCTGATATCTAGAGGAAATATAATTTAAGGTGGAATTCTAGCTTATACTATGTTGTTTGCAAACAGTACAAAAGTGTCAAAGCTACTACTATATATTAATATATGTTGTGCAAAGCCAATTTAAGTATATATGGTGGTTGGTGGCCACTGGTGAGAAGAGAGATTTCCGGATTGGGTAGATTTCAAAATGAAATAAACCGAAGCCTGAGAACGAGTATAAATCAATTAAAAAAACATGTGTGTAAAATGTTTGGGGATGGTGGGATTTGCTATTAGTACATTCCAAAATGTTATTTTGTAAATTAATGGTCTACTTTAAGCAATCCAGCTGCTTTTTGCAGTTGGGCCCATTGCAATAACTAACCAGACCAACCAACATTCAGTTTGGTTCATTTGAAACCAAATAGGACTGTTGGTTGAGTCAATTCCCCTGATTCATCAATAAAATCCGCGCTCGCTGGAAGCGCGAAAGTACGCGTGGCCATCGATCGCGGAT
>NC_092864.1:40159668-40359280 GCF_032062135.1 Pyxicephalus adspersus | reverse complement strand
CGCCAGTGTAAAGCTGCCGGAGATGCGCGGCTCCGGCCGCGAGCTTTTTCAGTTGCTGAATAGCGCGATCGCGTACGATTTCGGATCGCGAATACGAATGCGCGACCGATAATCCGATTCTGCTTGATGAATCAGGGGCAATATCTTCATCTCATTAGTACACAGAGGGCAGCCTCTGCAGAGCAGGAGGAAGATTTGCTTGCAGTGAAGATGGAAGCACAGAAGAAAGAGAAGACAAAAAGACTTCGGAACCATGCAAGAGATCACTGGACTGCATAGAAATCTCTGTGTGCATTTTATGTTTTTTATGTTATGTAAACTTTCCTGTTTGTGTTTGGGTGGGATATGTTAATATCAAAATGCCTTAATAGGTGTCAGTCTAGAGGAATGTACATTCCTAAACAGAGTGCATTTGCTGGGTTTTTGGGCCTCCAAGAACAAAAATCTAATCAGTGTAAGGAGTGGACCAGGGACAGTAAGACCAGAAAGAGGAATGCTAGATGATGCTGGTAGTTATCTAGCCAGCAAATTGAGTTTGCTCCATTTAAATTGTTTCAGTGTCTAGCTTACTCTACAGTAAAATCAAGAATTACAATCCAAGACTGGAGTACAACTGTGCAAGTTTTTGTTATTGCTAAATATATTTAGTCAGAAACACAATAATTTATTTGTGCTAATTTTTGGTGTAGTGCCCCTTCCATTTAAATGGGAAATAAAATATACCAGAGCTTGCTGCTTTATCCAAAGCAAAAGAACATTTGGCCAGAGTTAGGCTTATGTGTTTCCATGAACCTAACATGTGAGTTTAAAGTGAAATATTGCAGCCATAAGGTTAATTGACTTTTATAGCGCAACCTATAGATAATGCAGTTAGAAATGAAGACTGGACAGGACTATGATAATTACTCCAAGCACATTGCTTTGGAATGCATGGTACTTAAAACATGCAGCTGACGCTGATATTGCAAAGTAAAAATAGGCTAAATGCACAAAGACTAAGATAGCAATTACGGAATGTTTGTCAGACAAAGCCGCAGAGAGTTTGAATAAACTGGATGTGACAATTTCAGATAAAGGTATTGCTTTTCTAAAAGTACAAGGCCCTGACATGAACACAAAGGATATGACCCAAATTTAATAAAGAGAGCAGTACACTCATTGACCTGCCCAAGGCAGAATATCTGGGCATCAGGAACATTATGTTAGGTTTGCAACATTTGCTCTAAATTAGTAATTAGAAAATATAGTCTGGTTGTGGTACAATAATTGGCTGGTTGGAAATGCAGCTAAAGGCCATTATGACCCTTTTTATCTCAAGCTAAAATGTTGTATTGGTAGTAACCTTTTTTGTCCATAAAACCCATTTTGCATTTTGCAAGAGAAATTGTCACCTTGCTAAGCATTCCCATGAAACTCTGGCCATACACTGTTACATGACCGAGTGCATGGAATTACCATGGCCCAATGGTCACTAACACTGCTGAGATTAGTGTTTACTGAGAGTAACAAGATGCAAGGCAATGCAGGAAGGGTGAATATAAGGTGGTTGGGTGGCCCTTTCACAGAATCATGGTCACTTTGCCCCACAGAATAAATTTACTAAATCATTTTAAAAAGGCAAAGTCACCAACCTAAAAAGTAAGTATCTGTTGTGAACTACCTAATTCACAGCTCTGATCCAGCTGGGGCTATTTATATCACAAAAATGGCAGCACCCAGCTGCACTCTCGGGGCTTTTGGATGTCTATACATTTCAGGTTTTTCATGGTAAATGAGCTATGGATATAGGAATTATAGCAGGGGTTGCCTGAAAAAATATTTCAAATGTTGCCTCAGGAACAATATCAATCACGCACTCCCTTCCCACGACCAAAAACCATCCCTTAACCAGCTAACCCAAACCTTTTAGGAGACCCATATCCTAGATGGCTCTCCACATTCCATTACTTTAAGAACATACACCTTCACCACTTTTCCTTTTGAGGACCTCAAATGCCACAGCGTCACAAATGTGACACCTTACACTTGTGCACCCCTCCACACTTTCAGAGCTCTTTCAATATCATCCTGCAGCCCCAATGCTCACAGATCGATGCCCACCGCATTGAGGTGCACCCCGTCTCACCTCAAGTATTGCTAAAAGTCCACCTCCAATTCTCCATGCCTAACCACCATTCCTTTGAACTGACCAACCTCCCTATTAACCTTAATTCTAGCCTTTTTTAATCGTTCAATTGACCTTGCCAACCTCCACCGTGACCTGGCCACTATCTATTACCAAATAACAACCATTTCAGGAAATGATGTCCGTAACAGCAAGCAGTTCCATTTAATGTCCCTAATAAGTTCCCGGGTGGACCGAACCCCCAGGTCATTTCCACCAGCATGAACCACCAATATATCCGGTGCTTTATCCAGCTGGGCAAATTTATGAACCTCCTGCAACAATCTGCTCCATAGCAATCCGGGCACGCCCATCCAGCGGACCACCCCTGCTGAACGTGAGATTCCTAGCTGGAGACCTTCCAAGCGCCCATCAAAATTAACTCACGTACAATATCCAGCAAACACTTATTCCCCGTTTAATATTACATTTCCAACATACAGCCGAAACCTAGCCGACTCCCACCTCCCAATCTTCTTAAAAACCTCCTCCCCTAGGCCACATTTCACTGCCTCTGTAGCCGCCCCTATCCGAAATGAATGAGTCGCGTAACTGATCATTCAACCCCTCCAACCTCAATCATCTCCTAAACACTGCCAAAAACTGATACCTACACAAACTCATACCATGCCCATGCATCAAAAAAGAACCTGACCTCTTACCTGCACAAATTCCTCTATTGCCCGAACCGGACAAGCCAGGCTTCAAACAATCCTACCCAACTCTACTCAAAAACCTCGCCCTTTCTGATTGGTCTTAGATTTACGAATAACAAACAATACTTTGTCAGCATCACTCCAAACATCCTCAAAACGCAAACCAACAACTACCCCTCGAGCCGAACTCACTAGCTCCCCAATCCTGAAGGCCCCAAAAAAGGCCAACACAAAAGTAACATAACATGAAACAACTTCCGTTCATAACCTGAAGTACAAACAGCCTCCAGATGACCCAAAAACGCACCTAATAATGCATAGGACAGAGGACGCCTGAAATCCGCGACCCCTTTTCCTTTTTGAAACCCCTTTAGCGCTTGTCACACAACAAAACATTTGGTAACATCCCAAATTCCCATAAACTTAAACAAAAAGGCCAAACCAGCCATTTTCCTATTTAAACTAGACACTGACACCCCTTTTTCAACCTCCCGACATAAAAAACCCAGCACCAAACCAGCCCACTCCTCCTCTAAATCCACTCTCCCCCACTCACCACAATACCGCCACCACTCTTGCCAGACTGCTTCATAACTGGACCACATGGACCTAGGAACTGATCTCCTGACCAACTTAACTACTGTTCCAACACAAGCCGCCATAACCCAGAAGGGCAAGGCACCCCCAACTGCTCCGCTTCTGGTGCTAGTTCCCAAAAACGCTGCCACTGAAACCGAGACAAAGCATCCGCCAAAACATTAGCTTCACCAGGACCAAATACCTTAGCAGCTTAATAACCTGTGGGGAAGACGCTGACCATTTGTTCACCGCTTGCACCACCCCCAGGTTATCACAATAAAAGCGAATAGGCTTATTCGCCAACGCCTTACCCCACAGCAGCTCCACAGCCAACATGATCAGAAACAGTTCCAGCAACACTAAATTAGTGACCAGTTGTTCCTCCACCCACTCCTGCGGCCATGGCCCCGCACTCCAAGACCCATGAAAGTACACCCTATACCCTTAAGAACCAGCTGCATCTGTAAACAGATCCAAATCCGGGGTACTCACGGTCAGTCCATCCACAAGGCCCTTCCATTAAAGTCTGACAGAAATGCACGCCATACTTCCAGATCCTCCTTCAATTCCTTTGTCAGTCCAACACACAAAAAGTCATCTAAATAGTGTAACACAGAGTCCACCCCGGCTAAGTCCCGCACCACCCACTCTAAAAAGGTGCTGAGAGTCTCAAATAGGTCACATAACACTGCACACCCCATGGGGAGACAACAGTCCACAGAAAACTGGCAACAACCTAAAGGCTGCCTCTATGTCTACTTTTGCCATCAATGCCCCTTTATTATACCTCCTAACCGTGCTATCAAAAGATGCATACGAAACTGAACAAAGATATGGGTCAATACCCGCATTCACTGAGCCCCCTTTTGGAAAGGACAAGTGGTGAATTAACCTAAACTTCCCAACTTCCTTTTTGGGAACCAACCCCAAAGGGGAAACCACCAGTCCTTCCACAGGGGGCTCAGAGAAAGGACTGGACATCCGACCCAGACTCACCTTCTTTAGTTTTTCATGGACCACCTCTGGATGACGCAGCTTTGATCTCAAATAAGCGGGCAGTGGGGGGACGATATCCATATCAAACAGAATGCGAAAACTTTCAGAAAATCCCGCCTCCAACACCCTTGCCGCATTACGGTCCGGGTACCTATTTAGAAACGGGCACATCCTTTCCTATATTCAATGAGGTTCACCCTCTTTTTAAACTGCTCACTCCCCCGCTGGTGGAAATTTGTGCCTGAAATGTCAGGAAGCGCCGAATCTCCACACCCCTTTGTTAAACTGCCAACATGTACCTTTTTGCGCAAGGCCGGATAGCTAGAGGACCCCTGACTTCTGGCCCCCCCAAGAAAGGGCTGATTACTTACCCTAGCCGACGTCATCAACTTCATCCAAAGCTCTATATCCTTATGATCCCATCTCAAGGAGGGCCTCACTGCTTTACGCTGTCTAAACTGCTCATCATACCTGAGCCATGCTTGTCCCCCATAAACACGATATGCCTCTCTAATCCCGTCCAGATACCCGAACAGTGGCGAACAGTGCTCCGGCGTTTTGTCCCCTATCATACTAGTCAAAATAGAAAAAGCCTGCAGCCAACTGCTAAAAGACCGGAGTATCATAAGATGCTGCCGCGCCTCCTCGTCCCCTCTTTTACTATCCATTCCAAGACCTCTATCCAAATTAAAACCCTCCAAGGGGAGCAGGGTAAAAGTATCCACATACTCACCTCTTCCAATCCTATCCCGCACTTCCTGTTTCAAATGGGAACCCAAAGGGCCCTCAAAACACACATAAATCTCTCCCTTTGCACATATTTCCCATCTCCCACACTTACCTTTGCACATATTCTATCTCCCACACTTACCCTCTCCCGCTTCTTGGCCAGGTCCTCCAAGCTCCGCTGTCCCCCGTCGTCCTCAAGTCCTAACTCCCCTACAATAGAACCCCCAGATCCAGCAGCCTGAAGTTCCCTCTGCAACCCCGCCACCCCTTCTTTCTGCAACTGCACACCCCCTTCCCCCCCCCCCCTCTTCTGTCCGCGACTGCCTTCCTGCTGAAGCAACTCTTGTATTAAGACCCTCATACCATCCCACACACCCGCAACGCTGTTCATGCCACCAAAATCCTGTGCCCCTTTTTAACTCCTCATCCTGCCAGCAGACCCCCATCACACAACATTTCCTCCCTCCCCTCCGCACTTGTCCCACCGATCCTACCCCTGTCCGATCCGCCCGTAGTCCCCGCAGCCGAAGCACTGGGCGCCCCCACCATTGTCCTCTTCTTTTGACAGTTCCCCTTCCGACAATGTATCCGCTGGTCACTCCTCCTCTCTGCACGTCTTCTGGTAGCTGGGCCACTTGTCATCCCCGCCTCACGACCAGCCTCAATGCTCACAGTACCGCCACGCCTCGCCTCTTATGCACCCTGACTTGCTGACGCCACACGCGCACCTTCACCATTGGAATGGGACCAGGCCCTCTCTGATGATATCCTGGGGCTCCGTTCCCTGGGGCTCCGCCGTAGACGGGGATTTCTCCCAGTGCCCTGCGCACCTCTAGCTGCAGACTGTTTGGCAGGGTGAGCTGGAGGGTCCCTGATGGGGCTCCTAATGCGGCGTCTAGCCCTGGGGACCTCCGGGCTCAGATGCACCAGGGGCCGAGACCTCCGCGGCCGTGCCCTGACCGACCCAAATTCTGCCTCTTCTCCCACCGACCCTCTCATCACTGAAGACAATTGTTCCTGCAGCCATCCAGGACCCTTCTCCTTCGTCGCTGCCCACAGTTGCGCCAGAATAGCATAAACCGACTCCATCACAGCAGGTAAGACCCTAATTATTCACTTTTCCTTAAAATTATGAACTCCCCTTTGTCTTATTCAACTCTTTATACCTTACTATACTCCACCTATTGTTTTCTTTTATTACCTATCCTGATCAACTACATCATTAACCTTCCCCCTTTTTATTTTTAAAATACCTGAGCTCCAGTCCTGCCCCCCACAGTCATGCAGGCCCTCATCGAGCTCCTTCCTCGCAGTCTACTGGGTCTAACTATACTACTGAAGCAACCAGATAATTTCTCTGATGGGGACAGGCATTGTGCGTTCCTAGATTACAGATTCACTGTCAATAAAAAAAAAATTAGCCACATAGTTATGTCAAGTTCACTGTTGCATACCATCTGCATCTGTCTATAGTGCACTTTGAAAGACTGGCAGTTAAAGTGAGATAAGGGTGATTCCACAACGCATTTTGCCTGTCAGCGTAGGGGTTCCAGATGTTGACAGAGCAACCATGGTAACCAACAAAGTCGTAAGAAATCTGTCAAGACCAAAAGCCACAGCAAAGTGAAATGGAAAAACGGTAATTATACATAATAACGCAGAGAAAGGAAAACGCACAGCAAAAATGTTTTAGGTAGAAAATGTTCAAAACGTTATAAAGATTTAAAATTCTTAGACCCTTCATCAATTGATCAAATGTCCAAAACAGCATTTGGATAAATGTTGTATTGTGACAGTTAAGATACATCCCTACCATTCAGTGTAGTTTACTGATATCCTCAATGTAAATCTTTCCATCATTCTCTATTCCCCCATGCCGCCATATTGAAATCCTGAATCACCATAAGTAATTTCTGTACCTTCCTTTAATAAATCAGGCCCAATGCAGCATTGCCCCATAGTCTATTCTTTCCAGGCTTGGAAATCTTTAATCGGGCCCAAATAATTGCAATGCACTTAAATTGCACATACTAATACTAATACATACTTAAAACACACATCATAGTCAAGCGCTTACTTGTTGTCTGTATGTACAAATACTTCCTTCCCATAAAAACTTTAAACATCTTTATTTCTTCAAAGAAGATTTGTAATGAATTATTCTTTTTATATAAAGGTTTATGATCACAAGTTGTTTCCTTTGCACAGAAGCCTTTTCTGTTAAATCCATTTAATTTTCAGGCAACTCTGCTGTCTCCCGTGAATGACTTAAGATCTGTCAGTTCTAATCTCATTTATCATCTTGTTTTTCTTGATACAGCGCATGGCTCTGCCTAGTTTAGCAGTAGAATACTCACACAGAGCTTTTACACTAGGCTGATCTGATTAGGTAAGTTAAGGTTGACTTCTATTGAATAAGTCTGGATTCCAAATAGCCACTAAGGTCTCTTTCAAGGTGCTGTGTCTGTTAAATTGAACCAAATAGGAGAGCTGGGTCTAATTTATCTGCCAACATAAAATTGCTCTTTCACAAACTAGGCAAGATGAAACATCGCTGAAACATCCAGTGGAATGCAAAGAGGTTCGCCTGGTGCTTCCAATGCCTTTACCTATACTCAGATACCATCCAGTTACATAATTCATGACTCTGGATAGAGTCTAAACACAAGAACAAAAATGTAAAATATTGCAGCTTAGAAGTTCTGATGGCTGAAATTTTTTCACCCTACATGTACAGAAAGGTACCCCTTGGTCCTGCTACAATTCCAGTGTTTCTTCCTATGCACTGAATTGACACCTCAATGTCCAGCAAAATGTCTATTAACTACAGAAAACCTCTATTCAATGTAATGAAGATAGAAATTAAGAGAGCAGCCTCATGTTGCAACACTGCTCCTGTATAAGTAGAGTGTCATGAGCAAATGTCACTCTAAGATAGCAATTGTGGTAATGGCAGAAACAATGGATATTAATAGAGGAAAATAAACCAACGCAGACACCACATGACTAAGAAGAAATGACTAAGACGCTGCAACACAGTATACGCTTATTTTGGGTTCATATATGCTTTGATTCAGTTGCATAGGCAAGCCATTTCCAGTGTTTAGCTGCAGGTAGTTCAGCTTGCCTTCTCTACCTATTATGATGTAGAGGTGGAGTGCAAAAGTGTGCAGCTTTGCTTGGAGATAAACCTTAAATGTGTATTTTTTTGTAGTCTGTGCTACTGTAAAGGGTCAGCAATGGACGAAAGAGCACACTACAAGAGATTATGCCCATGGGCTGCACTTGGAACTTACACTGAGCTTTCTTCTCAACCCCATGTGATATCCCTAGGTGCCTGAAAGTCCAATCATCAAAAACTAGTGTGGAGTGGAGGAAGAGTTTCTCATACCCAGATACACAGTGTACTTCTTTTTCCACTTAGAGGCCCCATTTGGAATAGAAATATATAGTTTTATTTAATTTTCTTTTTCAACTTTTTTATTTTTTTTTACCCTACGTGTTTATGATCACAATCTCAAAAACTGAAAGTAGAGACTTCAACTACTACTTTAGGTTGTACTGCATCATTGGTTGCAAGGGCTGTGAAAGCCTTTCATACCATTGGATCAATGGTTGATGCCTTTTTTTTAACATATTTTGGGACTGCAGTCCCAGTTTTTGAATAGGTTGATTTATTGAACAAAATAAAATTTTGACTGGTATTACAGCCATAATTAAAATAGATTTTTAGTTATCCTTGCATTTGTACCATCCACTTGTGTGATCAGGATTGCAATAGCTTTCCACTATTCAACCAAATTATCAATCATGCTACAAAAAGTAAACATTAATCTCAAATATAAATAAATAACCATTAGGCAAAAAAATCTGCCTTACTTTATCATTTTATGATTAAAATTCTGTCCAAAATCAAATATAAATATGATTGATTTGAACTATTTTAATAAATTGATTATCTCATTGAAAATATCGCATAGCATTTGGCTAGGTTTAGAAAAATACCCTTTTTATTTTGTGAGCATTGGTTCTCCCTAAACATATAAATTTTCATTTTGCTACATAAACTGCCACGTTTTATCAAGACAATAGAAATCAGGCAGGGCTATGAAAGCCTCTTTCTTTTCTATTGTCCATATTAGGCAGGGGCATTATTTTGTAGCCTTCAGAGAAGAATGTAGTTGATACCATCCAACACAGGAAGAGAGCAAACCTTCATAAGCTTTACAGCAAGATCAATACCATTTTTTTTGCATGTATTGAATAGTCACAACTAGTCAAATAGTCACTAGCAGCACCCTGGAACCTGCGGGGTGCAACTATTGGCTGTATGATTACTGGAGTGGAGCCCTCACCCAACAGAGGAGGAGGTGGAATCTTGACCAAGAATGGACAGAGAAATGTGTTGAGTAAAGTGGGGAATATACTGTGCACTGCCCCACGTCAGAACCTTGTGGTCTGTTCTGATTACTCCCTGGTTTAGGTGACACTTGAAGTTCAGCTTGATATTCCATCAGAGAGAGTGAGAGAGCCACAAGAGAGCAACCAGAAAATTGTGGCCAGGACATTGTGTCCCATTGTGCAAGACTGCCTGTGACCTACTCCATATTAAGCTTGCAGGTCGTCTTATGATTCCTTCTTTTTGGAAGATTTTCTATTTAAAAGCATTACTGTGTTTTATTTTTAATAGAGTTAGGAGAGTCAATATGTTTGTCAGGTTTTAAATTATGTCAATAAACTCATTAGGCTGGCCATCACCATCACCGGCTATGAAACTCCATCTCTCCATCACTGTGCTAAAAATTTGTTTCTGTCTGACTCTGTTCGGAGAGATTTACAGTGGTTTTTTCACGCTTTTCCAAAGCAAATGAAAATGTCTGGAATTGGGCTTCAATGGGGTCTTGGATGTTTCAGATAATTGACTCTTGAGTGGTTTGGTCTGAGCAAATTCAATGACTTAGGAAATAGCAGTGAAAAGGCTATCTTCAGTAATTTCAGAATTCTGTACATCTGCAACACCTAACCAGTTTATGAGCTGCTATTGAGACAGAGCTATTGAAGAACAAGTTAGAATCCCATTTTAGAACTTCAGATGCATTATATCTAGGTGTGCTAGATAAACCACAATTCAAATATAATAAGCAGCTAGGGAACATCTATATTAAAGCCAAATAAGCCATATTGTGATAACAAAACCTGATTCATTTTCTATAAAGATATGGCTTAGGAGACAGTACAATGGTTTAATCTTTTTTTCTTTCCTTATCAATGTATCGGGTGCTGCGCTGATACAGTAATGTGCTTTAGGGTAAACGAAAGAAGCAGCAGGAGATAATACATTAAAATCTCTGCAACTCAGAGTGGAATATACGATCTTCAGCACCTTATGTCTTCTTAAGTATAATGGTATCGTGCTTGTAAATGTAAGGTAGGTATGCACAATCAAACAATCTGTCTAGTCAAACAGAAGTATGTTCTATTGTTTGATATTCACAAATGTTTGTTTTTTTTATCTCCAAAGATAATAGCTAAATTTGAATTATGTAGCTGAAAAATAGGAGATAAAATGCAGAAAGAGCCATTGAAATAGATTTGTCGTGATAAGATTTAGAATGCAACAGCTTTCTTAGGTGCTGGGATCGGAAACTTAAGTTACAGCAAAGTTTTTTTTTTCTTTATTTTTATATACAAAATTATAAGTACAAATTGAAACAAAGTATAAAGCCAATTTCCCTCCTACACAATTTATCTTGCCCCTATAAGCAGAAGGAACATCATGTTGTAAAATCTACAATACTTTAAATCTCTATTTACGTGGACAAGTAACATTTTAGAAATTTCTGCCACGACCTAATAAAACATCCTAAATACACCTTGACAATTGTACAATCATCAAATCCTAATTAAGCACTACAGATACAGATAGAAAACCTAGTTTAACAGTACAGTAAATTGAATCAATATTTGCAGTAGTGGTAAAATTTACATTATTCTTGCCATTCCTTAATGAACGTCTTGCTACTTGTATGTGTTGTTCTAACTTTGCAACCTTAAAACAAAAAAAAAAAAATAATACAATTCTTACACAGTGGAATTCTTACACAGACTAGGGCAGGGTCCTCTCCTCCTTCTATGTCACGGTCTGTATTCGTCTGTCATTTGCAACCCCTATTTAATGTACAGCGTGGCATAATATGTTGGCGCTATATAAATCCTGTTTATTATTATTTTTAATATTAATATTATTAAAAACTTTCTTGGCATCAACTGAGAAAACCATAACCTAGCTAACTAGGTTATAGTTTTCTCAGTTGATGCCAAGAAAGTTTTTAATAATATTAATATTAAAAATAATAATAAACAGGAATAATAAACACCAAAAAGTACCTCTATTTCTTTATTTGAATTCTGAGTAATTGTATTTCTATTAACAACTACTTTATTTATTTACTTTATTACTTTTATTTTATACATTGTTCAACCTGGCAAAAAACCTGATTGATCTTCATGCACTAGATTTCCAATTACCACCTTCAGTCTTTTTAGCAAAATTGATGTTAATATTTTCAAATCGATAATTTAAAGTGAAATTGGTCAGTGTCTTGGGGTAATTTTCTGGCTGTAATATCAATACAATATTAGAATTCAGAAATTCTTTAGGGAACAGATTTTACCTATTTTTCATAGGTATTGTGAATAGAAGGGTTTGCTCCTTCACCATGATTTGGTAATAATTGTTAAAATATCCATTTTACCTTGGCGTTTTTAATAGGCAAGAAACTTAATAGCAGTTTTCCCTTTTATATGCATGGATAGGTGAATTCAGAATTTGAATTTGGGATGGATTGCATTAAGGGAAAGGAACAAAAAAACAAATAGACTGCTCCAAGGTATATTCCTAGCGCCATACAGCATTTCATTATACATTTTCAATCATCTTGCATAACAAAAGTTGCCCTGCTATTTTTCAGATAACCAATTTGAAGCCAGGAAAATGGCCGAAAAATGTTGCCTGTCTTTACAAATACCTTTCACAATCCAGGCTGATCAAAGACATTTCAAACTCTCCTTATATTTTGAATACTTTTCCATAAAAATATATATACTTTATAAAAATAGGTATGTATATATATATTAAATATATTATACAAAAAATACTATAACAGCAAAGTTTGTATTAAAAATACAGAACCACAATAGAATTTAGGGTATCTGTGGACAGGGATCAATCACTACCAGTTTGGGGGACTATGGTAGACAGGGCCCAACTCCTTTATTACATCACAAGCATGAATATGTGGACTAGCATAAAAAATATTCATGCTTCAAGCCATTTCTGATAGCCTTGACATTTCTTCTTTGTATGCACAGCATGTTATTGTGCAAATGACAATGTATTATTAAATTGCATTGTGCAAATGGCAGAATCCTTGTGTATTATAATAAAAAAAACACAGACATTACACTCTCTCTAATTTTAATTATTAAGTCTACATATACACACTCCACTATCTATCTATCTATCTATCTATATCTCTATCTATCTATCTATATCTCTATCTATCTATCTATATCTCTATCTATCTATCTATATCTCTATCTATCTATCTATCTATCTATCTATCTATCTATCATCTATCTATCTATCTATCTATATATCTGTCTATATATCTATCTATTTAATTGTTTACGTGTATAGTTATTACCTGTCTGTCTAAAGTTCTACTGATCTATCCATCAAATCAAAATATACGTATTTAAAAATATTACCATTATTTTTACACAAGTCAATACTATTTAAAACCTACAGTTGCATGGCTGAAAAAAAAGATCCATATCCTTGTGTAAATTTAGCCTTTTGTGTCTACTTATTGATTAACTTATCTTTCCTACTGTCCGTTCACCTATTCATATATTTTCTGAACACAATATGAGCCCTTAACAAAGAGAACACATTCCTGCAAGCTACCTTATTGCTGTTTGCAGTCCTCCAGGTGTGTATTATTGCATGTGTATACCGCGAGCAGCATGCCCAGTGGCTAGCTAAATTAATAGAGCCCAGCACAGCAAATCTGTAACATAGTCTGTAATGCTCACAGCCAGTTTATAAGTGACTCAAATGGGTTATCCCTCTTCCTATTTCCTGTTGACACATTCAAAAAGAAAATATTTAGGTCAATCATGGAAAATCCCTGAGGGAGCTCAGGAAACAATGTAATTGTTAAAATGAAGTTGGTTATTAGAGCTATGAATATTATATTACATTGTAATTAAGACGCGGATCACTGACACACTTTCTGTGTAAATAGTTTGCAAGATGCCTGTAAATATTAGATTTAGCTAGTTAAACATGTCAAAAATGTACGTTGTATGGTAGTACCTAGCGTTCATGATGGTAGGCCAGTACAAGCACAGTTTGATTGATTTTTAAATGTACTTACAGCTGTACTTGGAGAGAGAGAAAGCTATCATTTTGCATAAATGATTTAGAGCTGTCATTAGTCAAAAAGTCTCAACAGCCCAAATGATCTGCCTACATCAGACAAATTCCATTCGCATCTTTCTTATGAGATTTATACATATTATACATTCAATGAAAGTCTTCTGCACCAAAACCAATCCTGGAAATAAATGATTGTGTGATACGTGGAAACAAAAATGTCGTCTGAGCGTCAATCTACTTAAGACATCGCAGGCAGGGTTTTTCAAGTTCAAGTGTAGAATATTCACCACTGATGAGACAGATACATGCCCCTGACACAGTGAATATCTTTAGAATATTAATGTTAAGGGGGAGATTTACACTTGACAGTAATCTTTATACTTATATTTACAAGATGTGGTGAATTCATTATTTTTAAATTAAACTATTCCACTTATGCCAATTTACAAGCCATAGCTTACATGCTAAGGACCCACATTGACGGATATGTTTGTATGTGTCATAAAATAGAATGCAAATGAAAAAGATTTAGTCTAAGAAATCTATAACCACATCCCTTAACATTATTATATTAGGAAATAGAACCCCTTTAAAAAATAAGGGATTTTATCTTGTAAAGATACCACGTACAAAAATATCAAGGTGTTTAAAACATTTTAACAGTTTATTAATATCAAACTTTAAAAAAGGCCTTTAAGTATAGGTCATTTGTGTGAGATCCTAAATGTTCATCTTCATGTACATACAGAGTTCAGGGTAGATACAAATCAGCCTGGTTCCTACGCTTTCTGCAGATAACTGCTTCCCCAGGGGAAAAGTAGATAATCAAAAACCCTGTAAACCTGTAAGTAATTTTATAAGAAATGCCAAACAACATCAAGGGTAAAATTGGTCAGATGTTACCTGGTAGGCGACACTATATTATTACAGAAAACACAGGTCAATAGCAAAATGATCCACAGGTACTGGCCGGTACAGGGCTAGTATGTTCTTTTTTTTTTTAACAGAACAGACTTTCCATCTCTCTCCTGTATTAACAAAACTTCCTGCCTGTTTGCAATCTTCTGTAAAATGCACACTGAGCTGCAAAGGTCTATTACTGGCATACCTTGGTGCTCCTATGCACAGGAGGTAAGTCTTTCCAGTCGGCTAATAAAAATGGCTGAATATTCTGAACCCAGAAAAGGAATGGGTACATATGACAGCACTGCTGATGGAGTAAGGGGAGGAGGGGTGAGTTTACTTCCACATTAAGTTTTGGTAATTTGCATGTTAACATATATTGCATTACATTGTATCTAAATGCCAAATAAAATAACAAATTAAAGTTGACTGGTACTTTAGGGGGGCTCTATTCATAAAGCAGTGAATATAACATTTACTGAAACAGTCCCTGATGAAGAATCTTCCAAGTCCATGTGTTTTAATGGGAGTAAATGATTCTGGGAAGGGCAATATGGGACTGCAAAAGTTTTCTTTTTTAGTAGCCTTATTTTTGTCCATGATTATATGATATTTTTCATGAATATGTTTTTAGCCTGAAAAAGAACTTATGCTGGGACTACTTGTTTGAACAGATTAGCATATTGCAAATAGCAAACAACAGCCCCTTATATATCTGGGGTTAAAATACATGTTCCACTTGCATAATCCCTACAGAGGCCCAGATCACCCAATGTGAAATGCCTTTTTCTCAATTTCAACAAAAGTAGGGGTGCACTTAAGTTTGCCATATGTTAAATTTGCAGTTTCATTTTTTGGCATACCGGAATGAATACATCATGTCAATTTATATCACATGTTATGTATATCACATATGGCTGTAGGCACTGATAATAAAGATTTATTGTTTACCTCTTCAAATTTGTTAAAAAAAGTCAACAATTTCCATGGGGTGTATTTACTTTTTCATCTAGCCGTATTTAGTGATCTAATCCTAGTGTAAAACAACACATTTTTCTTTCAAGTTCAAGCAGAGTTCTACTTTATGAACAGCTTGAAAGCAAATCTATTGCAGCGGTTGAATAATTTGGAGTGGATGACTGATCATAAGGAGGAAGCTGGGTCAGATGTGATTATAATTGCATTTGTTGGTTACTGGTACATTCAAAGAAACAAAGCCAAACAGAAAGTGCAGAAAATTGTTGATTTGCAGTTGTTACCAAGTCTTCTATTTTGTTTTAGAGTGAATCAGTGTTTTGACTTTTAGAAACCTATGTCAGATTTAATTACAATCATTTCATGTCACGCCCAAAATGCTGCTTGTCCTACGCGATTAAATAAACAACCCCCTTTTTTAATTACCTATTCTACGCTTTGCAGTTCAGAAGGCTTTCAGTGGAATGTTATCTCTGTCTGTTCCATAATGCTATAAATACATACAAAAAAGTAAGTAAATTAAAGGGCATTTGTACTTCAGTGCCATACTTGTTCAGAAAAGTAATGGTGAGTAAACATGGGCACGTTTTCACTTATGATCCATGTTTAGATATGATCTGAAGTGATTCTAAAGGGAATTCAGCCAAAAACTATTTGTATGAGACCATTTCAGGATCCAAACAGTTGTGCATAGATTGGATGTGTTATCATATTAAATATCAATATCAATCAAAAGTACTATGAGTATGAACAATAGAGTATACCCTATTGAAATTGCAATACTTTTCCATTCAGGGAAAACTTTCAAAAAGGCAGAATCTTCTATACATGTATACAATGTTTGGTAACCCTGAATAATCAATTACCAATCATGATATCTATTGGATTGGTAGGCCAAAAGCAAAATTGTGTATTAGGCTTGGGAAGGGAAATAGCCCCTGATCTTGACTCTTCCAATGATGGTTGTCCAATAATGGTGGTTTTTGTGTAGTTTGGAAAACCTAAAGGCAAACTGAAGTTGCTGGAAAATATATTCTGTTGAGGGATTGAGATGTTTGTTAGAGGAGACATGACATGTTTCCATGGCTGACCCCTTCTCTCTTCACCAAACTCAAGTTTTAGCTTCAGTCCTAAATGCATCCATATAGCTTGCCTGTTATTATGACAATGTAAATATCTTAGCCTATGACAGAATAATATATTCAGGCTCAGATGTCCCTCAACACCTCCAAGTGTCACCATGACACCACTTACAGAAATCTAACCTTGTGGTGACCATAAACAATTGAAAAAAATTAAATAGAATTGTTTGACAAGCTGGCATGAAAAGTGAGAACAGTTATCCACCATTATATGTTTTTTTCTGCTAATGTTACCATCAATTACTTTTTGGTTGTTATACCCAATAAAGGGGCAATTCATCCAAAGATGATATTCCAGTTATGGGCTACTTTTATCCTTGGCGCCTAAACTATGTAGGTGCTATCTCTGCCTAGGTAATTACTTACACCTCATGATAAGTTTAGGAACGACACTATATAAATGGAAGCATTCCTGGACTTTTCCTGTATTATGCAACCAGTAAATAAATATTGACCTAGGGAGGGACTGTCCTTTAGTTTCCTCCTTCTTTCTTCCTTAATTGTTCCTTTTTTTTACTTTCTGCATAAAACTATGTGTATTATTTATTAAAAAGTGTTATGTTGAGACATTGCATGAGCTTATCATATTGATACCATGAAGAACGTGTGCTGAAATAAACTAATGGTGATTCAACAAAATATTAGATTGTGTGACTTTTTTAATAGGCAGTGTATTTTGGAGAATATGTCAAGAAGTGAGACCACCTAGATGCAGCAAGAGGAAAAAGACTGTGAAACAGTGGGGTGATAGACAGTGACTACAAGGGGCAGATATTACCCTTGGAGTTCTCGGAAAGAGTTAGCCAATGTAAACCATCAGCACATACCAAAAACTAAAGCATCAGATTTGGATGTCATTAGCTGCAGACAAACCAACCCCCTCTGGGACAAATTCTCACAGCCTTCAGCTTCTCCAAAGCACTGCATCTACTTAGGCAATACAGAGGACATGGGTCACTTTATATTCTTTTTACAATCACAGAGAGGCTAAAAAAAAATTCTAATGCCTTTTGGCAAATCAAAATTAGAAGTGCACATGCAAACTAGCTTGAGGCATCAGAGGAAATGTTTTCAGCATGTGAGAGCAACATTTATAATATTTCTAAGGAGAAAATAAATCTACAGCTTTAGCAAAGCAAGCGAAGCCGAGGTAAATTAGGACATAAAAAAAGGGATTAAAGGTGCCGTATCCCGCTATCGATTCAGCTAATCTGAAAGGACGAAGTATCCCCCTGGTGATCAGCAAACCTTTATTTTATGACTGGCTTCAGTGGGCAGTTATGAATATATGTGTCTTTGATGTAAGATATCAAATATGCATGTTCTGCTCCCAAATAGTGAAAGCAAGACAGCTCCAGAAGCAGTGGAAAGGAAAACATAGCTTGCTTATAAGCAACAAAAAGGGTTTATATTAGTATCGTCATGGCAACCCCTAATGATGGGTACTTGTAGCATAGCAACCACATTAGAAGTAAGTGCATACAAAATGCTGGTACATGTTAGAAATAGACCAAATCTATTACGCTCAATGAGACTGTTCTATTATTTATTGGCGTATCTATACATGACAAGGCTAAGTTTATGTGCTTAAATATTATAGTTGCCTACATGAAGTAAAGGATTTCCAGACCGTGGAATTGTTCAGTGTTTATGAGAAATACCATAGACCGTATAAACCACAGTGGCTGGAATGCAAAGTGCATTGGCCATAGCAACCAATTAAATTCCAATTTCAAATCTTTAAAACCTAAAGTAAAACTTAAGCCCCACTTTGAAAAATTGGCAAAGTTTTCAACTGCGTAACTCAGCAATTGTTGCCAGAGATACCCAGCAATTCCAGCTTTCCTTGTGTATGCTGACAATTTTTAAACTTTCCCAAGTCTGCAGGAGTTACGTCATCCCTGCCCAGCCAATCATAACAGCCCAAGATCGTCTCCAGGAGGAGATTAGGAAGAAGATGGCAATGCCCTGTGACAGAACAGGGACAGGTGAGTATCACAGGTTTTATTTACCTTTAAGAAAAGTAAAATAATATGCTTTTAAGTAATGAGTAATATCATTGACTTTACTTTCCCATTTTAATAAATTTTATCACATAACTGAAGTTCCACTTTAAAAATGTCTGATCAGGCAGGTGTTTCTTGAAGAATAGGACAGATGATGTCCCTTCTCCAATAAAAACTCTTACCTGTCTGAATGCCATTCAACTTTTGTTGAGCTGCGCATGCATTTGTTGTCAGGGATACCCAGTTATCCCAGCTTCAATGAACTCCTATGTACCTGTGAAGGAGTTACATCCTCCCAAACCAGGTAATCAAGATGGCTATAGATTGGAATGCATGAAAAAAGAAGGGAGAAGAAGGTGGCGACCACAACAGAACAGGTACAGGTTAGTGTCCCCAGTTTTTAGTTAGGCTTTAAGCAGAGATAATTCAATGATAAAAAACAATATAAACACATGAAAGAAACAATATAAACAGTTCAAATATGATATAACACTTTAACCAAACACACAAAAACAAAACAAATAGGCCACAGATCTATTTTTCTATTAAAAATAAATCTGTTTCTAGATGCAATTTCTCAGAGATCTAATAGTAAGATATTAACATCGGGAGACAATTGTTTTGAATGCAGAAAATATGTGATAATCTGTTACTGTTTCCGTTCTCCTTGGGGCTGAACTTGTATACATCTTATTAATATTTCACACTAATAAATAATGGAATGAAAAATCCCAAGCGACTTATTGCAAAGGCCACAGTCCTTTTCAAGAAAGGAATATTGTATGTTGGATGAAATTGTATGTAAAAAGATGCTGTATGTATTATATCAATGTAAATATACTGACACAGTAATAAATGTAAAAATACATTTTTTATCATTTAGAAATGTTCTTTATTTTGCCATGTCTGGCATTATGAGTCATGTGGCACTAAGTGTTTAACATTAAATATATTCCAAACATGCTGCATACATACTGCAGCATGCTTTAATTAAACTCTAGGCTTTGAAAAAGACTTTCACATTTGCATACTCTCACTGTTAACAACTCTTTCCTTTTGTAGAGGTATACCTTTTAACTCATAGAAGAAGTGTGCCTTCCTATATGTGTTGATAAAGGGACCATTCAATGTGTTTCAACATTCTCTTTAAATACATAAAACCCACTTTTCTATGGATTATGCAAGGATAAAAAAATGATTGTTTTAAACCTTTCTGCAATGTGACAGCACTGACAGATCCTCTTATATTAATTAGCCTTCAACAGTTTACAAGATCCAAAGCAAAAAAGCCCCATCATCAAATTTATTGTAAGTGAATCAGTGGCCCCAGCGAAGGTCACGCTGATAGTCTGTGTTCTTGTATCCCTGGTACTTTTAGCAAAAGCAAAATGTTATATTTAAAAATTTAACATAAATTAAATCTTTTGTGAACTGATTGTGATTATAGCAAAAGTCATGAAGGAACTTTGACATTATTGAATAAATCCTGTATTTCCACTGAATTATAACACAGAGTATCAAAGCCACCATCGGGGTATTACCACCTGGGCATTTCATCGATGTCTGGATTTCTGTTCCAAAAGCGGTACAATATTTTTCTTGAAATTTTTTTTTTTTTTATATTGTAGACCTGTAACTTACATAAATATGTCCGAACAAGGGTCTAGTGAATATCCGAAATATAATAAAGTTTGAAACACACAATCATGTAAAAAAATAATTAAATTTAATATTAAAATTTATTAACACAAAAATCAGCTTAAACAAGAATGCATAAATAAATCACGGCACCAACGTCCCTGGGAATCCCCGCAGAACGTCGCCGAGAGAAGACTGAAGACAGAAGACGTCTCCGGACGTATTTGTATTTGTAAACAAATAGCAAATAATTTTTAAGAAATCCATTCCAGGTTAACTAGAAGTGTATCTTCCCAAGCCTTGGAGAGTTTTAACAAATCAGGGTCATTGACGTTGCAAGGGAAGCTAGTGATATACTTTCTACTGACAAATAACATTCTTCTGTAGTGTTTTTAAACTTCATCAAGATTTCTATGGCATGACTTATTAAAGATTTCCAAGATTGGAGAAGATAATCTATCATGGGAGAACCTGGGTGAAGTTTATGTCCAGCCAAAAATAATTTTAGTTGTGTATAGAGCAGGGTATGTGTTAAAGCCCTTATGAGGTTATATTTTACTGTGAAAAATGATTTCCCTTCACTTCCTGTCCTAAAGATGTAATGGAATTTAGAGGAAGCCTTACCAAACTGTAATCCTAGAGAGTTGTCCACAAAACAGCTTTTTTCAAAAGGAGGAATCTTCCTCACCATTCACTCTGGTGACAACTCCAAATGTTTGGTTTCCTCATAATTTTTTATCTTAGTGACAATCGTCAACAGGAACAATAAAAGAGTTAAATCATTAGAACAACTACTTTGTGGTGCGAGCTGGGCATAGCATGTATACACCGAGAAAGGAACTGAACCAGGGAAGACTTTCAATACATTAGGCAGAAAAAAAGTAAATTACTGGAACTTTTAGCTTTATGAAATTTCTTGGCAAAACAATGCTAAGTGAACTTTAAAAGAGCTAACCTTGTCTCCAAGCATCTCTAAAGAGCATTAAGGTATTGGCAATTACGATCCACTGACCCTCAAAGAGATGAGGGTTAACAAAACGTAACCAGTTCTTGGCAACATCAGCTTGCATGTGTCGGGATGGTAAAGATGAGGGAAAAGTGTTACAATAATGGCCATAAAAACAAACATTTGTTCAAAGTAGACTTTAATAACATTTGCTAGTCAGTATGAGGAACTAAACAGAATTCTACAGTATGCTTCTGTTAAAGCCATCCATGCAGACATTACTTTTGATGGATGATGTGATATATATATCACATATTTTTTTACATTTTTTTATATTGTTACACCTAGGAATGGCTCATTTTATAGCATTTACAATGATGATGTAACTTTCCCATTGCGGGTGACAACTGCCCAGTGCACAGCAACTTGCTGAGGTGCATTCAAGAGCAGCAAACTGCACTGCAAGCAACCAGATTTGCGCGTTGTTGTGGCACAAACGTTTAAAAACCATGTCACTTTTGGGAACCACTCATCAAAGTGTTTACTTGAATGGACGTAAATGGGACTTCAGTTGCACCCAGAATACCGCAACCCACCACAGATCTGGAATAGCCCTTATTCTCTTGCAAAAACAATGGGTGGTTACCATACATAGGAGAGGCATGCCGTTATTAAATAACATATATGTTGGTATATTAGCCCATAACCTCTGCCATGTTTTGATTGCTATCTGTGCATTCCCTGGTTAAGCATTAGAGTCTTGTGGTTCCTTGTAAAAAAAATTCCCAATTCTGCATTGCCTGAATTTTCCCAAAAATTCAAAAATAAAACATAAAATACCTATTAATCCACAAAGAGAAAAAAATGCTCCCTATTTTTAATAGCCAAAAACTTGTACATTTCCATTGCAGAATTAAAATTTAAAAGGAGAGCTAGCTAATTGCTATGAACAACAAGACCATGTTTCTACTTGAAATTTTACATGAAACCCAAAGTGACCTAAACAGATAGTGTAGTATCCCTGAAATAGGAAATAAGCTATGAAAACAATTTGATGAATGACCGTCTTCTATACGATAAACGTGCTGTACTCAATCAATGTAGCCTGGAAGGGACAAACTTGCTGAATGTTGTATTTGACCTACAAGGCCCCTTACTAGTACCACTGGATTGCCTGGAGCAATTTCACAAAGATGGAAAAAAAGGCCACAATCTAAGTTCACCATATATTTTAAAAATACAAAGCTATTAGAGGGAACTCAATCATTAGCGGTGCAATACCTGACAAGGAATCCCTGATAGGAAGTACAAACCCTTGCGACATTTAAAAGTCCTAAAAATAGATTACAAATGAATGAAATATAACCTTGGAGAATGTTAATGTCTAAAAAAAAAAAGATCAAATGTAAACTGTAATACTATTGATCTTTTACTGCAGGGGTCGGCAAAGGTTTATGGCCATTAGGCCATTTATGGGGTGGGCGGGAGCACACTAAACTGTCTTTGCCCTAATGTCTTTGCCCACCACCAGGGAACGCCCCCTGAAGTGAAAATTTACCTTCATGAAGGGGGCGTGGGGCAAAGGGGGGTCACTAGAGCTCCGAAGCTCCAGGGGTCCAAGCCCTGGTAGTTCCTAATGCCCCCTGGCCGATCCAGCCGGCCATGGACCGGATTGGCCAGGGGGCGTAAGAACGGGACGAACTACCGGCTAGGCCATATCTGGCCTAATGGCCAGAGTTTGCCGACCCCTGATTTACTGCAACCAGACCAAAGTCCAGTTCATATATAAATAAACAAAACTCCATGCAAATCTTAAAGAATGACTAACATGTTCGAAATATATTTTCTCATTGAAGATTAATCTGGTTGTATTTGCATTTCCTTGTTCCTCCTTAACCCCCTCTATCAACACGCTAGTAAAACTAAAAACTAAAATCTTTTGTTATCATTATATCTTTTATTTTTGGCCTAGTGATGACATGCCTAGATCACTCAGCTCATGCAACACATCACAGCACTCCTGCTTTGGTACTCCTCTGAAGAGTTCTCACTCCTGATGCATTCAAGGTATGTAACAAGAAGTTATGCAAATACTAAAATGCTTTTCTGGGTGTACATAAGTTTGGATGAGTAGAACATACAGGTAGGAATATTCAGAATAGTGGTACTATTACAGTATGATAACCACTTCCTCATGCTCCCAAACCACTTCCTCTTGTGAGACACTATACATAGTGTCTAACCCTTGGCATCCTATAAAGAATCAATGGGGGTGGAAGTGAGCAGTTCAGTACCACCCACTTCTGAAAGCTGTAAAATGGCCACCTGCTGGTTCTTTAAAGAGAAACAAAAGTTCCACTTTAAAATTTGGGTTCAGGCCTTAATTGGAGAAATGGACAGGCAATGTCCCTTCTGCAATAGGCATTCTTACTTTCCTGATCGCTCCATCGAACTATAAAATTGCTAAGCTGAGAATGGCCAGGTGCTCAGCATTGGTTGGCACGATACCAGACAATCCTAACTTCCCCTGTGTTTGTCAGTTCTGAATGAACTTTTGTGCACCTGAATAGGAGGTCCAATCAAGATGGCCAAAGATTGCAAGTAGAAATAAAAGAAGAAAGAAGATTAGAGCACCCTGCAACTGAACAGGAACAGATGAGTATAATGGGGTCTAGCTCTGCTTAAGAAGGCAGATGAACGGTTGGGCAAGGTGCCTGTTCCCATCACAAATCCCCCATCGAATACTGAGCCTCCATGTTTGAAAAAATTGAAATCTCCTAAATAAAAGGTTTGGTCATGTCTTCATCAGGACCCACCCCCAGCAATTTTGGTGAAAATACTATGATTGGGGTCTAGCTCAACAATTTAACTGGGGCTTTAAAACTTGTTTAACCAACTCCTTTACTTTAGATTAAAAAAAAGAAAAAAATTGAAAAAATAAATCATTCTAAATAATTCTGTTGACAATGTGACATTCAGGAGATTTGCAAATAACTCTCAAAATCATTAATGTAAATCAGGGAAATTGTGAAAATTAGTCTAATTTTCGTGAGACCATTTCCATGCAATTTTCTTTGTGAAAAGCAATTTTGTGAAAATTGCCTTCACATCCCTAATTACAAAACCTTTCCACTAAAGTGTCATCACATATGTATGTCAATTGTGTATTTAGCTTTCAGCCAAGAGATCAGCTTTAACAGAAATCTATAACACGTTCTCAGTGAACAATTACAGTAAATCTTTCATTTTGTTTTGTTTTAATTTGGACATTTCTGTTTTTACATTCGAGCTGTTTCATAATATGGGTCTAAATTTTATCCATAGATATTCTTCTGTGTATTTATGTCAGTTATTGTGTTCACTATTTTGCTAAACCACTGCTGAGGTAAAAAAAGAATTAGTTAAAAATCTATTGGCTTCCTACCAGTTTAAGTAGACTGACCGCCATCATGCACAGTCACTATGTCTGATGCCTATATGGCACCACCTGTATACGTCATCAAAAGAACCCAACTGTACCTATTAGCATAACGAAAATATAAAAAAAAACAGATTTTAAAACATACATCCTAAAAATATTATTTACACTTTGCTAATAACATTCATATGTATGTATACGCTATAAAAATACAAATGATCTTCTTTAATTGCCCACTGATGAGCCATAGAATATAATAACGTCTGCAGCCTCTCAACATAATAGAATTGATGGTGTTCCAATGTGCATCTTCCAAACATTAGTTGTAAATGCAGATCACTGCATGGTGGGGTTGTGTTGCTTCTCTCACAATCACTCAGCTATTAATAGCAGCTTTCCTTGATTCTTCATATCAGTTTTCAAGAATACTTTCCCTTAATACATTGTATGATGCGTGCTGACAATGTAACTGCAATGTATCTCTACATATTAATGAAGGTCACTCTGCCATGGGCTGCAACAGAGCTCCAGCTACTGTACTATTATCACAATATGGCTCACTTAGTTCCTAATGCCTTAAAGAATGCCTAACAAATGATGATATATTATTCCTAGAAAAATAATCTGGTGTAATCTCTCTCTTTTTCAGTCTACTGAGCTCCACTTTAAAAGGGAAACAGCAAGGAAACAACGCAGTAGCAAAAGAAGACACAAAGAAGCTGTTTGCTTGAAATACCCAGGTAATGTCATACTTAAGGGGGCTTCCAGTTGAAGAGTTGAGATTCATAATATTACAAAAGCAATGTTCTGACTGTCGTAACCAAAGTTAAAGATCATTGTAGATGATTCATGTCCCAGGTTCCTGGATCGTTTTTAAAGACCAACTAAACTCAAAATAAACATAGCAACACAAACATAAACATGGCCTACCGTTTTAGGGGACAAATGTGCTTGTACATCACTTTATCACTTATCTCTGAATTCAGACCGTAGAAGGGTCAACTCAGATTTCACCAAAGGTAAGAAGACCAAAAAAAATCAAAGTACATTTCCAAGCAATAATACATTACACTAAAAATCATGTGTCTACATGAGAGGGTAGAAACAGGAAACTAAAAGGCAAACATAGGCATTTTCCCTACTCATCTTTTGCTCTGGGGACAGCTCTGTTTTAGTGGTCACCAGTTGAAAAATAAGGATCCATCTTCAGGGTCACAGATAGCAAAAAAAAACTTGAACCTAACTCACTCGATCCAAATTTACAAAAAAAACTTTTAACATGACATACACATGAATAAGATTTCCTTTTTGAAGGCCATCTGAGCCCTTGCTGGTATAGGCAGTGATATTCTCACTTAGAGTCTGTGGCCCACAAGGTTCACTAAGCCTAATAAGTGAAAGGTGGTAAAGAACCACTAAAGCTGCCATGAACATAGCCAAATACAGACAGGGCTGCAAAAGGTAGTTTGCATGAACTTGTACATGAGCTATAGTCATCATTGAACTACTTGGCTGGGGCTACTTTTCAGAGAGGACATGTATTTATATAGATCTATATAATATATTTTAAAAGATAATTAAATAGGATCATAAACAGAAGGAATCTAATGGAAAGAATAGACAAGTCTGTTCTAAAAATCTACCAATCATTGATGAGTTTATTTTTTATTTCAAGTGAACCTAAAATAAAGAAACAAAAAGTCCCCAGGAGGAAGAACTAATTGACCAAGTGGCATGTAATGTCTCTTTTGTCCAAAAAATAAAGCTCCTGCTCCTGGTGGCTTTTCATTTTAGCTCTACACGCCACAGAGCATTCAGCATACATTGGAGATAATGTACGTTCCGCACGTGTAGGATTTACATTACCAGTGGCCATCCAATGGCCGATTAGGATCTCTATTGGAACCAAAAGAAACACAGGGAAAACGGTGGCTTCCAAGGATGTGGCAATGACAGAATCCTAGACATGGCATTGCTGCATAGCACCTGCACACAGGTAAGTCCATGCCATTATGGCAAAAGCTCACCATTCATCAACAAGTATAGTTCTGCTTTAAGTGTTAACATACTTTAAGGTAGTCAAAATTACAATAGGCATTAATAAGTTGTTTAAGACAAGATTGAATGTTTTCTTTTCATCTTTGAAACATTTTTTAAATAAAGTGTTGGGGCAGTCATATCTTCTCTGCCTGTCAGGCCCCCTTCTAATATATGGAGCCAAATTTGGTTCCACAAAAAAAAGTTTTGAATTGTGTACTTTTTCTGTATACTTTCAGGTTCATTATTGTTATGCTTGCTGCTCTGTAGAAACAAAGGTCACTTAGTCAAATATCGCTCCTTTCAGCAGGTCTCTCTGAAATGAAGAGATGGATAAAACAGCTCCACATTTCTGTGTTCCAATCAAGGAATGTGTGCTGACAGTGACCCTGTCTAGTGTCATCTTTGTTTATCGGTTTTTGTTTTTAATATGAAACTAACAAAAGATAATGATATAGTTGGAATTGGTGCTAGACATAAAATATGTGTGTTCCTAATGTCTGGTTAGAGAAACCATAGTTGTCTATGAGTCAAGAAGCTGTTTGGATTGCATTCTCTGGTTGTTCTGTTTACTGTTGATTTAAAATGATAGAACTACGATTTGAATATGAAAAGTTCTTGAAAATTTGGTGTCCTTCACTATTCCCAAATAGATCCATGTTAGCACGCCACATAATAATTGTAGTTGGAGAATTAGTTGGCTGATGTTTTGTTGGGCACAGATAACTGCTCCGCTGAGTAATCTGCATTAAAGAACCAATTCTGAATTGGTATTGGGTTATTCCTCTCACAACTTAATTTCTGCACAGCTGTCAGTCCACCATATTATGGTTTAACTGGTAACCTACATATTTTACCTTGCATGCAGTGCATGACTGGGAAGGAAGAGTGGCTTGGTGGACCAGTGGCAGAGATGGAAGCAAGCAGGAAAATTGGACAGGACTGCAAGTAGGAACTTATGGACCTCCCATGCCCATTGAAAGAGGAGACTGCTGCAATCAGTACCTCCCTGCCACAGCTCCTGCAGTGATAGTTAAATGCCTCCACATACACACTTACACGCATTCACCTTACACATTTTTACTAGCACACGTGCTGTACACTGAACCCACACCTAGTTGAGCTCTCTATAGAATCCTCATCTTTAGGCAATGCACCTTTCATCTTATGGTGTGACTACAATCAATTTCTTTGGCTGGTGGGGCACATGTTACTCTTCCTGAGCAATCAGCTGTTTCTTCTGTTCAGCCCAGACGCAGCAGGAGCAATCAAAGTTGGAGACGCAGCACGAGCACAGGCAGGAACAGGCCCCTAGATGGGGCAACAAATGTCAGGGCCCTCTTCCCTACAGCAGTCACAAGGGTGATAGTTAAAACCCGACAGTGGATTTAGAAATATACTATATTAGAGCTTTGTCTCACTAAACAATCAGTATGTGGGTGGGCCTATAAATTTTGATATTTGCTGCTAGTCACTAGCTCAACTTTTAGTATAACGATCCAATAACACACCGAGGTGTCACCATTAAAAAAGACAAGTTCGCATAGCTCTTTCCCTATAGCCATAAAACTACCAGCAAAATTTAGATGCCAATAAATTGTAGATGCCAAATAATTCCAATCCTGGAGGATGATTTGCCCCCTTACACCTATAACCATTTATCAGTGCCTTAAATTGGCATACGGCTCATGTTATAATTGCACATGGTTGTGGCATTGTTAAGAATACACATCTACCAATGTTTGCAGCTCTGATATGCAGCTATTGTAACAGCGATGAAGAAATAACCATATGTGGATGATTTTTATCTACATAAGCCTTGCCCAGTAGTATGTATGTACAATACCATACAGTAAGTGCTCATAAATACACACCAACCCAGCTCACAAATCACTGAGAGAATTCAACCTATTTCAGTTCTCTGTGACTCTTTGCAAGTGACCCTCACCCTTGTTCCATTTACATTTTTCATTTTCAGTCTCTGCTTCACCCTTGCAGCCAATTTACAGAGAACACGCTGTACTTTCCCCTAAGGCAAAACTTCATTTTTGATGAAATTTCCCTTTTAATGTGTCAGGGTGAGATTTTCTCCTAATAAGTCCCCTAAAACCATATTCTGTTTTGTTGAGTGACTCGCTGCATGACTGCTTATTTAGGAAACATCTAAATTTACTCTAAAAATACATTTTCTAAGCCGCTGATTGTGTTTTTTTACAGCTGCATAGGTTTGCTTAAAGGGACAAAGCAGTTAAAAATAAATGCTGTTTAGGAGCATTTGTGACAGCCACTTAAACCTGTAAAATTGGCCATTTTTTGTGCCAGCAGTCCTTTATTCATATATATGTCTCAATGTTGTACACCTGCTTCAGCTTAAAGTAACAGTTACCAGAGTATTTAAAATGATTTTAGGCAAAGGGAAGACATATTACTGGCCCAGTGTCCAGGCTGACAAAAGTGCACAAATATCCACCAAATACCCATTGAAAAAATAAAAAAGAATGAATATGCAATCTTTAAATAAAGAGGTAATCTTTTTTTAAATAAATTTAACAAACGTTTCCGCATATTAAAAAGGTCAAAAAACACTAGGCTAAAGTAAATACAAGAATATGGAGATGTTCTTTTTGGTATTCTGCACTTTTTTGCACACCGCATGGCTCCTCCATTTATAAATATTAAAGTCGTATTTAGGGACCCAAACCCAAAACGGTTCTGAGACATCACATGGTTGGATCCTCTAACAATCACAGAGCTCACTTTTCTCTTTTTTCTGTGGGCACCTAATTTTTTTTTCTTTTAATTTTAGGACTCTGAATTCTGAGTCCGAAGATTGTGCGACACAAAGATCATTAAAAAAACTAAAGTAGAAACTTATCACAGCATTTTTATACCTTTTGGTAAAACAAGTGAATTTCTTAGCATGAATACACATACACACCAGGCTCTAATTGTTCATGCCAACCCATGCTAGACCTTAGCGGTGGGAATTCTTCCTTGTCTGCATCAGGGGTCTGTATTTAGATTTTACAATTAGATAGGAAGGGTGAGAGAGAAACATTTGTTTTAAAGTACAGTTAGCCTATAAAGAGAAATATTTAATGAAAAGGCCTCTGCCCTCTTTTCACTGGCTGATACCTCTTCTGAAATTCAGCTCAGCGAGCAGAGCATATAATCCTGTTTATTATGTTGATTTCTGTAACCAGAAAGGCAGTGGGTGAGCAGGGAAGACAGGCTTGCCATTATAGAACGGAGAATATGTTCACTTAATATTATCTCTGTGGTCATAAGGTGATGTACAACTATACATAACATTTTTACATCAGGAATTGGCTTGTTTTATGACAATGGAGAAGAGTTTTGTACCTGATATTGCGGTATGTTTGGCATTTGGATAATGTTGTAGTGATTCATTTAAAGATGCCTTTGAAAGGAAAACATACTAAACTCCCGCATTCTCTTTGGATTTGCACAGTTGTACAGGTTACTCTCCTGGACAGAAATAGCTTATTTTTTTATTTCACTGCTCAATGCAGGATAGAGCAAGTAGAGCTCACTTAATTATTTGGCAAAAGGACATTCAGAATCATCTAGCCCTTTCCTGCAGTCTGACTGTCTGTAGTACACTTCGTTTGTTTATTGGATTTCAGTCCTTTTAAATTATAGAAGCATACCATCATATGTGGATCGTATGTGGATCGTACCTAGGATGGCCAGCATAAGACAGGGTTTTGTGATGTTCTAAAGAGAAATGTAAGCTGAAAATGTAAGTTCTAGTTAGTTACATTTTACCTCTCAACCAACGTTCCTGAAGAAGCAGACCAGTTCTGTGAAACATGTTGAATGAAAAACTCTCAATCAAAAGATTTAAGTCCCTGATAGGTTACCTTTTAACATCACTCTTGGGGGCTCTATCTATATTTAAGATGTTTCTCTGAAAAAAAACACTTGTTTGGCATATATGGTCAGTTATTCGTTTACTGTTGAATGTATAACCATTAACCTTTTTTTTTAAAATATATTTATTAAAGTTAGATTTTTGTAACATATTAATTTGTATCTGATTTTTTTATGTCCAGGACACTGCTGGCCCCTTCTCACCACTCACAAATTACCTACACAGAGAAGCAAAGACTCAAAATACTTATGTCACTATGTCTCAAAAATGTGATACAAATGGAAATGTTTATTTAAAAATATATATTGTTGGCATAAACAGGTAATAAGGGAAGGGAAAATATTAGCATATTAAACTTCAGCTTCAGCAATATTTTCTTCTATTTTCCAAATCACTGAGAAGCTAATTGTGTGCAGGAAAATCAAAGTTACAGAGTCAGTCATATTGAAAAAAGACAGAAGTCCATTGAGTTCATCCACAAGGGAAATAAATATACCAAAAAATCTGCATATTCTACAGAAACGTACATGAACAGTTGATCCAGAGGAAGGCAAAAATCTATATAAAGCATGGCTCAATTTATTCCAACAGGGAAATAAAATTCCTTCTTTATTCCCAAAGGTGATCAGATATTCCCTGGATCAACAGTCTCTGGCGTAATTCCTTATACATTTTAATACCTATATATGCTGTGCATCTAGAAATATATCCAGCTTTTTCTTCCTTTCTTCAATCTATGGAAACATCAGGAATAATTTCATTATGGGAGAGGAGCCTGTACAACTGTGAAAGACTCATGGGCCCTGATTTATTAAAGTTCTCCAAGGCTAGAGAGAATACACTTTCACCAGTGAAGCTGGGTGATCCAGCAAATTTGGAATGGATCTGGTCCAGAATTGAAAACATTTGCTAACAAATACCTAATGACTTTTAGGAAATCCACTCCAGGTTTTCTGCATCACCCAGCTTCACTGATGAAAGTGCATTCTCTCCAGCCTTGGAGAACTTTAATAAATCAGGGCCATGGAGTTCAGCTTTAAATATCTCATTGGATTTCTTCCAGGAAAATTGAGCAGAATACATGCCCTTTCATTAAATTTGGGTATGGGCACTTTATAGTGAGCTGACATTCTTTTACCTCTGATAAAAAAACAACCCCTTAACACCAACTAGAATACCAATAGCCAATAGTCCAGGGGGACTAAACTTAAA
Source organism: Pyxicephalus adspersus (assembly GCF_032062135.1). Lineage (NCBI taxonomy): Eukaryota > Metazoa > Chordata > Amphibia > Anura > Pyxicephalidae > Pyxicephalus > Pyxicephalus adspersus. The sequence continues at coordinate 40,327,541 of NC_092864.1, read as the reverse complement.
CTGTGAGGGGAATGTGAAGGGGGATGAAAAATAAGGTACAGTTTGATTTACAACATTTGCATAGGCAATAATAAAAATGCATTTATTGATTTCCCAATGAATGCTATATTATTTGTACTTTGTAGGCATTCCATGTGAATGTTCTATTTGCCTTTATTATCTTTTTGTTGAAATCTTTGTAAATTAAACAGTGCTGACTCACCATGAGAACAAAAATGTAAAGTGCAAAAAAAAATCTAAACTTGGTAGGAGCAGTACAATTATTCAGCTTATTTCACCATAAGCGTTTTGTACAAATGGGACAAGAATGTCTCTATGGGATTTTGCTGATAAGAATTCTAATTTTACAGTATGAAGAGATGCAGTCTGTCACACAGATGCTTTGTTCTTTGCAAAGCTGATCCCGTGCATTCCGCCCAATATTTTCACTGCTGGTTGGGCAATAACATGCACAGATGGCTTTTTAGGCTTGCTCACAGAGCAGCTCCATTCACCCAAAGCTCTTTAAGTGGCATCATGTTTAGTCTCTTGTCGGACAACTGCTTCCACAACTGTTTAGAAAAATTGATTATTTCAGACAATATAAATTCTCATGGTAAGGTAATAGCAACCTGAGGCACATCAAAACAAGACACACTGCAAATCCCAGCATGACCGCTAGCAGCTATGCTACAGCAGAATTCTAAGCTACACATATGGGAGCTGTTTTTCCTACCAAAGAAAATGTCATTGTGCTCATCCTGCCTGCCACTTTTTACATAGTTGTTGCAAACAGTAGGTTGGTGACATTGCATTTTACTATTGCAAAATTGAATAAAGCTAGGCCATCCCCTTACCTCCAGCTAGTGATTGGACAATTAAGGAACAGAAGTAGACTGTATAGATCAATTTTCTCCTTGTGTCAGCTTGTCCTTTGTCAAAAAATCTACATGAATCAGTGCCCAGTAGCTGTCCCCTCCTGCTCCCATGATTATAAGAAGGTGGTATAGTCATTATACATTTATTAAATTTCAAAATACATGTCATGATTACACAGGTCAACATGTCATTTTCATCAGATATAATTTTATGTCGGCTTTGTAGTATTTTTTATATGTATTTCAAATCTGTATTCAGTTTTTTTCTAGCACGTATAGTTTTTGTGATGCAGCTAATTAGATATTGTGTGTATTTCGTTACAAATAGCCTTAACATATTACAACATTTAACAACAGTTTTCTTTTTTTAAGGTTAGAGACCACACTAACTGCGACTGATTTCATTTGTCATCATGCCTAGAAATTGCCTTAATGATCAAGACAGTTTCTGTTATGTGTGTGGTTCATTCACGATGAAAGCACAATGTTGCCAAATTACCACGGAAGCTAAAAAGATATACAAATTATATTTCGGCCGTCCACTTTGTGACCAGGATAAATCTTGGGCTCCACATGACATCTGTACCAGTTGTTCCAACGGACTGGGTGACTGGCTAAATAGGCGTAAAGCAGCAATGCCATTTGCAATCCCAATGGTGCGGAGAGAACTGCAAGACCATCTAATCGACGGATTTTTTTGCTGCGTAGAAAAATGATTTATTCTCAGGTAAATCTAAGCACAAAATTGTCTATCCCAGCCTCGATTCTGCAATTAGGCGTGTTCCCCATGATGATTCATTGCAAGTTTCGGTAACGCCACATGATAGACTTGCATCTGTAGAAGGTGATGAGGAATGCGCTGGAGTTGCAGCCAGTTACAACCCCCAATTATCTGATCCTGACTACTTGGCCGATGAAGATTCAGAACCAGAGACCTTTACACAAGCAGAGCTGAATGATCTCATTAGTGATCTAAATCTCTCCAAAGACAAAGCAGAACTTCCTGCTTCAAGGCTTAAACAGAAGCACTTGCTTGCAAAGGGTATAAATGTAACTCACTACAGAAAGCAAAATCATACCTTGGCAAGGTTCTTCACTAGTGATGGCTCACTGTGCTACAGTCATGATATAAATGTGCTACATTTTTGTCGCAAGAGCATGTTCCATCTGAATGGCGTATCTTCATTGATTCCTCTAAAAGAAGCTTGAAAGCAGTCTTACTGCATAACGGTAATTCCAAACCAAGTTTACCGATTGCCCATTCCATTAACCTAAAGGAGTCCTATGACAACATGAAGTTACTACTTGAAGCAATCTAGTATAAAACACACAAGTGGAACATCTGTGGGGATCTAAAGGTCATTGGCTGGCTTATGGGAATGCAAGGGGGATTCACAAAATATTGCTGTTTCCAATGCCTGTGGGACAGCCGATCTACTGAAGACCATTGTCAAGCGGGATTGGCTACCAAGAGATACCTATAAGCCCGGAACAAGCAGTGTCAAGTTTCCACCTCTGGTTGATCTGCATAAAATATTTCTGCCACCTCTCCATATCATTAGGCTTAATGAAGAACCTTGTAAAGGCCATGGGTAAATCAAACTCCACGGGTTTTTAGTACCTAGTTGAAAAGTTTCCAAACATAGGCATTGCAAAAATGAAGAAAGAGATAATTATAGGACCACAGATCGGGTCTGTTTTGCAGGATGATGTTTTCAAACATTCTCTCACAGCAGCTGAGCTAGAGGCTTGGGATGCATTCAAGTGGCTGTGTGAAAATTTCCTGGGCAACCAGAAGTCTCCTGCATACAAGGAAGGAGTTCAGAATCTGCTTGATTCAAACCAGAAATTGGGTTGTCGCATGTCATTAAAAATAAATTTCTTGCACTCACATCTAGAATTCTTCCCAGAAAATCTTGGTATGGTGAGTGATGAACAAGGAGAGTGTTTTCACCAGGACATTCAAATAATGGAGCACCGCTACCAAGGTTTCTGAAATGAAAATAGGATGGCTGACTACTGCTGGATGCTGTACCCGCGACAATCCAGACAAAGAGTACACAGGAAATTCATACTCTAAGCATTTCTGAAGAAACAATGATACCTGACCAACGCTGTTTAGTAGATGTATACCACAGTGTGCCTTATTTTACTTCACACTAAAGATGTATTACCATTACCTTCATTGGTGCTTATGTTTTAGTACAAAATACATGCACGTACAATGTTCACTATAATAGTACTCATAACTCAGTAACTGTACGTGTTAGGGAAAAACTGACAACCGATCTAAAAACTCCTCAAAAAAACTGATTTAGAAAAGTTTACTGTGGTTTCTGATGATTATCAAAACTAATTTTTTGTTGACCTGTGTTTTTAATCAATATAGTGATGCAACATTGTGTTTTTATTATACCTACTCAAAGCTAAACTCAATACAGCAAAATGCATTCCTTTAATGATTTTTATCTGGCACAACATTTCCAGTCCTGTTCAGCCACGCATAGTTCAGGCATCCCTACCAGATAGCTGCAGACTATACTTCTGATACTGCATTATATGTTCTATTATTACACAGTATCACTATATTCCGCAGTGCTGTACAAAGTCCAAAGTCATGTCACTACCTGTCCCTCAGAGGGGCTCACAATCTCATGTCCCTACCATACAGTCAATTCGAGAACAGATTCCATCCTATCACTGCACAATAAATGCTAGCCTCCTGTAAGCATTTAAACAATGTTAGACTGACGGCACTAAACAAATAATTCAGATTCCTGACTGATCCGGAGTGCTTTCTTTCACTCTTCTAAATGTGCAAAGTAATAAAACTGGCTGATATCAAGATCTGCTAATTGTATGCTAACGATCTGAATTTAATACATTTATAGATTTTTTTATTAGGTTATTGTCCATAGATTAATTATTTAAAGTAAAGTATTTTGGCAAAATAAACACCAAAAACATATTCAACAAATCTCTGGAATACATACACATTTTATGTATGTGTAATCCCAAACACTGAAACTTAGGAACAATACACATTTTTCATAAATTCCGATATACTGGTTGGAGCTGACTGAGCTCTTTCTTTGCTGCTCTGAAATGCTGAGCAATATTGCCAGCCCTCCCCAGCTGACCTCCTCTGGAGAACAGCTCACCTCCCCCTTATGATATGGGCATACAGAAAGTGTTCTGCATTATAGAAGCAAAGAATTGGACAGAGCTGACAACACCGCTTGGAAGTACTTTTAGTAGTACAGCAGAGAAGAAGCTGGGTTTTGATTCTAAAAGATGGGCAAGTTGAAAGCTATGCTCACATAAAATGCAGAAAGTAAGAGCAAGCCAAATAGGACATGGAAGACTATTCCAGAGAGTTGGGGCAGCTCCAGAAAAGTTTTGGAGATGTGCATATGATGAGGTTATGAGTGGAGAAGTAATTAGTAGGTCTTGGAGGAGTGAAGAAAGCAGCTAGGGGAGTCAGAAAGGTAAGTGGGGCCAAAGCTGTGCAGGGATTTGAAGGCAAAGCACAGGAATTTGAAAAGAGCACATACAAGGAGTTTGGTGGTCTCTGCGAACAGGCAGGAGCGGATTTTAGAGATGTTGCGCAGGTGAAAAAGACAGGTCCTCGGGATGTTATGTGGGGGTTGAAGGTGAGGGCAGAATCGAAGGAAACATCAAGACAATGTGCCTGAAGGGAGGGACACACAATATGTATCTTTATCAATGTGTCATTAACAGCTAGTAATATGTCTGCAGTTGATTTGCAATATAGAACAAATCTTCAAAAATAGGTGCTGGAACAGTAAAATTCTGACTTCAAATCCAGATAGATCAATTGAGAATTCCTACTAGATTTGTAAATTCTGAGTTGGAATTGGTATTTTTTTAATGAGGTGTTAAGGACAGGTATAGTTAGGCCTAGGCAATTAACCTGCCATGCAATGACAACTGTCATTGTCCAGCAGTCTACTATACTTGCCAATGACAGGTTTACTAATGTCAGATCTGAACCCAGATTGCTCAGATTCCGAGTTCCAATCTGAGATTAAAACAGCCTAATTTCAAGTCAGAATCAAATCCAAACAGAACTATACAACTACCACTTTTTAATACTAGGGATAGGTGGCAAGCGCTACTAAACTTGCTGAAGCTGGACTTGCATCAACATGGACCATTTCCTCCTGATCGCCATCTATTTCATGATTCTTTTCCTCTTCCAACCGCCCTGTTCTTGTTTGACAGCAGTACAAAGCATTGTGCATGATAATTCAACTGAACACCTATTTTTTGCTGAGGTAGAACTGTGAATGTAAAAAATAATGCTGATACAAAACATCAGAACACAGATTCTGCACGTGGTAAAAATGTATCTGCACAGAGAAACATAAACAGGAAATGTTTAGTGAACTGTGTTCCCCCAATGGTTGATCAGCAGCTGCAAACTGCAGTAAAAAAAAAAAAAGCACTTTAGGAAAAACAAGTTTGCCCTATGAAAAAAAATTTCAGGCAAAATATTCAAGAACACAAAAAATAATAAAACTCATCTTAGGGTTTAAAAGTGGATTTGCCATGTGCTATTACTATAGAAAAATGTTTGCAAAGCACCTTGGGATTTTCCGAAGCAATAAGCAAATTCTGACTTTTTAGAACATTGGTGTTTGTTTCTACAGACATTATTTCTTTTTTTTTGGATAGAGTAGGGAGAGATTGGAACACCTGTCAGATTTTTGAAGGTGGTACAGGGCAACACTAAATCTTAGGCAAACTTTAAAAGTAGAACACCATCTGGTCAACACTTTCCTTTTCAATTCAATACAATACAACATATCAAGGCACATTTAAAAAAAAAAAAAAACACAGAGAAAGCCAACATATAGGAGCTGTCTAATTTGCAGACAAATTTGTAGTGTACTACGCATGGGCTTGTGGCTCTCCATTTTTACTGCTGTGTGTATCATGGATACAAATGCTTTCAACAAGCCGCAATAGAACAAGCATTATGCTTGTTTATATACCAAATTTCTGTGCAACTTTTTCCAACAAGTTGCAAATGTAACAAAGGCTGATTTACTAAAAGATTTGAGAATACTGAGACAATAATCAATTTGAAGAATTACTTCGCTTATCCAATAACATAAAAAGAAAATCCCTGTTCATTTAGTTTATCTGTTCATGATAAAAAAATTAATCTTCAAATATTATATTGTATGAACATTTTTAAACATTGCATAGTCAGCTAAATAGGAGAAAAATTACTTTAAAATGAAACTGAATATTTCTTCCCTCATTCCCTTAGCATTGGGAAATATTAACATTCTTACCCAGCACTTTTCTGGGTTTGAGATCTTTGTCCATTTTGATTTGATCAGTTTAGAATGAATTACCTCTTGCCAATGCACACAGGAGTTCATTCATTTTGGCACTGTGATATGTGATTTTAAATTGAATTTCACTTTAACTTTGCCTAATTATTTCTTTAAATCTCACTGAAAGATTACATTTTGCCTAAATTTAAAAACTGGCCATAGCTAGCCTTCAAGATGGTCTCTAAGCTGCATCCTGAGTACTTGCTTGTTTCATACAGCATTTAAATCCATTCTGAGTGGACAATAAAATAGTAAGTCTCAAACATACCATAAATATGTATCTGAATGCATGAAATGGGTATATCATTGTTTTCAGTTGGCTGCAGATCTTCAACACAATAATGAAAAGAAAAGAAAAAATACATTTCAGGTTTGAGTCATCCTTATAAAAATATAATTTTATCTGATGTGTAAAATTATTATAATACATTCACTATATATTATGTTATTTTGCTGCTCGAGTCTAAATTGTTAATGTAAATCTTGGGCTAAAATGTAAGGTGCTCTTACCACATCAACCCCATCAACCCCACCACCACCCTTTAAATCTCCAAGCGCAGTTGTAAAAAACTTGTAAAAATGAAAATTTCATTAAAAATATATAAATAATTACATTATACCCAGTTTCACACTACACAGTAGTGTTTCTCAATCAGGGTTCCATGGAAGAGGAAGAGGTGTAAAGGAAATGCTCAGCAGAGCTAGGGGGCTTGGCACTAGTGGAGACACGTTGCATGAATGTTGAGTGCTGTGTCTGAGACAAGGGCTATTAAGAAGCCATCTCCTAATTGGCCGGTGGGAGTGGTGATACTGATTAAATCTGGAAGAGCAGATAAGCCCGAGGCGAGACCTGCCCACATGCACAGGCACAGGTACTTTAGCGAGGAGGAGGTTAGTGTAACAGTAATTATAGATGGGTTTCCTGAAGGGCTGAAAGTTATTTCAAGGGTTCCCCATGTTAAAAAGGTTTAGAACCCCTATAGAGGGTGATGTTACAGTCCTTCAAGGAGATCTTGGAAATGCCGAACATGTCAAGTCTTGCTAGAAGATGCTCCAACACAATGCAGGAACTACTTCTCAAGAGATTTGGGATTCTCAGCATTCCCAGGATCTTACCACAAGGACAATGATGTCACCTTAACATAAGAACATGGATATTTCAGCTGTAGGTTTATTTTTCCACAGCTGCCATGCAATAATTTAAGAAAATTAGAATTTATATAACAAGGGGACCTTGATTTAAAGGATTAAGCCCTTAATGGGCTGTAACAGATAGGATAAATACTAAAAAAGTTTGTTGAAAAACAAAAGCAAGATTCAGTGGATGTGCATCTCTTTGTATTTTTCTCTTGTATATCAGGGAGCAGACATTCACCTTTGAACCTGTGGCTGGTGGAAACAACATGTCGGCCTGTAGAAGCAAAATTTTGTAAAACTTTTCTATGCTAATTATTTCTGATTCTGAATTGTTCTGACTTTTGAAAGTATTGGGGTCCCGGAAGACCAGGTAACTATTTTTTCAAAGGAAGGTCAGCAATGCCACATACTACAGATTCCCAATAAACATTTTTTTCATTCTGGCTGGCGTCTCAACTGATTTCTAGCAAGAGCTAGTCTAAAATCATATCATTAAAAGGTCTGCACCCTAAACACAGAAATGTGATACATTTCAAAGTACAGTAAATGAAAACTAGGTTTTCATTTCTGCATATTAATACTAAGAAATAGCTCTAGCCTAAAGGTGAAGTACAGCGTAATTATCTCAATAACAATGCTGATTGTTCTTTGCCTTTAGAACCTTGAGCTATACTTCAATAATGACACCTGGAGAACAGCAATATTCAGCATTAGTAAAGCCACCTCTTTTAATTGACTGGCTAATGCTGATAAGACACATAAAATGAATTAATTGCAGCTCAGACAATACAGCTTTCTGAAGATCAAAGACTGGCATAAATCAGTTTCCAGTTTCATCCAGGATTGTCAGTTTCTATGGGCCATGATGAATGAAAAGTCAGTTCTTCGTCTTGTGGGCTTCTTGTGCTTACAAGTTCATTACTAAAGGAAATGCCAATAAACAGTCAAGACACCCATACTGTGCAATAGCAACAGCAGCAGCGAGATTGTGCCCTTTGGTGGCATCTTTTTAGCAGCTGTAATGGGATTTAGGAACTCAAGATTTTAATTTTCAAAAACATTTTTTTTAATTGAATTCCAAATTAACTAATTAGAGATTCACTATCCATAGCAAATATATCCTTAAAGTAATCCTTCCTTCAGGAAGAAATCCTTCCTTCAGCAACCCCAACCCAGTTCTATATTTGCCTGTTGTCTTTGCTCAATGTTCTTTGTTGTATTGTTTACTTTGCCATTGCAGAAGCTTTTCATCTTTCATACATGCACCATCCATCCATACATATAATCTTTTATGCCCAATAGTAAAAAGCCTGTCTATACCAGAGTGTGAAAGAATTTGAAAGCCATGTCTATGAGGTTTGTATTAGACCTTACATAGAACATCTCAAAGCAGGGAAAGAAAAATGAAGGAAGGGAGAAATAAAGAATAACTATACTAAAAGGACATGTAGTATAATGCACTCTGTACAGTGCCATTTGCATGGCACCTCATATCACAAGTACATTGGGTACCAATGGCCAAATTCTGCAACGCAAGGCAATACATATCATGCCTTGTGATGTGCTGGATAATAATACCACAGCTGCAGCTTTTTATTTTATTTTTTCCATCTTTTGCATTTAAAATGAATGTCCTACTGTGTGTACCATAATGCACAGTCCTAACGGAACATCATGAATGGGGGCTTACAACAACAGGATAGTAAAATGGCATTAATTCTATATTAGCCAACATAACATCACAGAAAAAAAGTAATTTTTACCTATAATAATTTGAATGCATGTGTGTGATACAGAAGGGGCCCAGGAATAACCCAAAGGTGAGATGCCAAAATGTGAACTTATTACAGCAAGACAAGGTAATAAAAAATCTAGAGGTGACAGTTTAGTTATGATTAAATAATTGAGGTACTATCCTGCTTAAAAGGTCAGCCATGCCAGATCCAGATTGTAACAGATTTAGAAATATTATCTAGAACTTTCTTAATAAATATTCTTTTAAAGCTTTTTGTTTTTGCAGGTGGTGGGAACAAACTCAAATGTTGCTTTCGGTGGCTGGCAGTTTGGCAGCCAACTGGCATCCCCAAATGTTTGCTGGTTTTTAGGCTAGTTCAGCAGGTTACTGCATGGTCACAACACCGTAACCAAACTCCCATTTAATCAAATGGGAGCAGTTGAGAACTATTTTATTCACATGCAGTTGCAGTGGGATTGCAGTAGGGATCCTAGAAGTGACATGCTGCTTCTAGCCATGTGGCTGCTTTTCCTCTACTGGAGTAAGAATTGCACTTCTACCACAACCACAATGGAAATATGTCCAAATGCATTGACCTGTGGTGCAGTTTGCTGCTCCTGGGTACCAAGACACAGTTTGCTATGTACCAGTATGTGGCTCAAAGTGGTCTAAATTACCCAGCGCTTCAAGATCTGACAACAAATGGCCTATGGACAGCCATGGGTGAGAAGCTAAATCTAATATCTCAACATTGGGCACAGTTTTCAGGTTTAAGAACCAAGTAACCACATCTCAAAATTCAGCTGAGTTTAGCCTTATGCACATCTTAGAAACCTTTTCTTATTTTGGGGTAGGAAAGGGTTATAACCTTTAACCTGATATTTAGTGATGATTGTATCTCTGTTTTGGGAACACAATCTTACTTTCCTACAATTTTATAACTGGAACATAAAGTGAGGTGATTGCTTTTATTTTACAGTTGTTCCCAAAACACAAATAGAGGAAACATCGCTCAATGAGGACATCTGCTCTAGTAAGAACAAATTTTTCACTAACTTTGGAAAGATCCCATTTTACCTCCTATTTTGTCTTTTAAGCTAACCATTTCAATCTTATTTTGGTATTAGGATAATCCTCTTTAGATCTACCAAAATTATTGTATGTACGAACTTTAATTTAATTAGGAACCTCCACTATATAGATGTCTAACAGAAACTACATTCAACTTCCAGGAACAAACTGAACCATGCGTTATAGGTTTTTTTTGCCTTCCTCTGGATCAACTATGTCTTTAGGGGTTTATCTGGGATATGCTGGTTTGTAGTATGTATATTTTCCAAGTGGTTGAATTTGATGGATTTATGTCCTTTTTTAACCTAAGTATGTAACTTGCATAATGTATAGTAAAGCCTGGGATATGCTTTAAAGCTGAAATCTAGAGGTAAGATGTATGTGCATTCTAAATATTGGTGCCCTTTCTAGATATTTTATCTAGATTTGTGATGAAGTTTAGCTGCACTGGGTCTCTTTGCATGAGCGTCCTGAAAAAAAGACCAGTCAGTGATGCTCTCTCCCCTTGTGCAGGGTGACTGGTCTTGTATCCACCCACCTTCTTTAGCTTTGTGCAGGCAGCCTGTAGGTGAAGCTAATGGGCCTCTCCCAGTGCTCTGCTCCCTTCACAGGGCATGTGCAGCGCAGGGAAAATTTAATTGCTTCTTTTACAAGGTAATATCAGTATTTAGAAGCTTTCTAAATTCCACATTGTATTTTTATCCTTTGTGGCTTTTGAACAATACAGTTAAATGAAAAATATGTGTGCCTGGAGTTCAGCTTTAATATATACATGAACCTTTGAGCTATATTCATAAAGGTTTGCAATAGTTTGCACTTTGTTGCCATTTTGTTTCCCTTTCCAAAATGGTTCCATTTAACAATGCTTGTTTAAGGGATGAGTTGATCATTTCCATTCATTAGTTCGGAACTAAACAATAAATAAACATTTTGGAGATTACTATGGCACTGTAGCTGTGCTTCACATAATGACTTGTTATACAAGTCTCTTTCTCTTTCGCTGTATAAGTTTGTGGATTTTGTTCTAGTTTGTCAATTTTGTTGGCAGGTTCTTAACGATTTTGTTCCAAACCTTCAAAGGCGGGTTTAGCGTTTTCCTAGTTTGCTGGCCTGTAGGTTGCTCCTTGTGAATTCACAGGAAAGCTGTCAGTGAATTCTATAAGATGTTTTGAACCTTTTTCTTTTCTCAAAAAAACTGGCACAAAAAAATAAATAAATAATAGGTTGCTCCTGGTTATTACAGTGGCAGCCGCTGTAAACATAATTTCTATAGCATGCACGAAAAAAAAAAAAAAAAACTTTGGCAAGGGGAAAAGATCTTATAGAAATTCTGTGTTAATATTCATACAATTTGTTTATTCTGTTTATCTGCACATAAATTGATTGGGGAACTAAAGATTTTAAAGTAACACAATTGTTTTTCATACCAGAACAGCCATGGCCTAAGTAAAAAAGCCTGTCCCCTGACAGTATTCTGTAGAAAAGTAACCTTCCTGACTGTTTTAAGCAGTGATCTCTCTGCAGAGGTTTGACACACCTTCTGATGAATCACAACTAGATCTTTCCGATCAGGAGAATAAGCTTTGGTTTTTGCAGAGCTATTGACCTGATTTACGATGAGGTGTGGTGAACCTCTGAAGATAGACCACTAATTCCACAGAATAAGAAGTTCTTCTCTAAATGAGAAATATTTTAGTTTCTGGTTATGTTTAAGTACACACTGAGACTTTGCACACCTTTTACGTAGATGTAATATATGAATACTTTAATATATACTTGAGATTTGCTTTTTTAAATGCCATGGAAAAAGAATCTAGGCTTATACTTGTATCATTCCAGTAGATGTCTTTATGTACAGTGTAGAACAAACTCTTACTCATCCGATACCTTAATAAAGAGTTTGCTGCATATCTACCCTGTTTCCCCGATGATAAGACACTGTCTTATTTTTTTTTGAAGGCCAAAATATGCTCTAGGGCTTATTTTCAGGGGGATGCCTTATTTACCCATGAAGAAGACTACAGCCATTCATGTCCACTTCTGATCAATCTGTGCCAATCATTGTCCCCTTCTGATCACTCATGTGCAATTCAAATTCCCTTTCTGATCACTCATGTGCAATTCAAATTCCCTTTCTGATCATCTTGTGTCATTCAAACTCTCCTTCTGATCACTCTGTCATTCAAATTCCCCTTCTGATTACGCTGTGCTTTTTTTCTATTGCACGGCAGTTAGGACAGGGGAACAGCAGGTGGCGCTGTGCCGGCTTCTTTCGCTTTGCTTTACAGACAGGAGAAAACACGATGCTGGCAGAGGAGAGAAGAGAGACGCTGCAGCCAGACACACGCAGGATCGGGTATCGGGTGAGTATAATATTTTAATTATTTTTTTTGGGTGGCTTATTTGCGGGGGGGGGGCTTATTTTTCATTTTAACATGAAAAGGGGGGGCTGTCTTATTTGATGGCCCTGCCTTATCATCGGGGAAACACGGTACTGGTGGCCAACATTAAAGTACAAAAACTCATTTAAGAACAAGTAAGCCACCATAACCAACTTAAAAGTACAAAATACTTTACCTTTTAAAAAAAGGAAAGACGATGTACAGACTGAACTCAAGTTTTTTTATTTTTCCCCTTATAAACATGTAATATATTAAACACATTTTAAAAACAGCACACAATGAAAGTATTTATTTAAACTAATTTTAATGGTTACTGTTTTTTTTGTTAACAGCTGCATTTTGTGCCCTAGGTTTACACCCAAGTCGAAGCAATTTCTTGTAGTTTCAGGTAAAATGTAAAGTTTATATTCAGATTGGTTTATATGTGAGTATATAAAATATATTTCCCTCTTGGATGTGTATGCATTTAAAATCCTAATATTGTCATGTGGAGCCCTATGTTATGTTTTATACAGCATTCTTTCTGAAGCATGTCTACTCTGTGTTTTATTTCCTGCATGCATGCTTTGTGACACTTCATTTAACATATGTGCTGAATAGAAATATTCATTTTATGGCATTTGGTACTGAATGTATTGAACCAGCTATGAGGACATATATAACATTACAGTTTTACACTAATAACCGAGTTTGGTTATTGGATACCTTAATACTGTTATTAGCTTCTATATATGTGTGTGTGATAACATAATTTTGCAAACAATTCAGCCAGAAAAAGAAAAATCATAATGCAGCCATTATAAATTACATTTTGATGGGACTGAGACAGGTTAGAAATTGTATCTAGGGACTCTCCATTTATTTCATCAGAAATAACCAAGGTGGAAATTTTGTAATTATTGCATTTCATTGTCATGTTGTGATGTAGAACTTATTGTAAAAAAAAGAAATGCAACTGTGAATTTATTGCTAACCAGACCTCTTTTTAGATATTGTTATCGAATTAAGTATTGGCATATCATACAACCATATAACAGGAGGCTGCGGTCAGTCAATAGAATTTTATTATATTATATAAATATCGAAGAAAAAAAATCAGGATAAAATGTATAAGTAGGTTATTCTAAGCATTTAACACAGTTCAACAGTTAATTGCACAGTGAAGGTGACTGATTTTTTTGGCTTTGTTTAGAACAAAGCCAAGTATAGACTTACAGTTTTTGTAAGCCCTTTTGAGCAAATTTTGACATTTAGAAAGTGTCAAAAATTGAAAAAAAAATTGCAAGGGGTTCCTCCTATTATTAAAAATAGACCTAACTCCCCTAGCATTTTAATTCTGTCCATATTTCCATCCAAAAAGCGTTGCATTTTTTTGCATGGAAATTTATTTTTCTTTGTAGGCCCATAATTCTTAGGCATAACTCACGGAAATGTGTGCAATATTTATTACATTTAATACAAAAATGTAACTAAAAGAAACATGTAATGTATATATATATAATTATATATATATATATATATATATATATATATATATATATTATAAGGATTTATTTGTATTGGACTCAATACAGCTCTTTTGTTTTGTATTGAATCCAATACAAATTATTTGAATTTCCCCCCGATCCTCTCGCCCGCACCGACGTCACTGGGAAACTCCGGAGAACGTCTCTGCACACACTGGGTGAAGTCAGAAGAGTGAGGACGTCTCCGGAGGAGCTGCGGGGACCCGCAGGACGCCGGGGAACGACAATGGAATAAGGTGTTTTTTTTTATATTTTAAGTGACCCCGAGTGTGACTTGGGATTACCACTTTTTGCATTGAAAATCCACCCCGAGTCACACTCGGGATTACCGCTCGGGGGGTTAATAGTCTGGGGATCTTCCTTTATAGAAAACAGGGCAACAAAATTGCCTCATTGTATCAGGTATTAATTTTTTCTCCTGTTGGAACAAATTGAACCAGGGTTTTTTTTGCCTTCTTCTGGATCAACTAGGTCTAGTTTTTATCTGGGATATGTTTTATTTCCCTTTTCTTTTTTTCAACATAACTGACTATGAAACATAAACCAAGCATTTTTACCTGAAACCACTCCAGGACACCTAGCTGTGGAGGTGTCTGAGAGCAGAAAATGCAGCAGCTTTTACCTGTTATTCTGAACCTACCCTAAGTAATGTCAACATTGACCCCATGTACAGCTGTAAAATGCACATCATGTTTTTTTATTTACAATATTTACTAAAATGCTATAGAAACAACCATACAAAATATCATACAATCTTGGAAGTTTTGTTTAAGCCAAAATCAGCCTACTTCTGTGATATATATATATATATATATATATATATATATATATATGTAATATTAAACCAGTTACAGATAAAATGCACACACGTATAAGCCAAATGCTGGCAAATGGACATCAGGGACTTTACTATACTCATTGTGATGTGACCTGTGATGACTCACATTTCCTACGAGCCAGCTATGCACTGTTGTCTATCCCAGTTCCGTAGCAGCATTTATATCAAGCATCAAAATGACTTTACTCAGAGAAAATGCTTTTTATTTTTTTCCAGAAAGGCCCCTAGTACTAATACTAACTAGATAGATTTATGAAAAATGGATTAAAAGCGGACGTGATGAATCAGGTTTATTTTCAATTTACTGAAAGCAGTAGAAGAAAATGATACACAAAAAGCGGTTTGTAATATGAATGTTATAGAACCAGATGTGCCTCTGTTGTGTTTCTGAATTTCTTTGTCAGAAAGGTTAAATTTGATCTCCAGGTAGAAATACAATAAACACACTGAATAATAAATTTATGAATTTACATGCCGAATTCAAACCGTACTCGATATTACGCGTTAACATGTGTTGCGGTAGGGAAGTTCTTAATATTGTGATTGGGCTACCAGTGCACCATAATAGTGTATTATAGTCTGTCAAAATGCTTGTGCAGCTCCCTCACTGCCGCATCTACATTCTGTTTGGGAATGATTTCACAACTCTGGCAGTCTAGTCTAGCATCCTAACAATATTCACTAGTGACAAAAGATCTATTTTCACATTTCCGGGTCAATTCATATTATCCCTTATCCTTTTGACTAGAACATCCACCTTATTTTCTATCCCCCACTTTCCTGAAGAAGCTCTATGGTAAAATGTGCTGGGTTTGAGACTACCATTCATCTATGGATTGGAAATATTCCCTTTTGCTCCATGGGAATCCCACTGTCAATTACTTTGACAATACAGCTGTATGTCTTCAGTGGATCTATGGTAATATTTCTGCTTTAAGAAATGACCTGTTTTGTTAACTGTTTTGCCTAAAAGCCCTACTTTCTCAATTTATTGAGTCCTTCTCATTATTTATGTTCATATCTAAGGGCTGGCAATATATTCAAGAGGATAAAGGTGTATGATTATCATTTAATCTTTTTCCCTCCCCTCTCCTCTCCACCTTCCAATATATATATATATATATATATATATATATATATATATATATACTAAAAAGTGCAGGCACCTGGCTAAAAGGGGCTGAGGAGAACACTATACTAGACTGGTTGCGTCTCCCAGCATATGGTTGCCCCCAGGACTTATTGCGCAAGGGATGGCATCTGGGGATGGGCTGTCAGAGGACCAGGGGCCCACAGATAAAGCAGTACCAAGATTCCAACAAAGACAAGTCCAGAGAGCCAGGTCATTCACAGGTAATCCGTCCATTATACGAGGTATACAAGGGAAAAGCACAAGCACAGTCGGGGGTCACAGGCAAAAGACTGGTTCAGGCAGCATAAACTCACTGGGCCCAAATTAGGCAAGGTCAGCAACAGTAAATCAGATGAATACACACTAGCAGAAAGTTAGCCCAGCCTAAATCTACAACAATCCACTGCAACTGCTGCCACATGTAAAGACATACACAAAAACAACTCCTGTTGTTCAGCTGAATGGGAGTAGTTGAGAACATGGTTGAGCCTGCAATAGAACACAGTTAGCTGCAAGTCTAAAAGGGCCTTAGTATTTATAGGTAGAGCTAGTTTATTGATTTATTTGCCTTTTTTTACATACTGGGCTACATATTTTAAATGAACAATAAAATTGGACCTTCTGCTTTAAATTATTTGTGTTGCCTTCAAACATGCAACATGTGTTCCATTATAAAGAAGCTGAAAGATACATACATGGCTTATGACACACATCACAGTACAATGGGGAATCGAGACTTTGCTGTAATAAGCTTGTTTCTGTTTGGAAGATAAAGAGGAACACCTACATCTAATCTGCTAGACATCGTAAATTCACGCTCTGATTTGAAAAGAATGTAATTGCAAAGCCATCTTACTGCAGAAGAAACATGGCCAGTGATTTATCTTTCTAGCCTTTACCTACTACTGACTATATCTGTTTTCGGTTAATGTATGGTCTTACCTAAATTGGTGCTGTGACCATATTAGGAGCATCAGTATTTTTCAACCAGGGTTCCTCCAGAGGTTGCTATAGGTTCCTAGAGAAATGGGCAATTTGTGACTCTCATGTCAGTTTAACTATAGTTATGACTATGAAAGTATGCAGGACCTGAGAATGCATGGGTTGTTGTGTTATGTTACAAAACAAAGTTTTAATAATTATGTAAGCAAAAGCATTTAACGGCAAAACATTTAAAAAACAAAAACAAAAAATTGTAATGACCAATTAGAATGTTTAAATACATCTAACTACAGTGTCTAACAACAGTAGGCTGAATATAGCCTTTAATATTCTTTATTCCTCCTTATGGTGCCTTGTTGAAAAAAAAACTGCAGCATTATAAGCACAGGCATGTAAATGCTGAAAATAAGCTCCCATGATTGAAATCCAGTGAATGAAAGAGGTGGCCAAAGGACAGAATAGTTATACAGAAAAGGACTAAATTGTGCTGGATGACCACAAGCCAGAAGATTAGGCCTGCACTTTTTGACTTGTGTCACATTTTAAAGCACACAATGAGAAGCTCATGGTGTCCATTAAAATTTAGGTAGGCATTTTCAATAAAGAAAAGGAGCAAGTATAATTGTACAAGGCTGGAGGGAAGGGAATTGATTTTAAAGATTTTAGATACACTATGGTGGTACACAAATACTCCACTGCCATAAAATGAGCCTGTTTCTACAATGTAAAACGTTTATTAGTATGAGAATGGAGCTCAGCTTTAAGTCTCCTTTCACCATTAATTTTCATTTATACTGGCTTTTACAATTAACAAAATCCAACAACAAAGAATTAGAATAAAAATGATAACACTTGTTAGGTAGCAAATATTTGTAATACAGGTCTAAGTATTTTACCAAAAAAAGATGGACATGAGGGACAGCTGAGACCTTTGAGACTCTCTGGGAAATATCACACATGGTAGATGGCTGATCCAGCTCTGTAAAAACACACACACACACACACACATCTACTACATTATATGCCTCTAAATTGAATTAATCATAGGCCTTAGAAAAAATACATACATGCACACAAATGTGTAATTTTAGTTGACACAAATACAAACATATGCAGCCGGTAAAATCCATACATCTAATTATCCATGGCAATCCAACCATTCTAATAACAAGGTTATATAGAGAGCAGAGCAGAGAGGGCAAATGCCAGAGGCCTTTGCTTTTACAAAGCCGCCAGCTAATTTTCTAATTTTAGAAACAGTTTCATATCTTATATTTCAGGCTTGAATCTAGCGGCAGCCATCTTGTTCTGTGCTTCAGGCCTGACTTAGCGTAACTCAGAATGCGACAGTCAAAACTGCACAAGGTAAAATTTAGCTCAGTAAGCTGACATTTTATAGGAACCATACCCTCCGAACATTAGGAAAATGCTCAGATATCTGTCACACTGGTTATCTTTTCAGAAAGATCTGCTTTTAGGTCAGTGTAATCCTGTTCCTGCAAGGCGGAAATCTGATAAAAAAGCCCTTTATCATATTATCGTGAGCATAAAAGAAAAATCAATGTCTTTATCTCCTCTGACAGATATGACAATATGTTGTTGTATTGCTTATTTCATTGAACGTGATTATAGGTTGTATGGATAAAAGAGGGTAGCAGAGATGGCTGAATCATAGCGAGGGAGCTGTGTTGAGCGCATGATGCACAAATATTACCATATTCCAGCCCTTGAGATAAATCGAGTTGGCTTCCAGGTACAAATCTTCAATCTCTTGTACCTTACTGCAAAAAAAAAAAAAAAAATAGGACTTCTACATTCCTTTCATAAATAATCCAATCTGAACCTTGAAGGGACATAATTTTTCCTAAAATCTCAAAAATTAAAACAAATAAACCTAAAATGTACCTAACAGAATGTGCCTGGCTGCAGGTTTGTGCAACCATGGTAACTACAATTTGCAATTACTGGTGAATTCATCATATAGATCGCACCAACCATGTGATAACATACAATGCCCACTGCTACCCTAAAATAAATCCCTGTGTTCCCTGGGGCTTTTGTACATTTTCCTGTTTTTTTTTTTTAATTGAAACCGAACTAGAAAAAAATAAAGAAACTAGAAGAAATGAAAAATATAGTGTTAGCCTAAAGTGCATGGGCAAAGCTAGAATTAATTTGACCCAGCAAAACTTTGGATCACCTGGAAACTCCTTACCCCCTTCCTAAACTAAAGAATAAAAAGTAGCGGAGTGGCAAATGCCAGAGAGCTGTAGCTTGTAGGTTCTTATCCCAAGGCCCCTACACAACTCCTGTGGTGATGGTTATGGGGCAGCACACACTAATCACACATATACTAATGTGCTATACATTAACAACATACCTACCTGAGCTCTGTCTGGAAACCTCTTAGGAAACTTTCACAATAATTTTCTTTTTTGCTGCATTGCCCTTTGATGCCTATCCTTTGGTTTGTATGGCATAGGCTTCTCTCCATGATCTATCAGCCTCTGCTTCCATCTCTGTCTTGCCACTCAATGGGCCTAATTTATTAAAGCTCTCCAAGACTGTAAAAGATAGACTATCACTGTTCCAATCCTTCCTGCTACCCTCTTCATGCCAGCTAGGAAGAGAGAGGCGGCAGGCAGTAATAAGGAAACAAATTTTACAAGGTTGCAGAGGTGATTATTTTATTATAAAATCAAACTGATCCCAAATACAGGATGAATGAACCTGAAATATTCTGCGGAATATTGGAAGAAAGGTTTTAGAGGGTTTTAAAAAGATCATTTCTCTAAGCAAAACACATATGGGATTAGGCTCTGATGGAAGCAAATAATCCTTTATTTATGTATTAGATGCTAGACCTAGGATGGAAAAATTGAACCTATTCGACAAGAAACTGCTTCTAAACTAGTATGCCTTGTGATTATGTTATGACTCATCACATCACTTTTCTACCCAGGTGTTTTGCATTGTTACAGTGTATTTTCTTGTAATACAATACAACATTTACTGGATGGTTTACACACTGTTACTTCCTAATTTCTATATTATAGATCTCCTATATAGCGGCAATGTAACTTATGTTCTGTCCAGTGCTGTAACTGCCAGCAATGGTGGTGTTAGGGTAGCAATATATGAGGGCATAAATATGAAAGAAGTTATTGCAGAGGGAACTAAAATCATGACAGAAAATTGTGACATTTCTGCACCAGAATATAGTTATAAAAACCTAATTTGTCATCTTCACACATCTCCCTACACAGATGAATGCATTTCATAGTCTAAAATAGGATCAGCCTTACTCAAAAATCCTCCGATTCTGGCTTACAGTCTTGATGGGAGGATTTCACATTTGTGATTGAATGAAAAGACCCCAATTTGATTATGTATCCATGGAAACTCATGGAACACTGAGTGTCCTCATCACTGGGGAATAAACTAAAACCCAATTAGTTTTACGTTTGAGTTATAGCCTGTGTAAAGTGCACCTGTTGCTTGGAGAAGACCTGTGGACTGCGAAAAGTGGAACTTCTGAAGGGTGCAGAAAATCTAAGCTTGGAATACAAATAGTTACTTATTTTGTACTTTTGTGCCTATTTACAACAAAAGTCCAACTATAAAATCTCATCTTCAGCAATTCTGACTATGTTTTCCTATTTCATCTATCTTTCTACTACTCCAATTTTCTCAGTAATGTGTCTATGTGAAGAATCTAATAGTAAGAGGTCTCATTATGTATAAAGCACACAGGAGCTTAGGACTAGAAATCTAACTATTAGGTCAATAAAACACTTCACACCCAACATCCACCAATGTTACAACAGATGGGGTCCTTATCACTGCCCACCCAATCACGGGTTTTAAATTATTATTAAACACAGCAGAAAAAGTTAAGTTAGGGAGTGACTGCAATAGCGAATGCCATCCCAGGATAGCCAGCAACATTTCACAATTCAATCCTAAAAAACAATTATTGTCACTGGAAACAATCTTTTGTGATCGTTTCAAATGACAAAAAAGTGACAGATGTATGAATGAGCTCTGTACACACAGTGCCATTCTGTTCTATGCAAAGGGGAGGGGGGAGAACTAGCAAACGGTACCTCGTTGTGTTCTGTTCCCTTGGCTTATTTTGCAGTCGTTCACCATCAGTCGTTCATGGATCCATCAGGAAGGATCCAATTAATGACATTGGGTGACCTCTTTACACATGTCAGATTCTCGGTTAAGATTAGCCTGACCCGTCGTATCAAGCGAGAATCATCTGACGTGTCTACATAGCCTTAGGTTACCGTTTGCCAGGAAATGTATATGCAAAGACCAGGATTTCCAGAACAATGTGCAGTGGACTTATAAATGAAAGAGTCATACACTGTAGGAGTAGACATATCTGCTGTAAACCAAAGACAGCATTTCAAGAGCAGAACCCCATGCCAACTGTGAAGAATGGAGATGTAAATGTTATGGTTTGGGATTGCTTTGCTTTTTCTGGGTCTGGGCAGTTTGCAATCACCATGTCAACTATGAATTCTGAACTGTATCAAATTGTATCTGTCCAAAAATTAATGCCGAAATGAATATTTAATAATAATAATGATGTGAAGCGCACACACAGGAAATCTACCAAAGAATGGCTCAATAATAAGTGGGGAGTTATAGACTAGCCAGGTCAAAGACCTGATTTAAATCCCACTGAAAAGTTGTGGAGGGATTTGAAATGGGTAGATTAGAAAGGAACCCACAAACATATTATAACTGAAGGAATTTTGCTTGGTTTGCCTGTAAGAAATATTTTCTTATAGACATTACCAAGTCAGTTTATGGAACCAATGGTGCACTTACCTTTTTCATTGTACATTAATACATTTATTGAGAATATATATATATATGCAGCATAAAAAAGCTAAGTATATATCACCTGTATCTGTAGGCACTGTTTGAATGGAAATCTAATGATTGCTTACTCAAATATGTGGTGTATATAGTTTTTTTGTCACATGAATGTATATGTTTCTGTCTTGGTAGAATTCTGTCATCATTTGGTTTTATTCCATTTGTAATCCGAAAGCAGCAGAACCACAGAGACCTGATTAATATTTAAAGACATGACAACGAGAGATATAGAGCAGTTCTACAACTGTTACCGCATACAATCACACAGCTACTCTGAGAAAAAACAATGTTATAGCTCCCAACTGTCCTTCCTTAGGAACTTAATTCTTCTGTTCTTCTCTTCTCACCAATTGCCCCTCCATGTAATAATTTATGCTAGTGGGAATACTGCCTGCTTTGATAAGTAACATGAATATACTGGAGGGCTAAAGGTATAAGAGGCATGAGAGATGCCTAAGAAATCATAAGTGGGGTTGATGGTTGATTTTCAAAGTTTATCACCTAAAAAATTGTCAGTATCATCTCAATGGTAAGCGGAGGGAAGCCAAGGGGAGGTTCTCTTCTTTTTAATAAATGATCTACAAGAATCTGACTCTAAGCAAATACTCATCTTCACATTAGGCCCATTTGCCAGGCTAGCTGAGAACACAGTAATGGCTTGAATCTCTGCACAATATGGAATCCCTGTATTTCTTTTTAAATAGGCATCCTTTCTACCCACAGACCAAAGCAGCAATTTTTTAGTGCAAGTTCAAAAATCTGTCAACCAGCTGTTTTCTTTGGCAAACATCACAATTTTTTATGTACTCCACATATTATAAATAAGTTCCCCTGTGAGCAGAAAATATCATATATTAATTATACTTTTTTATAGATATACTGTAAAAGAAGGCCATTGTGAACCGTAAAATCTCAGTATAATAATTATATATCTGTAACTGTTAGTTTTCTTATATTCCACAGCGGTTTTATTTTCTTCCCCAGTGCTGAATCCAGGTAAAATTATTCCGAAGTCCATATCTAGCTTTAGTAGATAATTACCTGATCACATTGAAGCAATGGAGGAGCTGCTATGAACAATTATCACCGGGAGTTTGTGGAGCTGCCCCATCAATCTCCCCGAGTTCATACCACTCCACTATTCACGGTAACTATAGAGAGGTGATGGAGCATGTTACATACATCCCTCCCTCCTCTAATATTATTACCTCTACATGCTGTACAAGGAGAAGACGACTTGACAACCAAGCAGGTAATAAACCAAGGTAAAAAGCTGCATTTTGCACATCAATTGATTTTGTTGCTAAGAATTTAGCAAAGATTTTACAGTGCTGATCAATTGGCGTAAGCCTTTTTTTATTCAATGACTTTCTCACAATAATCAGTGTTAGCATCAACATGCATGGTATTGTGTAGTAATAGCCAAACTCCAAACTTATAATAAAAGATGCAGTCTAATGCAGCCTTGTACTCATTATTAGAGAATTGAATATATTTTTGTAAATGTAAGCAGTGTAAATGTAAACCATAATTTGATGGTATGAGTATACTTTCCCTCCTTTCCTGTCCCAGGATACGTCAAGGGTCAAGAGTATCCAAAGGAGAGGCCTTACCCTAACCTCTCCTATCACTTTCTCTCCCTTGAATTGGCCAGTAGATAGATAGGTAGATATAAACATATAAATCATATAAATCAAAGTTATATTAACATTAAAACATGAAAAAAGCATGTATCAATGTAAGCAGAATTAGTAATTTGATTTGGTATTGTTTTTGTGTAATCCCCTGTACAGCAGCTTCTTTAGCAGAGAGGCAGAATTGGTAGTAAGTCAGATGTGTTGATAAGGAACATGCTAACAGAAGGAAAAAATAAAAAGCCAAATCAAATCATTAGTCTCATGCAGCTTTTTCATTGTCAAGGAAGTTGACCAAATAGTAAATAGTAACTACAGAAGAAAAAAGTTGGGTCACAGGGCTGGTTGTGCCATACACAGGGTTGTATGAATTTCTAGATGGACAAAAATATAAATGCAGAGCTATTGGCCTCATTTCACCCTGACCATGTGGCCAATTGAATTGCACATGATCACAAGTTCCCCCTAGATTTTAGTGCTGCCGAGCAGCATTTTTCTGGCTGTTGGGGGAAGTTAAAGTAAGATTATATTACTCTGTGTTACATCATCCTCCAAAGAAAATGTTAAGTATCATGGCCCTGATTTAGGCATTAAAGCAAAAGTGAACTGGGGAAAAAAAACTCACTCACTATTACCTTCACAGATCCATTGATCCCTCAGGGAATTCCTGGGTCGGGTCCCACTACCTCCTGTTATCCTCCTCCGTCCCAGAGTGGAGGAAGCACTGGGTGACGCCATCTTCTTTGCCTTTCTTCCTACACCACCCAATCCTGCGCAGGCACAAGATCGGTTGATATAGGTGGGACAAAAAGAGTGCCGATCTCTCTGAGCATGACGTATGAGAAGGCTCTGCGCTCCTGTTCTGAAAGAGAAGGGGCTTTACCCCCCCCCCCCTTTTTTTTAAATAAAGGGTTTTAACCTACCTTACTTTAATGCCTTAGACAGAAATTTTAGTTTAGGTCTGCTTTAAGTTAGGATTTGTGATTGAGTTAAGGATTTGGTTTTGTGGAATTTTTTTGGGTTACAGGTAAATGACTGTATACAGGTTAGATAAATATCTAGCACAAATGAGCACTGTACACACAGCACTGTTCAGTTTAATGAGGAAAGTGGAAAGGATGAGCAAGGACATCCTGCTTGGTCCTACCCCAAAGGAAAATACTGATGAATAAAATCAGTTGGCCACTTTACACATGCTAGTTTTTCACATTTTTTAAATATTTTTTTTCAGGTGATATAAATGAATAATCAGAAAGAAAAACATTTTCAGAATGAAGTTGTTTTGGAAGCATCAGGAAGAAGGAAGAAAAACAAATTACATGTTTCCACTTATATTAATAATAAAAAAAACCTGCCTATAACATTTTTCTACTGTTAGCTAAAGCTAAGAAACATTTATTCTAAACACCAGTTTCTACACCCGTCAGACTAGTGGATGAAATAAGGTGCCCAGTAGATGCATTGCAAGGTGGCTGTTACTGTGAACAAGACCTGAGTGTGCTGGGGTTTCTAACATTTTAGCTTTTTAAAGCTGCAGCCCAATGTAGGGCAGCACTCTACAGTATACATAATTATACAGGCCCTCTTTTTGTGCCAATAGAACCAATATTGTGTCTGTATAAATCATCTAGAGTTCCAGATCAAGGTTTCTCTCAATCAGGATTCCTCCAGAGTTTGCTAGGGGTTCTATGAGCAATGAGCAGTCTGTGACTCTTAAATCAGTTACCACTGACACCTTTTTGGCTATCTGTATGGGTGGCAGCCTTCCCACTGGTCTGCAATGTAGGAGGCAATGTTTGCAATGACCAACAGTAATTATAGCAGGGATTTCCTGAAGACCTAAAAGTTGTTTCAAGGGGTTCCCCCATGTTAAAAAGGTTGAGAAACTCCAATTTAGACGATTAGTACTGTACTTTATAGATATGTACATATTGAAATTTTATGTATTTAGACAAAGATGAACAGAAAGACAATGACAGCTATTATCCTGATCTTGTTATCATTGGTTAAGTAATCAAGTTATGTTAACCTTTGTGATAAAACCCTTTCAATGCCAGGAGCCATTAAACCACTATTTTATGGTACCTTTCTTCAGTGAAGTGTAATAAAGCAGAGAAAAGATACAGAAGAAAGCAGGTTTCTTCCTTAAGGTAACATATAAAGTATAAGAGGATGTTGGGTACCAGTTTTCAAATTATTTGATCTCACATTGCAAAGAATTTAAGTAATGTTATTGTGAAGGTAATAATATTGTAAATGGATGAATATTCTTTTTAACTAATTACCTCTCTGTCACACTACACTTCTCTCTCATTCCGGCAACAGCAAAAAAAAAAAAATTCATTTAGAATTACAATGGAATTTTTAGCCCAACACTCATTAACAATACAGTTGGCAGGGTGCCAATGCAGAATGCTAAATTTGTCAGATGTGGATTATGTGAATCTTTATGAAGAAAACCATTTATTGGATCTATTCTCTTTTTTAATAAAGAACCATGGATGCGCCAAAGAATGGCAAATTTCATCCCGTTCTACATTTTTCTTAATAGCACAAAACATTAGCTGAATACAAGCTTGCAGGATGGATTTCAGAGCTGTTGGGCTGTAATGCTCTAGGCAGAATACACAAAAACATCATTAAAAGGCTCTCCATGTAGATCTTCTATTATAACCATTGTAGGGAAGCAGGAAAAGCTCCACATAATAGTCAGCCCAGTCCTTAACTTTTATAGATGTTGTGTTTGTAAAAGTCTGGCTTCTATGGGCACCGTGGGAAACATGGCCTTTTACCTTAGAGGAATAGAGGAGTGGTGGAAAAAAAAGACCAAGGTACATCAATTTGTTTTTAACCTTTTTGTCCAAATATAAATCTATGTTTGTCCCAAGCCTGTTTACAGTGGTAAACATTTACAGATGTACTACCCATGGCGGAAGTTTATTTCAAGCACCAACCAATACTACTTTTACTATTACTTTATAAACATTAGTTTTGAAATCTCATCTTTTCATTTTAAGTCTTATCTTAGCTTGTTAATAAAACTTCCAGGGAAGCGAGCAAACTGGTGGAATCTACCTGAAATGTATTCTTACTATGCTATTTTCATTAGCAGATATGAAAAACACTTCTCTTTACCTTATGCCTCACTTATGCAGCTTTTTCATTCGGGTGACCAGGCCCTTAAAGCTTCTTGAATTTTTGCTGTTCCATCTGTCACTAGCATGCACTATGAGTGATGGTATAAAGGACTCCCACAAATCTAAGGAAAGAAGTAAGCACCAGTTCCCAAGGATATTGCTTGTAATCTTCACTCTACATTTTTCCCCATTACTTACTTAATTTGTCAATGTATGGAGGCTGTCATCCTGGTAGAAGCAAGGATTTACTTCCTCCTATCAGGGCCTTCAGCAAGGAGAATAATGAGCATTATATGAAATCACATCATTAATTCTCTCTACATATCTCCTAAAACTAGCACTCAGAGGCAACAGATTTTAGATCTCACACTGTAGATATACTGCTATGGAGCTGTAGATACATGACTGTGACAAAATGGAGTCTCGCAGAAATTTAGATGACCAACCCTCCTCCCAACTTCCCATTCAAAAAAAAACAGCATATTCTTTTTAGTCAAATGTCCCACAGGCTTTTTATCAAATATTAATATTATTCTTAAATAACAATAATAACTATAACAATATATTAAAAAAAACACTAACAGAATATCATTTACAGTTTACTACCCAACACTGTCTCTCAAATCTTGTCTGGTTGCAGGTCCTTGAAGACCCCATTACCACTTGTAGTCTGTGCCACTTGATATGATTGCTTCCAGTCACCTATTCTCCCAGCTCGGGAATGATATCAACACCTAAATGCAGACTATCCCAATATAATCTTAATTCACCTCCTTTTTTACCAGTCAGGAGACACCACAACAAAGATGGGTCTCCAAACCCACTGATATTGGTACCATTGGTATCATTGGTACTATTGTACCAATAAAACACACTTCCCTTGAGGACCTCAATTGCCCAACACTATCCCACTGTCCAATAAGCAACTCCCCCCCCCCCCCCATTTACTGCCACAAAGATTTAGCTGGAGGGCGGGAAGCCCTCTCCTGCACACTGTACAATCAAATAACCCCATCCCCTTTCTTCCTAACCTTTTATAATCTTAACCCCTCTCTCACCTCTACTCTCTTACCAATCCACAAAGTAACCTCCTAATCACCCCAAAACAACTTTTTAATGCTATCCTATTTGCTCCCTGTCTCCCTAGTCATGCAGGCCTTAAACTATGCTCCCTTGCTTCACATGCTCCAGGCCTGTCTGGATTGCCTACTTATATTGCACACATATACCAGTTCTATTGAAGACAATAGGCAATTTTTGCCTGGCAATTCTTAAGCACATATAACATTTCTAGATGTTTTCTATACCATTGCAGATCTTTACTTTACTGAATTCATATCCATTTTACTTGTAAAAGTCGAAGTTTTGCAGTCTAACCTTTGCAAAGCCATGCTATCTAGAAACAAAATAAGGGATTTTTGTTGCCTGTTAATGGGTGCAGCTACAACCAAAACCTAATAATTTATTTCTATTCATAATAAAACCTGAACTTTAAGAAAATAAATCCTCTATATGTCACTCTAGAACATGGTACATTGTACAATATCGCTAATGATATTTGCCCCAGCTGGAGTTCTCCGTTAATGAAGCAAACACTACAGCTCTTAAACTGCAGGTGTTAAATGAAAACAAGCCAGTGATTCCTCTAATAAAAGCCTGAGCAGCACTGTACAGAGTGAATTCTGCGCACTGCACACTGTTTATTACGCGTCAACTTCAGGTACAGGTTGTAAACTCCTGCAACTAATCTGCTGCTACACATTCTGTTTAATTGCTTCATTTTTGCTCCTGAAAATATAGTCAGCATCATCGTTTGCAGAATGTTTTCAGAGATTATGCAATTCTAAGTATACCAGGGATAGCTGTTCTGTTTTATTAAAACAATGCACGCATTAGTGCTGTTATATATAGTTATGGAGTTGCTAAGCAACAAGACCTGCATTTTTTATCACCATATTTTCCTGGCTTATGGTACTGAAGACTGAAGCTGAAAGAAATAAAATGTTTCTAGACTTGTATGAATAATATTGTATCTTGCTTCTTCTCAGTGATCGAGCCATTGCCGAACTGCATCTGTGGCTTTGCTTTCTTTGATGATCACATGACGTATACATTTTGCAGAGGCTGCAAATATGAAGTGTTCGAGAGCTATGTACCGGTTGTCCAAGATGCAACTAAGATTGGCAAAATGGATGAACAAACTGCATGGACAAATGTATAAATATATATATTTATTTGGTGTGGATTTTCAGAGCTATGGTAAGAAAAAATGTGAGCTAATACAGGTATTAAGTTCAAAGAAAAAAAAAATAGACACAATACATTAAATCTATATATATAAAATTGGATGTATGTATGTATGTTCCACCATCACCCAAAAACACGAAGAAATGAAGACATTTCAACTAAACTTGCTATACATATGACTGAGACTCATGTGAGTGCACTAGTCATCTTTGTACAGCACTGTGATATGTGTCAGAGCTGTATTTGTATGTATGTATGTATTATATATATATATAGGTATGTATGTGATCACTAGGAAACGCAAGGAGACTAGGAAACGTATGGGGACATTTCAACTGTTTGGTTACACCATCACTAGGAAATGCATCAACACATTTCAAGCAAACTTTGCTATACATATGACTCATGTGAGTGCACTGCTGATCTTTGTACAGCGCTGTGCCTGTGTCAGAGGTATATTTGCATGTATGTATGTATATGTGTATGTATTGCTCAGTGACAGTGTGCCTTTTGCTTATATTTTTACATACTTTTTTTGGACTCTTTTCCAAATTTCTGGCCTGTAATACTGCCTTCAAGAAAACGTAATGCAATTGGCCGAGTGCAATCAAAGGCAAAAAAAATGAAACAACATCATACACAAGAAAATCCCGAGGACAGGAATAGAAGATTTGCCACACTGCACGGGAGAGCTACTATATCTAGAGCTTCAGACAGTACAACAACGTGGTGCCCGACTACAGGATAACAGAGATAGAGCTACTACATCTAGAGCTTCAGAGACAGTACAACAGCATGAGACCGAAGTACAGGATAACAGAGATAGAGCTACTACATCTAGAGCTTCAGAGACAGTACAACATCTAGAGCTTCAGAGACAGTACAACAGCATAAGGCCTGACTACAGGATAACAGAGATAAAGCTACTACATCTAGAGCTTCAGAGACAGTACAACAACGTGACACTCGACTACAGGAAATGAAAGAAAGAGCTACTACATCTAGAGCTTCAGAGAGAGTATAACAGCATGAGACCTGACTACAGGATAAGAGATAGAGCTTCTACGTCTAGAGCTTCAGAAACACTACAACAGCGTGAGACCCGAGTACACAAAATTAGAGAAAAAGCTACTACATCTAGAGCTTCAGGGACAGTACAACAGCATTCCACTATGATGCTGAAAGAGGTAATCCCGAGTCACACTTGTGAAACCGTGAAAATCAATAGTAAATGAATTGTTACATGATCCGCCGGCATCCTCCTTCGTCCTCCACCGCTTCTCCTCCCTTCTTCCGGCCGGCGTTCCCTGTATCCAATGAGTCACCAGGGAAATCCTGGTGATGTCGATGTGTGCAGCCGTTGCGCTGTTTTTCATGCAAATTTATTTTACAGTATAATATAATAGCATGAGTATAATATTTATATTTTAAAAAATTTCTTTTAATTTATTTAATGTGTTATTTTGACATGATTTTGTGTTTTAAATCTTAATTATACTATTATATTATACTGTAAAATAAATTTGCATGAAAAACAATGTACCGCTTTTAGACATAAATCCGGACAGAAATGAACCGCCCAGGAGGTTAAGAATGGGTCTGTTTTTTGAGCAGGCTTTACAGTCTTTAGGCATTTACAAATGGTTGTTCATGAGCTTCATGCAGCTTCTAAGGTCGGTTTTGCCATCCAAACACCTCCATAAACTTGCATTTAACTGCTCATATATGCTGGTGCAGGTGTTTATAAGCTTATGCTATAGGCCTTTATAGGCATTTATAGAATTGCTCACAAGTTCTTTCAGAATTAAAAAAAAGTTTTTGTAGATGTTTGGAAAACACGTTTTTTTAGAAGCAGGTCTGAATATGCCCTAATGAGACACATATTTCAAAAGGAGTGATTTTAGCCACTGAAGCCACAGTGACTGCATTTCTGTAATACTTTTCCTTCCCCGAACTTACTAATATTTTGCTTTTTATTAATCTGCTGTAGCCAGCCAAAACCTGGTGCTTTTGGGAGTGAATGACCACCTCTCTCAAAGTAGTGCTCAGACCTATCCGCACTATACTGCTGTTATCAGTTTAAAAAATTCCTTTTTTTAACAACATTCTTTTTTATTAACCTATTTTAGAAACATATATAGGGAACAGACAATCAGAAAAAAACATATGAGTAAAATCTATGACACTTTGTTGCTTCTTGATGTTATTACTCCTCCTGCAACTTCTTTACAACTATGTCCTATTTCCGAGTATACCAACAATAGCTGCACAGCATTTCTCAGGAAGAGTTACCTAAAGTTGACAACAGTGAACTGTGCTTGTCCAACGACCATCAGCAGAGCTACCAGGGTGGCAATTCAGAAGCACAATTAGGCCAGGGACAGGTGAATATCACTGTAAAAAAGAAGGCACCTAAACAAGAGCCTTCATAGCTCATTGGGTATTGTTTTATTAAACAGTGCAGATTTGAAACAGATTGAAAGTTACTTTTTAAATTTAAACTAATTTTAGTAAATGGGTTTATATTTGTATTGGGTTTTGAGTTGATTGGTAATTGAATTTCTGAATTTTACTTTTTTTTATTTCAATTGGAGAGTACCAACAATGTAAAGCTTTTTGGTGTAATGTAGAGATAGATACCGCCTTCCACTGCACTGTTATTAGAATTCTCCAGCACCATTCCATTCCAGAAGAGCTGTCTAAACACATTAATTCATTAAAGCTGCTAATTGTAATCTGTGCTGTGAGATGCCTTCCCCAGCTACGTTCATCCTTTTTTCACTTGTGCACCTCTTGGTCACGTCATGATTGGGATTAATAAAAATAGATGCGTTACTACACTGTTCTTAAAAAGGTCAATCACACTGCAGTGTCATCCTTCAGCTAAAGATGGGGATGTCAGCAGCCTGTGTCAACCACTGGCAGCTGTTGTGAAGAACGAGGCTAAGGAAGGAGGGTGCTGAGCTTGAATCTTCAAACTTTGCTAAGGTTTCAGCGGTTTTTATAATGGCTACTCCTATTTTAAACTTGCTAGTTGTCTGTTACATGGACAGCAATGCCAGATTATCCCTTTGAGGACTTAGGTCTGAGAAGCCCAACTCTAATCCAGCACATCCAGCACCACGTCAAACACTATCTGAAAGGTAAATCTGAAGATATAGGTAGCCATAAACTTATATGTAAATCCAAAATCCAAACAAAATCACTGGTTATTCTGCATATGGTGCTTATGCCATGGAGATTCTTGTTCAGTCACATCTTGTTATCAGGTGATAACGATCTGCTACCATCTCATAATTATGCATCTGCATTGTGACACGCCTTAAGATAGAGGCAAATACCAGTCCATCTTGGTTATGTCAGCCATGAATGCTCCATTGTTCTTACCATCAAGGAACCTGCCCTTAAAACAATTATGTAGCCATTGATGGATTGCATGTATACAGAAAGTAGTTGCAGAATCGTCAGGATGTCAGCAGCAATATATACAACAAAGGTTATTTTTAGGGCACCAGTTATACAGTGCTTTATCAAATTACCTATCATTCGGTTAGGGTTTACATCTTAAGCTGAGCTCTGTGTTGGCCCTTAGTAGTTAATCATATTATACCTCTCATATTAATCATAAAATGAAAGGCAAAATTTGTTTAGCTGCTGCAGGTTTCCTTTCATCCTTTTTTTGATACTTATACGTTATACAATATTCAAATATGCACTTTCTTGCACTATTTATTACCATGCATTTATATAATTGAATAATAAACACAAATTTCTATTAAAACATTTACTTTATTTTTAGTCCTAAGGGATTTGCTCAGAAACTAAATAGAAAATGGGATGAAGTACCAGATGCGTGTAATTTTCTTCCCTGGAAACTGGAGCACATATGGTGCAGCATGGAAATACCCATAATTCTGTGCACCATGTACTATCTAGGCACAACAAACAGCTTTTTGGCTGTCTTCCTGCCATTCTGTGGTTTTAGTCTGAATTTAAGCAAAAAATAAAAAACAATTCAAATGGGCATATTAAAAAAGAAAAGCAAGCGTACATCAAAACATAAATTAGGCAAACAATTATTTTATAATATTAATAATAGTAATTAAAGATATCAATTAAAGATGCCGTCCCCCCTGAAAAAGACAATTCAAGATAGCAAAGTATATTTTTCAGTTATCCATCAAATGCTGCCAATGTGCTAATAAAGGAATGCTCTCTAAATTCAACTTACGCCAATTAATTGGGCTCTATTGCCCAATGGAGATTGATTATTAAGAAAATGAACCACATGATAATATATATAGAGGGTGATTTGAAAACAGCTATTATTTCAAAGATGTATAGAATGATCAATGATAAGCAGATGGATTTACCAAAGACTGGCAAGAAATAGGAAGACTTGAGGGGAAAAATGTTTCATTAAAACTTTTGACCAGATAAAAAATGAAGAAAAATATTCCAACTAATGTAAAGGCTTCTTTCTTGACTATTATTCAGGAAGATAGCTACAAGGTTCTGTTTAGATCAGCCTTTTCCTAATATGGCGAAATTCTTTCAGGTCCTATAGAACTCCCACTATATCCACAGGTTTTACATAGCTGGCCATTAGGAAGAATGGAAGATTTTTGTTGTCTTAAACTGACCTGGGAGACACAAATTGCACATTGCAGAAGGAACACCTAGCAACCTCTGGAGAAACCCTGGGATTCCATGGAAACATTATTCTAGATCAGGGGTCGGCAAGGTTTTTAGCCACTAGGCCATTTATGGGGTGGGCAGGAGCACACTGGGCCAGACCCACCCCAATGGCTCGGCCCATCACCAGGGAACAATCCCTGAAGTGAATATGAAGTGAATGGAACAATCCCATTGCGGAGGATAGGGAATTACCTTCAGGGAGCTTTACCTATTTACCCTATTTACCTGAAGTATTAACACCAGCCACGGTAAATAGAGGAGAAACTGCAAGGGTGCGGCACCGGAGCTCCGGCGGCTCTGGCTCTGGCTCTGGTAGTTCCTAACTGCGGAGCTGCGGGTTGCTGGCCAGCATTAGGCCGGATCGGCCAGGGGGCGTTAGGCCAGAACGAACTACCGGCTAGGCCGTATCTAGCCTAAAGGAGAGAGTTTGCCGACCCCTGGTCTAGATGATATTACACAGCAATGAAGTTGAGTAAACATTTTACAAAGGTAAGCAGCCAATGCTGGCATTACAACAAATCTCCAGGCTCCCTGCTTCATATTTAGTAGGAAATATTTTGGAATTAGGTATGTAGAGTTATGCAGGAGATAAGTGAGCGTATGATTCCCAAGGAACCAAAATACATTTTCCTTCATTTGAATGACATGATTGTGAAAGTGTATAGAAGATTTGTTCTGGTACATATGGTAATGCAACTAGATTTGTTATTTCAAGGTTTTTGGTTTGAATGACTATACTTTCAATCAAACAGGACTGGTTTCCGAGGGAAGGTGATGTGATCAACAGTATACTAACACCTGTCCCCATTGAAAATATTTCTCTCCAGTGTGAACATATCCAGCAATAACAACTTGAAAGCTTCCAACCCTTCACAGTCACTTAAAATATGGATTTAGATACACTTTAAAGTGAACCTGTGTGTTGCCAACACAGTAAAAAGCATTGAGTTCTTCCTTATGACCACCTTCCCAGTAGCGCATACATACGCTTGTACAATTTTTTTACTCGCCACTTTGTTCAACTAAAAAGGACTGAAGAAAATGCCTGGTACTTTTAGATATGAAGGAGTTCATTCCCTGAGCAAGATATCAGTGTGGCAAAAAAATGCTGTCTAAAGAACATTTAATTCTTTACTAGTAAGTAAGGAATCTTCTACGTGCCTGCGATAATGGCCCTGGTCTGGTGATTGTTTGAATAACTTTAATAACTCTTTAAATGCAGAGTCAGTGCAGCAGGAGGTATTCCCAGCTCCCTGCAGCATCCCCCTGTGCATTTCGGGAAATAGAATAAGGAGTGGGCTTAGGGAAGGAGACACTCTGTAGAGAGATCACAGTGTCAATTATTGAATCGGCAAATACTCTACTAATCCCTGTCTGCAAGGCAAGGATTGTGGCATCCTCCAACTCAGATGCGTCCTAGCATTTTTCTTCTGCTACTTAATGCTAAGCAACTATCGCAGCCTCTTGGATAACTGATCACATTCAAATGTCTAAGGCATCCTTGAATCTGATTTTGGCTGTTTGAAGGCGCAGATCAGGATTTTTTTTTTATTTCTGTCCAATTTATCTACATCTCTAGTCATTTTTTATTTTAGTTTTTGCTGCCTGTCTCCTATTGGATATATTTACCTTCACTTTCTATCCCAGAGACACAACAGCGATTCAGAGGATAATCAATTAAACAAAGGGATGTATTACAAAATATCTAGTTCATTTGATCAGTTTTTTTTTTGGAATTTGCCATCATTTTCTATCCCATTTC
Source organism: Pyxicephalus adspersus (assembly GCF_032062135.1). Classification (NCBI taxonomy): domain Eukaryota; kingdom Metazoa; phylum Chordata; class Amphibia; order Anura; family Pyxicephalidae; genus Pyxicephalus; species Pyxicephalus adspersus. Next base: position 40,292,158 of record NC_092864.1, on the reverse strand, counting down.
TATTTAGTTGGCAATGATCAATGGGTCAAAAACAGCCTAATCTTTATGGTTGAGGTCCTACACTGCACTAAATACAGACACTGCGAGAAAGTCGTGCAGTGCTAAACGCTTTAACTGACATGATAGGGTTCTTTGGTTGAGCTGCGTACAAGGACCAAGATCCCAGATGGAGTGAAATGGAGTCTGCTGATCAGCATCACTTATGTGCTGTTCTGTGAAGCAGCTATCCCCTCGAGAACATGGCCTGGAAAACTGCGTAGAACTAAAAACTATTACACAGCAATAAATCTACAACAGTGCCCCTATGAGCTTTCTTTCAAGTAAGTGGAAATCGTTGTGTCCATTAAAGGACATACTGCAAAGGAGGAGGCTAGGGAACACAAGCAAAGCCTCTGCTTTCATTTTTTTAAATGGGTGGATGGATAAAGATGAATAAAATCCATCTGGGTAAATGTAGGTAAATGTTATGCACTATTAACATCTCAATGACTATATTGAAACTTTCTAGTTGCATTGTTCCTCTACTAGCAGGGTGCCCATGCCCTGATATCTGCTATTTAAATTGCAAAAATGCAGCAAAAGACTATTCCTGAGATGCTAAATCTTGTCCTGAACAGTTGCTGGACCTGGATGTTTTGGGTTGTGTTATGACTTAGTTTCTTTTCTGTATTGTTTGTGGGCCTTGTATTTGCTTGTTACTATTGTTTAGCACAGTGTTTCTCAACCAGGGTTCCTCCAGAGTTTGCTATTGGTTTCTTGAGCAATGAGCAATTTGTTCCTCTCAGGTCAGTTTAAATGACACCAATGATCTTTTTGGCTGTAAGAGTGTCATTCTTCCTACTGTGAGCTGTGAATATAGTAATTATAGCAGGGCTTCCCCGAAAACATAAAAGTTTTTTCAAGGGTTCTCCTATGTCATAGAAGATCAAGAAACATTGGTTTACCCTAATATATGCCTGAATGCCAGATTTTTTGCTCTCTGTTTTCCTACTATATTACTGTCTGTCAAGTCAACACATTGCTTTGCTTGAGAATTTTATTCTAACTTTGTGACTTAGTAGTATCTTGCTGCAAAACCAAATTTTCTAAATTTAGAATAGATGCAGCGATTTCAGATAAGCACTGCAAAGATTAATATGCTTAATCTGTGGAATGCATATATATGTGTGTGTGTGTGTGTTTAGTAAAAAGATAAGCTTTATATTATTTTTGCATCATTAGAATTCTATGCTGCTTTAACATGACAATTTACAAGCTACAATCGACTCTGAGTTGTATATACCACTGACATAGTCAAAGTTACCAGTATGTTGGGGTGATGAAAAGCAGCTGAGACAATTATGACTTCATTCAAACGTTTTGTTGTGAATTGCAGTAGCAAATCGTCCACTACCCAGCCAGGCTATAATAATTGTCTCTTCCATTCTATCCAAGGATACTTTACTTCTGTACTTGAACCATGGCCCTGGGCTTCTCACTTTATCTCCAGTATTTCAGGAGAAAGGTCAGTAATTACCCTGTAGAAACCCTTTGTAATCTCCTCTATCACAGACCTGTGTGGAACAGATAGATAGAGAACCTGAACAGTCGCTGGCGGATCAGCTGGGATGAATGTCATTGTGTCCACTAAAGCCCTGTTTTGCCTATAGCAACCTATCAAGAATGCTTGTCTATATCTTGCAATGAAGACAGTTCTTGCTAAACTGAATATATAAATAACAGCCCTCATTGTAGGGAAGGTTGTAGACCTATGCTGCTTCTGTTGCCTGTGTGAATACCAAATGCTGCTCCATTGAAGAGAAATCATTCTATAAAATCTTTGCAGAAAATTCCACTTTGAGGAATGTCAATTTGGTCCCCTGCCACATTCTGTGGATTCCCCTGTAGACCCCTTTGTAATAACAGGAGGGGCATGGAGTTGCTTTAAATAGTTTGAAAAAAGCCTGTTGGGTATTGAATTTATAGAGATTGGAGGAAATAAAACATAATTGGGTTGCTTGTATCAACCTACAAGGAGCTAACTCCTATTTTGTATCCCACATTGGAAAAAACAACTAGAATGTGTTGTTATTACCATTAAAAAGTACAGATACGGCATCATCAGTACCATGAAGATTGGAAGTCATTTGAAAATTACTCTCTTCTATACTAAATTGTGTAAGTCATAAGTTTACTAGTGGGCTGAGTTAATTTTGCAGTCTACAGTGACTTGTTCTAGTACTGCAACGCATGCAAACATTTTTGTGCACCTGAAGTAAAACAATATTGTTAGCAAGGTTATGTTACAGCATGGCACTTTTCCCAGGGCCCATTCAAACTTGTGAATTGCAGCAATGCGCCACCATGCTTTTTTAGTGAACCACAAGGTGCACATTTGAACCATTTTTACCTGTGCTCAAGTGTAGTTTGAATGGGCTACCTTACCAAACCATATGCATTGGTGTACTGCAACACAACCTTCCTTTTTGAGTTTGGACCAGCTTTAAAGGATAACTACATTCAACAATACATAAATAGCAAAATAAAGAACTTGTTTTTAATAGATGCAATGTTGAATAAAAGCATTTGCAAAAAGGCTTAGCAAATGTTAACTTTGAAATAACTCAAGACTAAATTGAACTTGCAAAGAATCCAATAAATCATTACAAACCTGAAGTGCAGAATTCTAGCTCAATACATCTTCCGTGGCTTTCCAATAACATCATTACAAATCACACTTCCCCAAAGCCATGTGATTTTTTTATATCATAGCGCCAAATAGCTGCAGGAGAACATGCAAGTTCCCCAAAGACTAACCCTATCGTTACTTATTTATACCTCATTTCTTCATCCTAGGTTTTCATGCAGGAGGTCTTTTAATCTTCCATGCAATGACTAATTTAAAAAATGTACATTCCTTTCCTACACTATCGGTAATTGTCAAGCTTAAAATGACTGGCTGAGCCTCCATAGTTTACCAGAACTGATCAGAATTCCCTGCATGCTTTTGACAAATTAGTTTTACAGGTCTTCTTGTTAGCATCTGTCCAATTTCGGGACCATTGAAAGTTATGCCATTGCAGCATTTCACATAGCCCTTACAATATAAAGGGGTCTATTTAAAACACAGTGAATCTGACATTCAGCTACATTCTCTGATAAGGAATCTTTTAAATACATTTTGTGTAGTGTTGGGCCAAATGTTGCTAAATTACAGATTCCTTGCTTTATAAATAAATCCCAAAGTGTTCTCAAAGTCTGCATTTTAAAGCAGAGCTGAAGTTCCACTTTTACAAATTTTGGGACAGCCAGGACATTTTTGCAGAAAGGGACAAAAGGCAATGCCCCTGATTCATCAATGAAATCCGCGCTCGCTGGAAGCGCGAAAGTACGCGCGGCCAGCGATCGCGGATTACCGCGGTCCGGACATCGCGCTTGTGCACACGTATCCGACAAGGCATCGGAAGCTTTTACATAGGCGCCTATGGAGAGGAGTTGAATTCGGTTAACTCTTTGCAAACAGGAAAGAAATTAGTGATTTTAAAATATGCTTTTTTCTTAGCGCACATAAATGTTTAAAAAAAATTAACAACGCAAACATTTTTTTTTAGGGCTAAGGGTGGTATGTGTGCCATTAGAAAGAATGATTTTTTAGGGGAACAGTGACTTTCAATGCAAGATCGCCAGTAAAAAGCTGTCGGATAAACGCGGCTCCATGCGCGAGCTTTTTCAGTTGTTGAATAGCGCGATCGCGCACGATTCCGGATCGCTAATACGAATGCACGACCGATAATCCGATTTTGCTTGATGAATCAGGGGCAATGTCTCTTCTGCAATAAGCAATCTTACCTGCCTGATCGCAGTATTCTTACTTGTCTGATGGGGCATCAGGCAGGTAAGAATGCTTATTGCAGAGGAGACTTTGCCTTCTGTCCCTTTCTTCAAAAATGTCCTGCCTGTCCCAAAATTTGTAAAAGTGGAACTTTAGCTCTGTTACAAATGCTGATCTGCACATGCACAGCTCAGTGTTGATTGCCACACTGATTGTTGATACCCGGCAATCCCATTTTCCCCTAGGCTTACAAAGACTGAATGACTGAATTCTGGCCTGGACAATCAAAATGACTAAAGACTGTGTCTAAGAAAAGAAGAAGGAAGAAGAAGACAATGCCCTGTGACTGAATGGGGACAGGTCAGTACAGCAGGGTTTATTTTGGCTTTATACGGATCCGAAGAACACAAATTGTCGTTTTGTCCTCTAGTTACTCCAATCCAATCTCCATATTTTCTTAAAATGGTGGTAGTCTATATCCCCTATTAAATTAAAAAGGGCCAATAAACCAAAGTGATTTTACTTCTGCTGTGGAGATTTGTTTATAGATCTCATGTTTTCTAAGCAATAAAGTTTAATCAAGGCCACGGTATATCATCTGTAATTGCACTCTTACCAAAGTATAAGATAAGCCTCCCTACCTTTGTTTTCCGATGCATTCCTAAAGTAATACTGTTAAGCTACATACACACGTACAACGGTTCTCGCCCGATAATCGGCCCAGGGCCGGTATCGGGTGAGAATCTATTGTGTGTACAGCGCCAGTCATCCATCGCCTGAACGACCGTCCTGGCGGATCCACAGACGATGGACAACTAACGATCCTAATGCAAGGGAAGGGGGAGAGCACGCAGCGGGGTGCTGCTCTGTCGCCCCCCCCCTCTCCATAGAGCAGAACAGTGCTGTATGTACAGCACTCGTTTATGCATCGTGCAGTGCTAGTCGTTGGAAAGGATCGTGAAAGATTGCACGTGTGTATGCGACTTTAGAGATGTTCTATTTTTATTTACCTCTAATGCCACTAACCCAGATTGACTTATAAGATAATCTGCCTCAGGACCATCAATTAACTCTCTATACTCCATACCCTTGGTTGCACATACTGCAAACATTTTTTTGAAGGGTTTATTTTCAAAGTATATGACATGGCAAAAAAGCACATATGCAGTACATCTCTGCTACATGTGCTGATTTGACTATGATTTGCTTTTAAAGACTCAAAGCACACAAAATACCTGTCAACAAATCACATTTGTGATCCAAGTGGTGTTAGCCATGCCCATTGTCTTTTAAAAAATTATTCACTCCAAATCACCCCCATTTTATTCTTATTCACAGCATAGGGACTAATTGCCAATCCAAGATAACATGACTAAAGAGTCTCCTTGACATAACATGGGCAAGTAAACATGGGATTTCTCTGAATTTAGGAGGCGCTTGCTTGCAGTTACAAAATAAATATAATAAAAATGCATTATTGCTACATTTACCGACCAAAAAATACATAAATAGGATATCAATAGATTTAAATACCTTTTAACTTTTACACATATCCAGAGGTGGGGTCCTGTAGTCAATAGCGAGATAATTATTGGATTCCAGAATTGAGTTTTAGTTATCAGGATATATTTATACAGCGTTCAGATCATGGAAGAAGACAATAATTCACAGGTAAAAAGGGGACATTATCGCTGCCTAGAAACAGTTTTGTCTTTCTTTTTTCTGCACGTCTCCTCATAATCCAAAAATAAATGCACAATAAACTCATCCAGGAACAATGTGTCCGAGCCAATCAAAGAGGGGGAGAAACCATCTGCAGATCACTTTTTACATAAACCCAAAGGTATGATCGCTCTATTGATGCCAAGCAAATTACCTAATTAGTCTGCCAAAGAGACAGATGTTCCTACTGGAAAAAATGTATTGTGTGCATTGACATCTGAGTCCTTTCATTTATATCTAGAGGGGGAGTAAATACACTGTAATGGAAGGCACCCTACTTGTGCTGTTTGTATAACCCTGCCCTTTGCCATCTATTGTTTCCACTACAAAAGAGAGGCTGTGTGTGTTTAAAGCTGTAAAGGTACCAGGTACTCAAAGTGGATGGCATTTAACAAAAGATGTTTTTTTGCATGCACAAAAACAATAGCGACATAAATGTTCCCTTTTCATAAGTGCTGTAGCAGCCACAATAGGACAATCTTTAAAAACAATGCCTTGGAGATACAAACACAAAAAGAATTTGTGGGAAATGGTGCTGTAATTACCATGGGAGTACTGTCCTGATAGGTAAATGGCAAGATCACAAAATTGAACTTTGTATTGTTAGTAATTTAGTTAGGATACATAAAAAGAGAATGCAGTTACAGATCAATAAAATAAGCCAGACATTTAAAGCCTGAATAGATCAGCATAATTATACATGTTTGGTGTCCACTGTAAATATGTAATAGTCTGATTCTCTATTAAGCTATTTTTTCTTTTTTTAACCTGGTGATTCTACCCTCCGGTATAAGGACATCGGAAACGGGACAGGACTATAGAAATACCCCCCTAGTGATAGTGTTTTGAGGGGAATGAAGAACAGGCATAAAATACAGGGAGATATTAGCTGATAATTGTTTTTTATGTTTTTTTCTTTTATCTTTGCATTTATCAATTATTTAATATAACAAAACTGGTCTATTTAAAATGGTGATCAATAAAAAAAAATAATAATAAAACAATGTGAGCATGCAGGTTATTTATTGCAGAAGGGACAGGCAATGGCTTGTCCATAAGCAAACTTTTCTTTAAGGTGCACTGAGCTGCATGAGATACGTTATTGTCCTGGACAATCAAGATGGCCAAAGATTCAGAACCTGGAAGAGGAGCGGGTGAAGATGCCCTTGCCTGTGGCAGAGCAAGGACAGTTGAGTTTATTTTGAAAATAAATTGTGATCAGGCAAATACTTTTTTCTATTGCAAAAGGGCAATAAAGGACCTACCTGCTTTCAACTGTATTATATTTTACATTTAATTCCACTATAAAACCTCATTCAGATGTCCAATAAATGCCAAGTGATGGTCGCTGAAAACAATCTTTCATGATCATTTCCAATGACAGATTAATGAGTGTTGTACACACAGTGTTGTTCTGTTAAATGGAGAGGGGAGACCGAGTGAGTGGCAAATAAATGTACAGTGGCGGATTGATGTACAATATTGGAGGACCACGGTAAACATGTCAAATTTTTTTTCTGAGACAAATACGATAATTATCAAGGACTATCTGATGTGTGTATGTAGCTTAAAAAGCCAAAGGGGACCAAATAAGGTAATCTTTAGGTATTACATAGACTTAAAGGTGAAAGTACATGTCAACAAACAAAATCTTAAGCTTTCTTTGGTGAAATCATTATATTCCTTTTTGTTATTTGACAGTTGTGCCTCTTATCATCACAGAGTTAAGGTAGTAAATAAGACAGACTGTCTTCCTAACATTGATGAGAAAGTTGAGCTTTGGAGAAAGACTGCAATTGTATAACTAATCAACGATGATTGCAGCACCGCTTGCTACAAAGTTACAACATTGTTAATTCACTGGAGACCTCCAGAGAAATGCATCCTCTTGTCATATGTTAGGAGACTGATGATGTTATGTCAGCCTAGGCAAAGTCAGTAGTTAAAGTGTTCAAAGGTTGCTTTCCAATGAAAAAAAAAATACAGATTTATCAAATGATTGTAAATATATATATTGTGACATGGGGACAATTTATTTATGCAGACTAGTAAAGCTTCAGAATGGCAACTCTAAATATTTGAGAAGCAAGACATTTCCAATGTGATCAGACAGAGTTGGTGACTCAACATGTGAGTACTTCATTGGAATCACTGATAGTTAAAGTTAACATTTGGAACTAATGTACAGAGAATTAACCACCAAAGACCCCTGATAAGCAAGTTAACTCATCCTTTAAAAAAATTAATAAAATGCTCACGGTATTTCAAAAACTTTTTTTGTAGTTTTTAGCAAAACTTTTAAAAAAGTAATTATTCTGCAAAGCTTGTATAGTTTGCCTTGATTCGGTTTGGGAGATTTGGTTTTATTCACCAATATAACAGCAGGAAAAAAGTAATACTGCTACCCCTTTACCATTTTACTGACGTTTTTGCTTTTCTGAGTGTGTTTTCATCATTTGAAAAGAGGAGAAATCTTTCCATTGGGAATAATGGTATAATCTATTTGTCTCTATGCCTACCCCACTGTAATCAAAACTAAAAAAAAAATGAAAAGAATCGGCTGCTGTTAAGCTTTAAGTATTTTTAAGGTGGAAAATACTATAAATGAAAATATCCCCAAGACCACTCATTAATTAATATTAGGTTATTCATGTAAATATAAATGAATGGTTCTTATAATTAGGATTGGTAGAGATGGCAAAAAATATAGTTTAGAAAAAATTACAAGTGTTTACACAACCCATCAACGAGAAATGATTGTTTTTATCCTATGTTGATGTTGATCTCAAGCTGCACTTTTTAATACATAAAATTAGTCAGCTAGCATTTAATTATCTCTTAAAAAATGAACAGAAGGAATCCTTGCTCTGTTTCTTAGGAAAACTGAGTCAATCATTTCGCATACAATCAAGATGATAATCACTTCTTAGCATACAAAGGCAAAATTATTCAATAAACAGCAGAAATACAATGTTAGAGTTGCAGAATACTAAACATAAAGATGCAATGGTCCTCTATGTTTTATAAATGTATGGATGGAATGGGTATAAGGGTACAAGGGTATAATTTAATAAACAGCAAGAAAAAAAATGTTTGTGTTGTCCATGTCAAACAAAAAAATGTACCAATATAATTTTTAAGAAAAAAAAACTTTGGTTATTTAAAGTCCATTCCTACTTATACTTACCTGATTCCGCTGCTCCACCAGATCCTTTGTAAGAAAAACTAGGTGGTTCTGGAAGCATGTGAAATCCTGCCTGGATGCAGTGGCCAGTCTTAAGGGCCAATAACCAAGCCGTGAAGCCCATGTAAGCTTAATGGTGAATCACCAAGCAAGCCATGAACCCCATGTAAGTTTAAACACTATCATATGCTTGCATATGCTTATATGAACAATACTGTACCCCAGCAAAATTGTACCCCATTATGCAATACTGCATATGATGAATGTGACCCAGTGCAGAAATGCATAAAACCACTACAGGTATCGATCTTCTCTTCCAAATTAGCATTCACACTAGCCAGTTACCGATGCACTGCACTGTAGAACTTGTCATATCTGGACATTTCTAGAAAGCCATTGGCACAGCAAAGTAGGTTATACATGATGTATTTAGTCCTTAAGCAGTAGCACCTTTTCAGAATCTACTTCAAGTTCTGCTTACCCTTTCTCATTTTGTTGCTTACATAGCATGTTGCATTATAATTACCCATTATTCAAACCATTAAAGAAACAAATAGCATTCTTCTCCTTTAAGGTGTAGTTTTTATGGGGTGGCTGTCATTATGATAACAACTTCCTCTGTATTCATTAGGTGCATTTATTGTGTGATATGTAAAACTGCTAAAAGCCTTTGTTAAATAGGCATGACTTGTGGCAAGCTTTGTGTGTATATGCGCAAATATAGCACACATAAAAAGTCATTGGTGTTCAATGTTTGTTCTTCCTGTACAATACTGTATCTAGAGAAAAGCAAAATTCTACATTATAATTTTTAATCCCATGTCAGACATAGATTCCTTTTTTTTCATTTAATATAAGAGCAAAGCAATGCTTCCTGTCACTTAAATGCTTCCTGTCATTTAAATTATTCATATAAGTTCAAATGGCTCAGTTGCTCATGGGATTTTAACCACCAGCAAGAATGTGATTTAAAGTTAACTTGATTTGACATAGAAATATCTGAGGTTCAGTGTATGGCTAAAAGTTTGTGGAAATCTGTACACCATGCTTGTATGATTTTTTTGGGTATCCTATTCCAAAGCCAAGGTTATTAATATGGGGTTGCCACCAACTTTGTAGCTACCATTTGAACTCACTATGTGTAATATGTAGAACCAGCCATGTTGGTACAGGCAGGGTTTACATCTTCATGCCAGAATTTCCAGCAAGGAGAACAGTGAGCGGCACAGTAGTCACATTCCCAAAATTCACTCAATTCACTCACTCCTATTACAGATATACAGTTATAAAGCTGTAGGACCAGACGTACCTAGACACCCATGCATACTTGTTTCAGGAGGGTCATAAGATCACAAGTAAATTTTCAAGGTGCTGTTTAGCAACGAATACGGTGTAAAAGTGTTTCCTATAACAGAGCTTTTTTCATTTTTTTCAACTTTATTATGGAACTGTTCGTCATCCCTATACCAGCCTCAATTCTTCCCCATAGGCTATGAGATTTGAGAGAGTCGGCCTGATTTACTAAAGCTCTACAAGGCTGGAGAGAATAAACTTTTATCAGTGAAGCTGAGTGATCCAGCAAACTTTGGCCATTGGATGGCCACTGATGATGTAACATGTGAAGGAGTTATATTGTCTCTGGCGGCTGGCTCTTGTGTGTAACACAGCTGCACAAGTTCTACACTACACGGCACATGCAGCATATAACATATACCTAAAACAAAAACCAGGAGCCAAGACTTTATTTTATAACACAAAAAAATAGTTCTGCCCTCTGATGTTTTTTTGGTTTTAGAGATTAGGCCTACTTTAAAGTGGAATTTAAGTTTAAAATTGATTTAGCTCCAACAGATTTACCATAACTTTAAAAACATTTCTACAAATAGGTACTTGAAATAAACTTTAACTTCAGAGCCTGCATAAGCTGAAAGCCACAATAGGCTACTGATGTACGGAGAGTAGAAGATTAGAAGCAAAGTGGCAGCAATAAAAAAAAAATGATTCTTTCTTTTTTTTATCCCCATCAGGATATGACCTAACATCCATAATGGAAGCTATCAGAACTACTGGACAGCAAAATAGGGGGTCAGTTGTGTTTTTTAACCAGATGATAATATCATGGGACAAAGGTAGGTGGAGTAACTATATAGGCAATATAAAGTTGGGAGACAGGTTTTTATTGTATGGTATGACAGACTGTAATACCACTTTAAGATCTGAAGAAGTTTTTGAACTTTTCCCTCTAAATACCAACTGATGGTCAATGGAGCTAGAAATTGTGGAGGATAAATATATATATGGCTACTGAGAGAATGAGCACACTGGATATTTCACTGCTGTAAGAAAGAAAAAGATGTGAGTGCAGTATGGCTGCTGTTATGGTAAGAGGTAAAAATCTCTATTTATGCCTGCTCTAGGGTAAACATCGGTATATATGGCTATTGTAAGGTAGAAACCTCTATATATGGTTGCTGTAACAGGCGAGGACCCCATGTGTCAGATGGAGGTCACATTGCTCCTGGCTCCTATCTTTCCTGGAGCTGGCTTGTAGATTTTTGGAAGACTTTCCCAGGCCTGCCTTTCAGCACCAGAGTATTCCAGAAGAGATAAGCACAGAGGGAAACACTTGTGAGTAAGGAGCTCTCATCCTGCAAGTGGCTGGCTCTTCTCTGCAAGTGTAATTCGAAATGGAAAATGATATTCACTTTGTATAAAAACCCAGCACTTATACAGAAGCTAAGTATGATATCTGTGTAGAGAAACCACACAAGCATTCAAGCTGCCATCGTTCAGTGGCTGGAGATCATTTACCAATGAAAAATTCACAGCTATGTAGAGGATTAAACACTATTAGCTCTGAGGTCAGATCGCATGCTCCTCTAACTGTGGAGGCACACATTTCTAATGTTCTCTGCAGATAAAGAGAGCAGCTTTGAGTACACAGTATAGTATACATGGATGTCATTTATGACTTTAAAGAGGCACTGCAAATCTCCACTGAATTCTTTATATACATGCTGTCCTAGATAAGATGAAAAAAGGATGCTAAGAAAACAATCCAGGTGATCAGATTAAGGCCTTCTTTTTGAGCATTCTTTGGTGTATTGTACTGCGGGTCTATTGGTGGATTATTGGGATGAAATATAGGGGGAACGTGCATGTATTCCAAAGATGCACTACATATTTTATTATTCTTTTTTGCCTTGAAATCCTTTAAAACTTATTTGAAGTCAAGAGAAGAACGCATGCTATGATGTACCAAATCGGCATCTTCTGATTTGGAAAGACAAGGCTACACTTACTAGGAATGGACAGTAGCATGACATAAAAAGCTGCAGCTTCATTACTAGGTAGTAATTTTCCATTGCTCTATTACACTCCCTAGACCACCTGTCTCAAGGCTTTGACTCCAATGTTTGATAGTAATGTGTAGTTGCTGTTTTGACTGCCAGGCTCCTGCTAGGGGTAGCTGTCAATAAAGCAGGGTTCGGACATATCAGCCTGATATGTAATAAAACTACAGGCTTAGGTCACCATTGTGTCCTGTGTCTCCGAATAGCATGGTTGCAAAGTTTAAAGACGAAAAGAGGACTCGAAGAATATTCTAGACTTGGACAACATGATGGACTAGGGATTGCATAACTGGGGTTTTAGTTTTAAAGCGGACCTATCAGCAAAATCTTTACTTAGATAGATAACCCTTTCATATGGAGAAAAATGTGTTGTCCTTCTCTTTTTATCTTTACCATGGCGAGATCAGGCATGTGCACAAGGGGCTTTTCCTAGCAATAAAAAAAAATAATCGTCGATCCCTCTGTAGGTTTTCTGGATCGGGTCTCACATTATCCCGGTATCCTCCTTCATCCCGGGAGGTAGCATCAAGCATCATCTTTGTCCCTCTTCTTCCATTTTCTTCCTATCTCACCCAATCCCGCACTGCAAGAGCTCCATAAAGACATGGTTTAATAATTTTGATGTGGAAGTACCTGAATGGGCTACAAAGAGCCCAGACCAAACACCACTGAACACCTTTGGGAGTTGGGTAGATTGTAAACTATCTAGGAAGTAAAAAAGAAAAATAATAATTTGATATTAAAAAAGCACTCTCTTTTATGTAAGGGTGTCTTAGTGTGTGGAGGTTCCTAGGGACTAGGAACTAGGTTATTTATTTATGTTCTGGTCATTGTTCTCCATGCTAGAGGCTCTGACATGAGGAAGGATCACCCTGCCTCTACCAAGATGGTCATCTCCACATGGAGACACAGTCTAGGAATCAGTATCATAAGTCAGTAAACGGGTAAAGATAAGTTGCAGAGCTACCATGCGAAAGATCAGTTTTGGCTACAACTTCAAGAGTTTATTTACTCCGTAATGTCAATGCTCTGAACTGCTTTATAAATGGACCCCATAGCGTATTTTTTTTATATATAAATATATATATATTGGTGAAAACTATTACAAATCACATCCACATGACACAGTGACGGTAAAAGCCAGATACAATAAAATGTAGTGCTTATATAACTGCAGACAGGCATAAAAACAGAACATGAGCAGAAAAGCAGAGGACTGCATTAGGGCGATTATGAGGATAATACTGCAAGGAGAGAAGAATTGATAGCAGATGGGATAGTAAATGATAAAAATAGTGTGAAAAAGGCACAGATGGGAGTGCTAAGGGTGAAAAAATTACCATACTACACCGAGAAAGACATTACCTCCCTAAATAAAGGGACAATAACCAGGTAAAAGGGCACAGAAGAAACAATCTGTTGAACAAATATTATTTTAACCCACCCATTCAAGTCAATGTGCAGAGGGTCAGATAATGTAATTACGCACAGCGAGGCAACATCAAGAGTAATCCGCATCGCTACAAGAGAAAAAGAGAGCTGAATATCAAAAGTGTCCTTTAAATATCGTCCATTCCTGCAGTGTGACAAAGCTTTATGCATCAGTTATTTATAAATGGGAATTATCTGGGTATAATTAAAATGTATAGAAACCCAGAATCGTCTGCACCATGCCTCATTGAATATACTTCCCTGAAACTGATCAAAATGAATAACCCCCAAAATGGTATACATATTAAAAAATGGCATTATAATGGAAGCAAAGATTTCATATGTGGGAAATATAGCAAAGTTTAGTGGAATGGAGAAGATAGACTATCATGGCGGAACATAGGTGATCCAGCAAACCTGCTCACCCACGTTTTCCCATGATGCTTTATCTTCTCCAGCCTTGGAGGGCTTTAACCTCCCAACCGTTAAGCCCGTACTTTTCCGTGCAAAAAAAAGTTGCAATTATCGTTAACCCCGTACTTTTCTCACTATAATAAAATCTCACTTACCTGGTCCCGCTGTGCTCATCCAGCATCGGGTCCGTGTTCCAGCGTCGTCCTCCAGCGTCGATCTCCCTCTCCAGCGTCGGGTGCCGTCTCCTATACCAGCCGGACCGGTAAGATGCCGGCCAGCATCTTGTGTTCCGCAGGCCGGCATCTTGTATTCCGCCGGAACACAAGATGCCGGCCGGCGGACCACAAGATGCCAGCCGGCTTCTTACCTGGTCCCGCTGATCGTCCCGTGTCGTTCTCCTTCCAGCGCCGGGTGCTCTCTGAAACAAGAAGCCGGCCGGCGGAGGAAAAAAAAAGCCAGCCGGCTTCTTGTGCGCGCGTGCGTGATGACGTCGGCGCGTGTGCGGGAAATTCAAATTGAAACTTATTCATTCATTTTGTATTGGATTGCATACAGGAGTTTGTATTCAATCCAATACAAAATGAATGAATGAGTTTCAATTAAAAATAAATACAAAGTATGTATTTTGTATTGGATTGGATACAGGAATTTGTATTCAATCCAATACAAAATGAATGAATGAGTTTCAATTAAAAATAAATACAAAGTATGTATTTTGTATTGGATTGGATACAGGAATTTGTATTCAATCCAATACATAATGAGAGTTTGAATTTTGTTCTCATTTTGTATTGGATTGAATACAAAGTCCTGTATCCAATCCAATACAAAATAATAGAAAATATATTTATGTGGTTTTGTCTATAGGTATGTGACGTTGGTTCGTTGGACACTAGGGAGGTGTTTTAGAAAAATATATTACTATACATTATACCGAATTATCGCATTTTCAGTATTTTTCATTTATGTAATCTTGTTTAAGCTGAATTTTGTGTTTTTCCTTTTATTAATTTTTATTAATTTTATTAAAAGTAATTTTTTTTTTTACATGATTGTGTGTTTCAAACATTTTTTATATTCATTATATCTACTAGACCCCTATTCGGACATATTTCTGTAAGTTACAGGTCTACAATTTAAAAAAAAAAATTTCATGAAAACCTGTAACGCTTTTGGTACAGAAATCTAGACATCAGTGTAACGCCCAGGTGGTTAATAAAACATGTCCAATGTGTTTTGTAATCTTGTTTTTCTGGTTCTGTATAACCAATATTGGCCCTTTTCAGAATGGCAAAGAGTGATGTGCAAATTAAGAAAATAGCTCAGCCTTTTTCAAACTTTTTATCATGGAGGAACCCATGAAATAGTTTTTAGGTGTTAGGAAACCCCTGCTAAAAATGTTATTTCAACAGTTTATGATATCTTTTATAACACTAGTCAACAAACAATTTCTTTCAAAACAGATTAAAGTCATTTTAGGTTATGTTTAATGCACAGATTTCAAACATGGTATTGGTTTTGCTAGATTGGCTCTAGTTTTTGAAATAATGACCTCAATAATAACCTCATAGAAAACTAATAAAAACATGAAATATAAGCAAAATTAAACTAGAAATGCCTATGCATACAAAAATAAATGTTTTAAATACCTAACATCAATATATTCTATATTCAGTGTATTTACAGAACTATTCACAAAAAAAAATACATTGAAAAGCTCTGTTTGTATGATTTCCTTTTATGCTGATGATCAGGACAATCGCATTGAAGGCTCCAGAAGTAGTCTGCCATCATGTGTCTATCCCATCTGCCCTGATACCTTTCTTCCATCACCTTTATATCTTGATGGAACCTCTCCCTTTGTTCCTCACCTCAAGGTTTTCTGGATTTTTTTTGCAAATGGCTTTGAAGATAGTGTACGTTTATGCTCAGAGTAGCACCCAAATATGTAAGTTTAAGAGCAAGTTTTGTACCAGTTCTTCATAATTTTTCCTTTATGTTTACCCAAGAAGTTTATGACAACCATGACATAGCTGGGCCAGGCAGAAGCTTCAGTATCACTCATGTAACTTCTGATAGAGAAGAATCTACAAATGTATTTGAAGCAATCACCCTCCTTGTTTGGAGCTCTAACAAATTGCTCCAATAATTCAAACTTTATGTGTAGTGGAGGGAGAATGATTTTTTCTTTGTCAACCATTGGCTCGTTAATGACGTTCTCTGCACCTTTTTTCATGTTTTCCCTTGGAGGCCATGACCCTTTTTTCCAGTGATCCTGCTTTGCTCTGTTACCCCACAAGCAGATGAAACATGGCTACGTCGTGTGTCCACTTTGCTGTCCAAGTAGGTCAGCAGAAGTTCACTATTTTTAAATCAACACATATGGACCATTAGTGTTCATAATAGCAAAGCTTTTGTAAGACCATTTTGATATTTTCATATTCTGCTTTATGTTTTTTTGAGTGACCAATTGGAATTGATGCAAAGCAGTTGCCATTTTGCAGTAAAACAGATTTTAAAGTGGAACTGTCTATAAAAAGCCGCCAGTCTTCTGCTCGGTATTCTGGTACTCCCATTTGGGCTAGTGGTCCAGGGATGTTACAACAGTACACAAAGTCCCCATCTTCACTGAAATATGGTAGGAGTGTCGACTCTCTTGTCCTATAAACTGTTATTTTATTTTCCGGTCTCAGACAGTTCTTTTCTTCTAGCCTGGATGCTAAAAGTTCAGATGCTTGTTTTGACAGACTTAGGTCACGTATTAAATCATTGAGCTCTTCTTGGGAGAACTGCTGGTTTGATGAAACACTTCCTTCATATTCACTTCCACTGCTTACTCCTAGGTTATACTCCAAACCCTGTATAGCCTCCATGTCAGATACAGGAATAACTAATCATGGAACCCCTACCAAAATCCCAGTAGAAAAAGTAAAAACACAGTTATCAGCAAACATCTCCCACTAGTCTGACATATTCGGACTGCTAAAAATTGATTGCCCTCTTCTGACTGATGAACATAAATTATTCCAATTTTACTTTGTTATAAAATTAAGGCCAACAGTTCTCAAAGTTAAAAAGAAATTACATTGTGGAGTAGAAGGAAAAAAATGTCAGACTTGGCAGACTGAATGGCACTCTAGATAAAATACTCACTTTGATCACTAATTGGACAAATAAACACAGCTCATATGGATGTGAGGTAAAAGCTGAATATATTTTAGATGAGGGGCTGGGTACAGGGTCTCAAGATGACGCACTGCCACAAAATCACGGCCATCTGTTACAGTTTTGTGTCAGTGTTAAAGCAAGGCCTGTCATCTGCAATCAGTTTCCATAGTTTTCATGTTTAATGCATAAGTGTCATGTACAGAGCCACATGAAAGCACATGTGGGGTATGTCGTAACAGGAGGGGCAGAAAGGGCAGTTCGGGGGTAGCAAGATTATTTATTCACCTCAGCTGCAACTTTCAGTTCTTATTCTTCCTCTTTTTGTAAATAAAGAACATTAAAGCAAAATTTAATCTGCTTTTAATTTGCCTACACCCCCATCTCATCAACATACTAATTACATTTTTCAAATAAAGCCTTTTCATTTCCATTACAGTTCTTATTTTAGAATCAATGATAATATCACTTGGTCTAAAAAAAGGAATGGAAAGAAAATGGAAAAGTTTTAATTACAGATGTGTATTAAGCCTGGATAATGTGCATATGGGTTATTAGACATTAATGAAATCCAATAAATGAATTGGGTGGGCAAGGGACAGTAAGACTAGGGAACAAAGATTTAGATGATGCTGCATGTTTTCCCCCCACCTGTAAGATGAACCAGGCTAAAGTTTAGTTTTCCTTACCTATCCAGATACCTAGACAGATAGTGAGCCCTACTTTGCTAAGCCAGCTGAAGAATGTTTTGCATTCCTCAAACTTCTACAAGAGTCAGATGTCTCATCCCTGGTTGCATTCTGTGGTTTTTCTCTCCAATCCCTCCAATGTATCATAGGAATCAATGAAATGAACTACACAGCTCAGCAGGGGACAAGCATCTGGCCAACCTAAAAGTGTTTATATGGAAAAAATCCACCTTCAAGGGGATAAAAAAGGCTTTGGGTCTATACGTTTAGCCCCATATAGGCTCTTTAAAATTACTCCTGGAACTCTATAACTATGCAAGGAGGTCTATTGAACATTTTAGGTGACAGCTTTATGAAGAGGAGAGGAAATACCAAGAAATATCTTACAGAGGCATCATTCACAGAAGCTTCTGCCTGGCACAGCTTTGTCATTGTTGTCAAGAACTTCTTGGGTAACCATAAAGCACAGAATTATGAAGAACTGGTACACAACTTGCCCTTTAACATAAAAATTTGGATGCTTAAAAATTTCCAGAAAACCTTGAGGTGAGAAACAAGGGGAGAGGTTCCATCAAGATATGAAGGTGATGGAAGAAAGGTATCTGGGCAGATGGAATAGAAACATACTATGGCAGACTACTGCTGGAGCCTTCAATGTGATTGTCCTGATCATCAGAATAAAATGAAATCATACAAACAGAGTTTTTCAATAAATGTTTTGTGAATAGTTCTGTAGATACACTGAATATAGAATATTTTGACATTAGGTATTTTAAAAATTTATTTTTTTATACATAGGCATTTCTAGTTTAATTTTGCTTAATTTTCATGTTTCATAAGTTTTCTATGAGGATATTATTGAGGTCATTATTTCAAAAACTAGAGCCAATCTAGAACAAAATACCATATTTGAAATCTGTGCATTAAACATAACCTAAAATGACTTTTATCTGGAAAGAAAATGTTGGTTGACTAGTGTTATATAAGATATCATAAACTGTAGAAATAACATATTTTAGCAGGGGTTTCCTAAAACCTAAAAACTATTTCAAGGGTTCCTCCATGATAAAAAGGTTGAAAAAGGCTGAGCTATTTCCTAAATTTGCACATCACTCTTTGCCATTCTGAAAAGGGCCAATTTTGGTTTTACAGAACCAGATAAAACAAAATCACAAAACACATTGGACGTGTTTTATTAAAGCCCCCCAAAACTGGAAAGGATAGACTATCATGGAAGAACCTGGTTGATCCAGCAAACCTGGGATGGATAACCCAGGTTCTTCCATTTTAATCTATTCCCATTCAGTCTTGGGGAGATTTAATAAATCAGACCCATTGTGTATAAATAGTATTTTGTATTTGCTATATCAACTAACCACCCTTGATAGATATTAGTCTTCTATTTAATAAATTCAACCTGCTGCCAGTGCAGCAACACAGGATAAACAAATCATAAGTGATTCATTACTTCTATTTAAAACAATTACAGTAAGTGATGACCTCATTATGAATATACAGATCTCATATTTAGATGTGCAGGTCATCAATCAGGAAAATTAATATGGGTTATTTTACATTACAACAATAGATTTCCAACTCTGCAGATCTAATAAGGAAGTATGTGAACAGATGCTGACCAAAGAGCAGAGTTCTACTGGTAACCCATGCTGAAAGTGATACAAAAGGTGGTTCAAAATTTATGTAAACCAAAGAAGTTTGCCTATTTGTGAATTTTGTTCTGATAAATTTATTTTGCTGCAATTAAAAGTTTTTTTGTATTGTTTATTTTTACCTTTTTGATAAGTGCAAAAAATACTTTTTGATTTTCCCAACGATCTTGTCTGTTTTTAACTTTCCATGCTTTCTGCTTGTGCACAAAGAAAGGCTATAAAGATGAGGTGTTTGATTAAGAACTTCATACCCGGATTTTCCTGGATTCTTTAAACTACTGCCAGAGCAGCAAGTTTGACGGTGATCAAACTGGTGTGTAAAAAAGGAAACTATGGTCCTGATTTATTAAAGCTTTCCAAGGCTGGAGAGGATACAATTTCATCAGTGAAGTTGGGTGATCCAGCAAACCTGAAATGGAACAGGTCCAGCTTTTAAAACATTTGCTAGCAAAATGCAAATGTCTTAAAAAAAAAAAAAAAAGCATATTCTCTGCAGCCTTGGGGGGCTTTATTAAATCAGGCCCAATGTTTCTTCTTCCTCAAACCATCCAAATGTTGGATCAGAATGCTGGAGGACATCCTTGGATCTTGCAAAGTTAAATTTTAGCTAAAAAATACCAAAGTATTTTATTGTGTGTGGTCTGTTTATTCCTATATTTTCTTTAACCTTTCCTGGGAATGGTTAGATGGTGCCATACACCTCTGTACTTATTTTCAGGGGGTGGATATCAGTAGGCCTTCTACTAAAGCTGAACCTAACTCATTGATGTGGGTGAGCTTTCTGTCTTAATTAGCAAGTGTTCACAGTAGACTCTTGGAACGTCTTGTGGCACATTTTGTGGGGATGAGGTTCTCTCCTCCAACTATGAGCCTTCCACTGCTGGGGGAAAGCTAAGCAATCGGTATGTCCAGGAGGAAGCAGATTATGCCTCCCCTTCTGACCAGTCAGGTTCAAGGGTCCTGGTGAAGCCGGGTGAGGAGTAGCCAGGTTCCATGCAGTTTTCCTTCAAAGAACAAATGTTGGGTGAATTTTGTACCTGTAGATGAAATTCCATAGCAGAATTTCTACAAATCTTGTTCGGTTTTCCCCAGGTGTTTAGTTGGAAATGGTCAAAAATCACTCTGACAAATAGAGGTAATGTGGAAATTTGAATCTTGGCCAGAAAATGTACAAACATAGGTCCTATACAATCATTGATTTACCCCTTTAATTCATTTTTGACAAGACTGCTATTTCAAGATAAAATTTTATTAAGGTCTATATACAACAATTGATTATTGTGTTATTCTCCCAGTGATTTATTTTTGGCAACGTTTTGTTTTATCCTAAATACAACATTATTGTTTACCCATCATCGACTTCTGCAGTCCAAAACTACCCATAAAAACACCCTATAAAGACATCAGCTCTTACAAATAACTTGTTACATCTGGTTAAGCATACCTTCTCCTCCAGCATTAGAAAACAGAATTCATTTTAACAAAAATGTCCTCAGTAAAAATATGCAATACCTCAAACTGATATCTTCATCCCAAGTTATCAAAACGCTGGTCTATTACTAAGAAACCTAATTCAAAACAGATGGTATAAGCAAGATACACTGAAATACAAAACACAGCTAAATCTCCCTAGCTTCTCTATATAAAAGTAATTAGCCATTGTTTATTATAGCATGACTGTTGCAGGGAATGTGCCAAATTGGATTTGTAATAAATTTAACCATATCCATACCAAAGCAGAGAGCTCTAGACAAAACACCGGAGGAAGATACTGAAAAACAGTTTTTATTTTTTACAAGCATTTATATACTGTATAGTAAAAATGTAACACTATGTCAGTACTTTTTCAAGAGTTGAATTTATTTTAACATTCTTATAATCTAGACTTTTTTATATGTATTTAATATATGTCAAGCAATCTTTCTATCTGTATAGCTAATTCATCTATCTATCTATCTATCTATCTATCTATCTATCTATCTATCTATCTAGCATTTCTATTTAAAGAACTAAATTAAAAAATTAAAAACTTATTACTAAGCATGTCCAGGTGGTGTCCCTTCTGCATAACCTTACCTGTCTGATTGCAGTTTTTACCTGCACCCATCTGTTTTCACTCCAGCGCAGGCGGGGATTAGCCGTGTATCCTGGGATCACGTGCAGAGCGGTGCATGCATGCCTCTTTTGACAGAGAAAGACATTGATCAAGCAGGTTTATCTGCAGAAAAGACCTTCCTGGTCCTTGTTTTTTAAAGAGTTTTTAATATCTCTCCAACTTTGTATTTATATTCACTATATGTCAATCTATCTTAATTTTCATTCTCTGTCAATTTAAATTCATAATACTTATCAGTCTACCTATCCAACATTTTAATTGTCCATCTATCTATTTCTCTGAATGTTTCCTAATCATTATCCATTCAGTTTAAAGTCTATCTTTTTTTTACAGATCCATGGATCTGTAAAATAAAAAACAAATAACACCTGGTGCAAAAAAAAAAAAAAGCCAGTGCACAAAATGTGAATCACAAAAAAATTGCAATAGGTGTTCTACATGGTACCGCTCTAAAGGGGCTAGAGCTTTTTTACCCAAACCAGGACATAATACTTCTGAGGGGGGTCAAGTTTTCCATACCGAGCCCAACCAGCCAAAGCCAGGTGGCTACATTTATTTTAGAGGGCTGACCGAAGGTCAAGCCTTCTGCAGTAACTAGCCAAGGGCTAACTGAAGCGATAGCCTCAGACTTAGGGAGAACCAGACCAGAAGGCTATTAGGTATCTCCTCACTGACATTTAGGCAGCAAGGTCAGAAGGACAAGCACCTCTCTCATCTAGTGGAAAAAGCATAGAGGAAACAAACACACATAAAAAATTCCTTAAATAAATACAGTAGTGTTGTGGAAGGATCCATGGCTTGCCTTTTGGCCTGATATAAAAAGATTCTTCCAGTATAACCAAAAGGCCCAGCCCAAGAGGCAGATGAAGAAAAAGAATTGCTATCTATCTATCCTTCTATCTATCTATCCATCCATCCATCTATCTATCTATATACAGTATCCATATATGTATCCATCCAAGATCTAAATGGGGTCAGACAGAAATGGCCAGGATATTTCTAGATTAGTGAATGACTTGATTTACGTTTTGCTTCTCCTAGTAATAGGTGGTATGTCTGTCCATCTGTTTCCCAGTTAACATACCAAACACAATTATTGTTTCATTTGGCAGTTTATTGTAAAAGATTGATTAAATTTAGGTTACTCATCCTTTTTATACAAGTAGTAGTAATAATATAAAATCTGTTGAAATTCAATCCAACACCCATAGGTGAAAACTTAGAAGTGAAGAACTGGTGAGGAAAAATATCAAATGACAATGCAAATACCAGATAACCCCCCCATCCTTTGGATACTTTCCAACTCCATACAAAATGAATAACATTACCAATGGCCCTCCCAGGCCAGAGCAAAAGTCAAACAGATCTTGTCAACAGTCCAAGTTCATGTTTCCAAACTGCATGTTTCCAAAGTACAAAACAGGCATCCCCTCGCTTGGTGAAAGGAAGGGCCAGACATATTATTGTTAATTCTTCCAGAAAAGTGTAACAACATTACACATATCAAAATGGTTTATTTCATATTGGTAGCAGCTTTTATAGCCTTTCTGTTTTTTATATGTTATATTGATATCTATAATGCCAATGTAATTTGTGCAATAGAGTTCCCAATTTGCCAGAAATGTAATTCTTACTTCTCACACTGCCCTCTTCATGATATAGAATATGAGAGAGAAACAGATATTGCACATTTCATTTCCTCTCTTCTATGAATGTAGCTGGTAAGAGGGTCAATCAGATGTGACCATGTGACAGCTAAAGTACGAAGAACAATAGATGAAAGACTACATTTCCCTGTATATATATGGAAAAGCTTGGTTGTAAACAATTATCTGAACTCAAGTTGTTAACAGGTCACTAAATTGCAGGAGAGATCCTGACTGGATAGATGCACAGCTAAAGTCAAGCATGGTTACGAAATTGGTTTTCTGAATTTGTAAAGTTAAGTAGCTGATTCTAAAAATTTACGCCAATCAACACAAATTTTCCTCATGTCCGGTTCTTCAGATACAAGCTCAAAAATAAAAAGGTGGCTATGTTTCAAATTTTGTATCATCTGAAAGTGGGGCAGCTTTTTTTACAAATATAGATGTATTTGTTTCTTTGCCTGTACCAAACGGTTCCTTTCTAAACAGAGCATACAGATTAGGCGATAAAAAGGCAACTCACCAGTGGTTTCCACTATGCCCTCCAGGATGACAACAATTTCAAACTGCTCCGTCTGCATGGATCGCTGGGAGAGGTCATAGAAGGGGCTCTTGGCATCAATCACGTGACAGATTGTAAGAGGGGAGACCAAAAAAAGCTGATCTGCCCCTGTGCTGAATCCTACATCCAGTTCCAGCTGATCGAGAGGGAGGAACTCACCCTCGGGTGTCTGCCGAGACTAGACAAGCATGCAGAAGAAAAAAGAAAGACATTATCACTAGGATGGCAGCTTTCATGACAGGCTGACATTGCATTACATCACTGCAAACATCTGACATTTTCAATTACAGGAGACACGTTCCCTTGGTATATGTTGTGTGGCATTATTCATGGGGGCATGAACACTATAGAAAGGCCAACCACAGCCTTATAATACATCATCAGCAATTTTTTAAAGCAAACCTTTCCAAAAAAAATGGTGGCTGCCAATGGTTAGTTCTCCTTATGCATGTGCCAGTAGTCTAGCCGTCATCCTAACCTTCCTATTTTATTACCATAAGTCACAAAGCCAAAGCAAGCATACAGGAAAGGAGTTCTGTTGTTTTAATTAGTTATGTACAATACATAGTAATGATTTGCCATGTGCTGTGGTGCGATGCAACACACGTCCATTAGTAAGGTATGTTGGGGCACCAGTGCCAGTGGGTTGCAGCACATTTCCCACAAGGCACATTAGTTAAATTACATGCAGCAGCGCATTGCAAAGCTGTTGATTTTGAATGGGACTCAACCCACTAGGATAATGCAGCTCTAATGAACACGCTTTGCATAATTTAGTAATAGGGATCATATTTTTAACCATGGGGAGTTGCAGATTTTTCACTTTTTCCCAGCACCACTGGTGTAAGGACAAATATATCACAAACAAAACTGTATATGTATGTATGATGTATATGTAACCTGTTTACAGGTTCAAAATATCCTGCTCTGTTTTTTGGGGTATTTTTTTATAAAATAGAATAAAAAAATGCTACATCATGCATTTCACAATACCACCTTTAAAATTATTAACATTAATTGCAACCTTTGACACAAGCACAAGGAAAACAAAGTAATGAACTTTACAAATGCACATCGACAGTATCACCTGTGAGAATGTATTCAATCATATGTGTTATTTTATTCATATAGTCATTTTTCCAAAAAAAAAATTATATCTAGCACATTTAAAATAAAATTATGACAAATGGAACCTAAGTCAGGCAGTGAAATTTTTCCATAAACTGCTGATATGATCCAGGAAATGCTATTGGTATGGTACCAAGAGTAATTCCTAGTTAGGAGTTTTTTAAATACCCAAATTGTTTGATGATGTTATGATTATGTTATGTTGTGATTTTGTTACCTAGATGAAGCATCTAGATGACTCTTGCTGTACTACTTTCTATACTGAGCACTACACTTCCCCACAAGCAGTTCCTTCTAAGGATTTAAACAGAGATAGGGTGGGTGAATATTTGCTTTAATTGTGGTGGTCATGTAGCATGCAGGACTAGAAAAAGTGCCTTTAATAAAATGTAATTAATTCCAAATGTTGTTAATTGGGTATTTGGGACTTCCATACCTGGGCAGACAGCTGTCTTTTCTACACTTTCCTGATCTGCTTATATCTATTATGTCACTTGTTTTTATCACAGTACCCAACCATTTTGCAATGAGCGTTGGTAAAGTAAACCTTTGATGTCTGGAATATTGTTTGTTTGGTTGTTACAAATGCAAGCTTGTAGCTTTTATATTCTACACACAGATTACAAGATTACTGTTGAAAACTAGGATCATGATGACAGTCCCCGAGCCTGGATATTTAAAGTCAGTAATGGCAACCATTATATTATACTCTAGGTACCAAATTATGTTGTTATCAGCTAGGAAGAAACACTGTCACATTCATGAAAAACTTAGTATTGTGCTGTGGCTATGATGGAAAGAGAAGAGGGGGGAGAATACTGGAGAGGTGAGTATCAGCAGGTTGTTGGGGTGTTATCCATTTTGTCTCTTTAATTGCATTCTTTTGCCAACCCCATGAGCTCAGTAAGGAAAGAGACCAGAACAGTCACATCCACCTCAAAGTTTGTAATTACTAGGAAGTACATAGGACATAAGTAACTCACTGCATCTGAGACCAAAATTCAAGAAGTTTAAGCAACATAGAACCCAAATAATTACAATAATTTTACACAATACATAAGCATTCACCTTTCTAAAAGTCTACAACTATGTACACATGCTAGATACTTGTTCACAGTAGGCAAAAATCTAGCTAGTTTACAGTAGTCCCTTAACGTCATTATTGATCCTCAGTGCACAGTCCGCCATATGTATGCACAAATGGAGCAACAGCTCCTAGGTGAATACCGCTGTGACAGATTTGAGCAAGTCGCCTTTCTGGTATCTTGCATTGGAGAGCTGAAGAGAAGCACATTGCAACACTGAGATCAGTCGATCACCTTGAGAGGGGTCTCCTGCTCACTGAGCAGGCAGTTAATGGCTTAGATGTGGAGGGTAGAGAGGTTAATCAGGATGAACATGGGTTACCATAGTTAGAAGGAGTGGTAGGGGCTCCTAGAAAAGGAAGGCTAAACTTGTGATTGGGCACCCAACATTTTGAAAAGTTATATGAAGATGTGCAGGTGGCAGACCCAGTGGTGGCAACTCTACATGTTACTGTTACCCCTAACAGCCGGGGGAGCGGCACATCTAGTAGTGGTGGGGAGGGAAAAGTAGGAAGGAAAAGACAATTGGTAGTCATAGGGGATTCTATGATCAGGAGGATGGATAGAATAGTTTATCGCCCGGATCCCTTCAACCGAATGGTTTTCTGTCTTCATGGTGCAAGGGTTCGGCATGTGGTGGACCGAGTGGACAAATTACTGGGAGGCAGAAAAAAGTGGAAGTATTTTAATCATGGAGATTTCAAATACCCTGACAATGACTGGAGTAATGGCACTACAGGAACAGCAAAAGGGAGGAAAATTGTGAATTTATTACAAGATAATTTTATGGTACAGTTTATAGAAGCCCCAACTAGAAATGATACTCTGCTGGACCTAGTTCTTTCTAACAATGCAGAGCTTATAACAAATGTGCATATAAAAGAGAATCTGGGTAGCAGTGACCATAATTTGATTTCATTTAATATAAGCTGTAAACAGGAAGCAAAAACAGGAAAGATAAAAACATTTAATTTTAAGAGAGCAAACTTTCCATTATTAAGGGCGTTCTCTGTGACGTGGACTGGGAGACAATATTGTCCTTAAAGAACACTGAACAGAAATGGGAATGTTTCATGTCTGTTTTACAAAAGCACACTGAAAAATATATTCCAATGGGTAATATGTTTAAGAGGCTAAAATAAAACCTGTGGCTCACAGCTGATGTTAAAAAAGCCATAAGTAACAAGAAAAGGGCATTCCTAAAATATAAAAATGAAGGATCACCTTCATCGTTTGAAAACTATACAGAATATAACAAAAGATGTAAAAACGAGATAAAATGTGCAAAACTTCAAAATAAAAGACAGATTGCAAAGGAAAGTAAGGCAAACCTCCCCAAAAAATGTAAATATATTATTAGCAAGATCAGTTCTGAGCATGTAGGCCCCTTAAAGGATGGCACTGGGTTTGTAACTGGGAATAAAGAAAAGGCAGATTTACTAAACACTTTTTTTTAGCTCTGTGTAGACAAAGGAAAATGCCAGAGCTCAAGTCCAAGTTCATAAAAGCAAAGTCACTGCCTTAAATGAGTCACAATGGCTCAGAATTGATATGATAGAGAAATAGCTGGGAAAAATAAGGCTGACAAAGCACTAGGACCTGATGGATTACATCCACGTGTCCTCAAAGAGCTGAGCTTGGGTATTTCAAAGCCAATATTTCTAATTTTTAGAGACTCTTTAGTCATTGGCATGGTACCGATGGATTAGCGTAAGGCCAATGTGGTTCCTATCTTCATAAAGGGAGCAAAGTCATTACCAAGTAACTACAGACCTGTTAGTATAACATCCATAGTTGGAAAGGACCTAGAGAGTTTGATAAAGAACCACATATAGGAGTTTCTGCTAGTAAATAATTAGCAGCAGCATGGCTTCAAGAAAGACAGAAGTTGTCAAACAAATTTACTCTCTTTTTATGTGGAAGTAAGTAAACAGGTAGACAGTGGAGTAGCAGTTGATATAGTGTACTTGGACCCTGCTAAAGCATTTGACAATGTACCCCACTGACGGTTATTATGCAAGTTAGGGTCAATAGGTTTGGAAAATTTAATCTGTAAATGGATAGAGAACTGGCTTAAAGACTGCATCCAGAGAGTTGTAATTAATGATTCATACTCTGAATGGTTTGAGGTTATAATTGGTGTACCCTGGGGTTCAGTGTTGGGACCTTTACTGTTTAACATCTTTATAAATGATATAGAGTTTGGGATTAAAAGTACCATTTTTGTGTTTGCAGATGACACCAAATTAGGATTGTCGGAACGAACATACAGGATGTCTATAATCTACAAGCAGACCTGGATGTACTGTTTGATTGGGCAGCCACGTGGCAAATGACATTTAATATAGATAAATGTAAAATTATGCACTTGGGGGCTAAAAACATGCATGCTTCATACTGTCTAGGGGGAATACATTTAGGGGAGTCAGAAATGGAAAAGGATCCGGGGGTTCTGGTAGATCATAGATTTAATAACAGCATGCAATGCCAAGCTGCAATATCTAAAGCTAGTAAAGTACTTTCTTGTAATTATCCTGCCCCTGTACAAAGCATTGGTCAGACCACATCTGGAATATACAGTTCAGTTTTGGGCACCAGTTCACAAAAAGGACATTGTGGAATTGGAGAGAGTGCAGAGAAGGGCAACTAAACTAATAAAAGAATGGAGGAGCTCAGCTATGAGGAGAGATTAGCTGAACTGAATCTATTCTCCCTTGAGAAGAGACATTTAAGGGGGGATATGATCACCCTGTGTAAATATTTAAATGGTCCATACAGAGAACTCTCTCCCCCATTATACACTTTGAGATCATTACAAAGAACAAGAGGGCACTCTTTGTGTCTGGAGGAAAAGAAGTTTAAGCTCCGGATAAGGAAGGGATTCTTCACTGTAAGGTCTGTGAAAATGTGGAATCAGCTCCCTCAGGAAGTAGTTTTAGCAACTACTATAGATTGCTTTAAAAAAAAGCTGGATGTTTTCTAGAAGCACAGAATATAACTGGGTAATAAAGCTTTAAAGTAAAAATAACAGTGACTGTTGATCCAGGGAACATCCCATTGCCTCATGGAATCAGGAAGGAATTTTTTTCCCCTGTTGAAGCAAATTGTACCAGGGTTTTTTTGCCTTCCTCTGGACTAAACTATGTCTTATAGGGTTTTATATCTGGGATATGTTTATTTCCCTAGTGGTTGAACTTGATAGACTTATGTGTTTTTTCAAAATGTGTAACTATGATCCTTATGTGACTGACCAAGGATGACTGCTGCATTATCCTATGGGGGAGGACGCAACAGGATGCCTCCTAGTTGTCCTCCACCATCTCCTCTCCAAACTGAACTCATTCAATCTAGTGTCACTGGAAATATTCACAAATGATTACCAGCATCAGAAATCTGAGGTTTGTATGCAGCATTAGTCTGATGTATGTGATGTATGTACTCCAAATTGTTTCTTCATGAAAGGGGAATTATAGGGGCTTTTAATAGGGGTTAGCTAGGTATGAAGGAGGGGGTCATAAGAGTTGAGGGTTTACTAATGGAACTCAACAGGGCATGTAATTGGAAGAAGAACTATTAGGCTGCAGGTGTCAAGTCTTGTACTAAAAATATTGGACCAGCAATTAGAGACACTGCCTCTCTTACTGAGACCAAGATTTATCAAGCTTTGCCATTGGTTGCAAATACAAACTGTGCCAGTAATTTTCCACTGTAACAGCATATTTCTGGAAAGATACATTCACAGCAAACTGTAAGCATCCGATTAGCCATTCCAAGGGATTCACTGCCTCCCTGCCTTACAGCATTGTATCAGTTTATTGATTCACCGAATGCAGAGCAGTTTTGAATATGTGGAAAAATCACCTCCGGCAGAGAGAACTAAGGAAAACCAATGTCTGAACTAATGGAATTTAACTGTAAGAAAAAGGATGGAATTAAAGATAAACAGGCCTGTCAGTTCATTATTTTCACTAGGAAAAAAGGGACTTGTAATAATATTCACATTTTTTCATATAGAATAGTAGTTGTACTGCAGAAGCAGATATCTGATGCTTTAAAAATAATACTGATAAAAAGCAACTCCAGGCAAAAGATAAAATCAATTAACTGATAATGCTATCTATGAAATGCTTCCAATGTGCTAAATTTAAAGTCTGTTGATATGAACCTGTGCCCGTAACTGGCAAAGCAACGGGTTCATTGTAATGCAAAGCAACATCATTAAATAACCTCCCTGAATCTCTGGCTACCCTGTTAAATATCGGAATACAGGAATTACCAAGGCTGATCCCCCCAATCTTCAGAATCACAAATCAGTTCTTGAGAGTTTTTTAGTGGTTTTCTTTAGTCTTCTCAGTTAAGCAAACCAATTCACCCAACCTAAAATTGTGAACCATTATATTTTAGTCTTTTAACTGATTTTACGGTATACGTTCATACCCATTGATATGAATTTGTGCAGTGAAAATGGTAAATTTGGAAAAAAAAAAAAGAAGTGCTTCTCCAGGTATGTGAGTTTGCCTAGGCTCTTCTGTACCTAAAGCCACATAGCTGTGAGGTCTAAGGCACTGCTGCCTCTGACTAAGAATAAGATTGAGATTGGAAGTGAGATAAATATACAACTCACTGTTTTTTTTATTTTTTTTTTTAATAAAAGATCTGACATGAGGAAGCAAAGTACTGCCCCTACCAAAATGTATCTATAAAGACAAATCTTTCAGATTCCGTGGGAATCTCTTATTTCCTGTTTCCTCTCTGGTATAGGAAGTTAAAGCGTACCTAAACTCAGAATTTTCACTTTACATAAAAGAGTAGAGAACCTTTTTATGTTAAATAAAAATTAAAATTTATTTAAAAAGTAAAAAAAAAAAGCGTGCAGCACTGCCCACTAATTCTCGATTGAAAAAATGGGAGCGCAAAGCCTCCTGGGAGGCTACGTCATGAATCCCGGGAGGCTCTTGGGTGTTCCTTCTGCGCATGCCCGAGCATCTCAGGTATGTGCACAAGGAGCCCTTTCATAAAAATGGAAAAACAATTGCCGAACTCACGCATGCATAGTGAGATCGGCAAGTTTTTCTTCCCATCTATGTCACCGGATCTCACGCCTGCGTCGGGTGACATAGGAAGAAGAACCCGGAAGAAGAGGAAAAGATGGCAGTGCCCACACCGCTGGCCCGAAGACGGATGCCGGGACGTACATTTAGTTACGTACATTTAATGTTCTGTGACACCAGTGTTATTGATTTACAGTTTATTAAAACAAAAATTATAATTATAGAATATCATATGAAGACTTATAATGATGATTTTATTCATAAAATATATATATATATATATATATAGATATATATATATATACACACACATTATATATATATATATATATATATATATATATATATATATAAAATAACTTTCCTATAAATATCTATCAGGGCTGCATAGAGCAAAACATGTCAAGACACTTCTGATAGATTATGTGTATTCAAATAAAGTCTTCCCTCTCAACCTTTGAATTTTTGCTCTATGTGTTGTACGTTGAAATAATTGGAAATATATCAAAAGATCAACACATACGTTTAGATGCACGTCAACCATTATGATGCACGTCAACATATCACAACGGGAGGTGATATGTGTTGACATTCAATACAAAGTGAATTGTAACATGCTTTAATAATGCGTGGCAATGCACGTTATGATGATTCAACATGCCATGACATGTGTTTTATTACCTTTCTATTTATTTGAATACAAAATGCTTTGGTGGGAAAAATGCTTAGGTGTAAATAGAGCCTTAAGTATAAAACAGACATTCTATGCTTCTTGAAAATTGGCTTCCTTTGTAATACAGACTTACACGAACATGTTTTACTGCAAGTTGTAGGAGAGGGCTTTTAAAAACATCCAAAAATAGATACAAAGGTGTTTTGTAAGAAAAGAAATACAATGTGAACTATTTTCAATATCGATCTGTTGCAATGTAAAAACATATGTACTCTCAATCTGGTGATCTTGTTTTTTGAACATGTCATCTTGCTAATAATCATGATAGTTCTACTAGATAGTTCAAACGTTCCTATAAATCACTCAGTGAAATGCTATGCCAACCACTGGTAGTCAACTATTAAAGCTGAACTGTATACAAAAAAACACAAATTAATCTAGGTATATATGGTAATTGTTAAAAAAAAGATAGAGGGCAGTTATAAATTGTTTTACTGGTAGTACTTGGTGAAAAACCAGGCTTGCAAGCTTTGTACTTAGTTATCCCCCATGTTTTCGGGGTTGGTCATGTCTGGGCACCTTAATGCATATCTGGTGGGTTAATCCAGTGGCCAAAGCACATTTGTCCAAGGTATTCTGCCACCTAACTTTTCTCCTCCACCAACCAACTGCAGGTACCATATGCTGGCCTAGCTTAATCATAAACCTAATTTTCCTACCTACCATCAGTTTTGTCTTGCACAACATATTCTTACTGTTGCAAAAGTGAAAGCATGGAAGTCTGCCTTTCTATTATTGAAGGTAAAATAGCATGTCTTTTGGACTCTGGCACACAAAAAAACAGACTTAGCAACTACATAATATAATAAGATTTTAATTAATTTGGTCTCCCTGGGTCCAATACTTTTTTGGGGTTTCCCCAAGACTCCTCAAAATCCCATTGCCTTTTCTCATTTTACATTGTATACATTTGTTAGCCAACATTCTGCCAGGACTCACTCTCTTTTTTCTGTATTTTCTTTGAAATTCTTCAATAAAAATGTTTTAAAAAAAGATAGGATGAGTAGGGTTAAGGGGAAATGTCTTGGGGAAGGTGTTGGGTATCATTTACATCTAAGTCAAAATTTTGACCAGTGCATGGTCACTGGTAGACTTCTTTTAGATTTACAAAATACTTTTCTGCCAGTTTTATAAAGACTAAAGTGACTATTGCTATACCAGCTTCTAAGTTAAAAACACGACTGTCTTGTTGCATGAGTTTGGTTTTAGAACACTCTGCAGCACAGTGAGAAATCAGGAAATATTCTGCCGGAGGATGTGCAGAACTGAAGACAGTATGAGCACCTACTCGCTATAAAAGCCCTAACGAATTCCCCCTGCTACAAATATTGCTGAACATTCAGAATAAATATATTACTTATCCTGAAACAGCAATGGTTAGCTATAGCAGACAATGAAATGAATGTTTGCAATTAGGTGAAGTAGTCATTTCACTGTTTTGTGTTGATCACTTATAGGAAAGCTATAAAAGAATGGGGGTTCCACTGCCTGTTCAGGGCAGTGATAATGTCTATGCAAATGGTCATTACCCCGTCCTTTGATACTATGCCAGTGCTCCCTACTGCTCCTTCCACTGTCTCAATTTGCGAAAATACCTGGTGCTTTCAGGTATGGTGACCTTCAGTGAAAGAACAATCCCAAGACTTGAACACTGGGCCTGTTTTTTTAAAGTTCTACAATACTAGAGAAGATAGGTTCCATTCCAGGTTTACTTGATTACCCATGTTCACCCAATCTACTCCAATCATGGAGAGCTTTATTAAGTCAGGCCTACTGTTATCTGACTAATGGAGTGACATTATTTCACTGGGATGCGAGACCAAATGGAAACAGAAGAAAAACAGGTGTTGGAGCATTAACAAGTTCAGTAGAAGAAGGTCAGGGGCCCTTTATAAATAGATTGTGATTTTTTCCTTAGTGTAGTGAGCATGTTAACAGTGACTTTATAAAGGAGCTGTATAGAATTAGTAAAAGTGCATGCTGTGCTGTGACAGATCACATGTGCAAAGCTCTACCCATTGCAGTCATGGGCATCTCATGTAACCATTTCATACACCGCCATTAAAGAAATACTAAACTCGGCCAACTCGCCCGTCTGCGTTCCAGCGTCAGGGTGCTGCCACCTTCCTTTTAACCTTCCACTCTGGATGATCTTGATTGGTTGTGCTGGGATGACATAATCATGTGTCATCCTAGCACACGCAAGGAAAGCTGAAAATGCTGGGTTTCTCTGCCAATAAACTCAGCTTTTTTCCAGAAACCCATTGCCATCAAGCAGGTAGGTTGCATTTTTGCAGAAGGGAAATCATTTGTCCTTCGACCTGCCTGATCATACAAACTTAAAAGTGGCACTTTAGTTCTGCTTTAATAAATGCTCACACTACCTTTCTTGCTTTGTGTACTGTTTACCCACTGCTTCCTTTGGTGGGTTTAGGTTTCATTGTATTCAGACAATCACATTCATGATTTTTTTCTCCAGGCACCACTGCAATTAAAAGAGATATAAAAAGCCAAGCTGGTAATTAACTAACCAAAGCAGAAATATCATTCTGGGCAGAGTAAGCCTTTAATGTAGATGATCCAGATGATTAACAATCTTGCTTGCAAAAATACAGCTAGAGCCACTGTTGAATATTGTAAACTGTTAAGTCTTTACTTCTCCACAGTAATAAGTCATGTAAGACATCCTTATTGAATTTTGGATGCAGTGTAATATAAATAGCACAAATGAGAGGGTAGAAAAAATCCTATAGAGTACAGGGACCTACAAACAGAATGCCAAATGACTCCATGGTGGAATATTTTATTCTCCAATAACTGCTTCTCCCATTTTTTTAAATAGTGGGGGCTATCTCAATTTTTATTTACTAGCAGCGTGTTGCTGTGGCAACCTCCTTTTTTTTTCTTTTGGACCCAAGAATTAGCAAGGAAACCTTGATTTATTTTTTTAACCACACACATTTGTCCTGAGCTAAGTGTTGGCTATTTATCATCCAGTTTCTTTCCCAGAGGCTGCAGAAGCCAGATATTCACCTGGCAGGGGCAGGCAAGAAACCAGACCTCGTATAACAAATGGAAGGAAAGTGTCTGTTACAAAGAAGCCAATCAGATGCATCCTGCCATTCTTCTAGTGCAAGTCAGAAAATAAAATGAATCATATGATTGGTTGTCACTGGTAAACTGAATCAAAGGCTGTATTTTGTGATGTGTATAAAAATAACAAATGGTTCTGTCACACCTGTGACATGAAATACATATTTAAAGGGGTTTGAAAATTGGGCTTTGAAAATTGAATGTGGCCAGTGTCAAATTACACTGCGCATATATTTTTTTAGACGTACCAAAAAGAGAGATTGGCTTGATTCAACTTATAATAATAATTTTTCGAAAGCATAAAATTTGTTTGTGCATATGTAAAACTTCTGCATATGTAAACACGGAGTAAACACGGAGGCGGCAATAGTTTGCCACTGCATACACAGTGTGGCATGCTCAACATACTCCCATAACCACATGTAAGATAAAAATTTTAAAAAATTGATGTTTGTCTGAAGTTGATTGGATGATGGATACCATCACCCCTTCAGTTATTAAGCCAAGTTAAAATTCACTATTTTAAGTAAACATGCATTAGTTGTTGGCTCAGCACATTCTTTGACTTTTATTATACCGAGCACCAAACCAGTGCACCCAGCTCCCTTTTTGGTTATCCCATACCCAAACCTGGCTCCCTTGCTGGTTAGTCTAGACCAGTAAGTGGTCACTCACTTTTGCAATGCTGGAATTTTTAGATGTCTGAAAGCAGTCCTGCCTGGAACACACTCATTTGCACAAGGAACGTTTACTTGTTTTAATGAAAATGGGTGAAACATAAGTACAAAGACACATTCTTTATTTTTGCCCTTGGAAACCAGTAAAGTTACCACATCTGCATAAAAGAGTAAGGAATATCAGCATGTATGAATTACTATAGGCATTGCTTAGATAAGGTCCAACAATGTCACTATTTCTAGGTGAGTCAATATGACACTGTGCTGCCTTCGGGGTCAGGGCAACATGAGCATTTTCTACATCATTGGAAACAACTGACTGGCAAAAAGTAGGCCCAGAGCTAAAGAAAAGGAATAAGCAGAGGGCCACATGACAGGATGAGTGGGGAAGGCAGGAAAAGCAAGGGTTAAGAAAATTAGGAGGTGTTGCTAGAGAACATGAGGTGATGGGGTGATGGGGCAGAGCCAAAAGTTAGGAGGGGTTAAGGGTTATCATTTATAAAAGGTCAGCAGAGAGTGGGAGGTCAGTAAGCTAGTTGAAAGAAGAAAGAGAAGATTCCACCCACCCTCTTTATTGTTTGGGTTAGAAGGTTTATTTTGTTTGTCAGGGCAGCTTGGTGGGTTTTTGAGGGTCCATGAGAGTAGGGTTGGATGCATACAAGGTAGTTGGGGTGAGGAACCCATCGGAGTAGGGAGTTCTGGAACTGGGGGCCTCACGGAACACTGGGTTGTCAAGAGGCCCAGTGGGAGCAGGGGAAAACCTGTGAACGGTCCTTGAGTCCGTGTGGTAGAAGTTGGGGGCCTTTTGCAGTGAACAGGAATATCCACTTTTTGGATACTTCTGACTCAAGGACAGTTCACAGGTATTCCACTGCTCCCACCGGGCCTCGGGACAACCCAGTGTCCCGTGAGAGAATAGTATCATCATGGCCTTTAAAAAACCTTTCAAATTGTAAATGTATTGGTTGATTAGCAATGTTTAGCATTATTCAAAATAAAGTAATTTATTATTATTATTATTATTAATAAACAGGATTTATACAGCGCCAACATATTACGAAGCACTGTACATTAAATAGGGATTGCAAATGACAGACTAATATAGACCGTGATACAGGAGGAGAGAACCCTGCCCCGAAGAGCTTAGAATCTAGTAGATTGTTTGTTAATGAAAGGCTGCTTTGGCCAGTTTATCCCAACTACAGGTCTCCGTGTGTTTATTTAGAGGTTAGCAGTCGAGAGGAGAGTGGAAGTGGTGGTAAGCTGGAAGCAGTGGTAAGAATGTCTTCTTCCACTCCACCCTGGTCATGGCCATCAAGAGACTTCCCTTCCTTCATCTCCTAATATAATTGTATATTGCAAAGTGGGCAGACAGCGGGGCCCTAAAGCTTTTCTAATTGTTCTTCATCCCCCATGCAGATAATGGAAAGGGCTTACTGCTGCTCAGGACTAAACTGCATACAAGCACTTAATGATTTACTTGTGTGTAGAGCATATTAAATGGTGAATTGATGTGTACACTCACTTAACGGTGTGAAAACACAAAAAGCTCTATGGGAAACTATCCCTTGAAACCTTTTAAATTAAAAATAAACAAAGAGAAAACACATTAATAAGGTTGAAAATGTAAGCTATGTCTCCCTAAATTTCCCTACTTAGTTTTCCTTCTTTTAGGATTTTTCCATTATTTTCAGTTTGTGATCCTGCCGGTAAAACATTTCCTGTGAGTGACAAGGCCCATCATTTTATACCTATAAAGGAAGTATTTAAGGGCTACAAAGCACTCCCCCTCATTTTTATTACATGGCAAGGGTGGTCTGGAATCTGAGCTGAAAGCAATGTACCGGATATATAAGTGTAAACAAATATTTTTTTTTTCTTCTCAAAATGCTATTTGGTTTATATTTAGATCACACCAGATAATGGTGCTGAGCATGAGCAGCATGACATCAGCATGAGCAATTAATAAAGTGTTTGTTACATACTTTACATGAAGACACAGCACAATCTACTGGTGGCCAATAACCATGCAATAAAAATTTAGAGCAAGTGACCCACAATAACTAACCCAAAAGTACAAAATATTTTAACCAGTAAAAAGCAGGAAGAAAGATATACAGATTGAGCCAATGTGAATTTAGTTTTTCCCCTTTTAAATATATATATATTTTTAAATATCACACCATAGATGTATTTATTTTATTATTTTTTATGTTTCTGCTGATTACTGTTTTTAATGTTAGCAGTAACAGTCACATTTCATGCCCTAGGTTTATATACAAGTAAACACATTTTCCTGTATTTTCAGGTAATATTAGGTACCTTGGTTAATACCTAGATTGGTTTATATTCGAGTATATACAGTAATCAGTAACAATCAGCAGAGACAGAGAGCACCTCATTAGATTTTTGGTAAGATCACCAGGTATTTCTTTCACTTGTTTAGAAGATATAATAAAATGTTTTAATGATTTAAGAGAAGTTAATACACTTTAATATTAGGAGATCTACATGATGCTTTTTTCCTAAAGATTGAAATTAAAAGAAGCCAACAATCTCATAATGCTTTGCTCATAAATTCTCTGCACCACTTTGCAATCGCCTCCCTGGAAGGCACAGATCATCTTTCAGTCATAATGTGCACAGTGAACCTTATATAATGCTAAAAATAAACACTGAACGAGGACTAAATCAGGTTCGCTGAGCTGTAATTGTTAATTTAGTTCTATTTAATGGTAGGGTAGTAAAGAGAGCTCACATTAACCTCTTTTATGTCCTGAAAGGTAGAAAGAACGCTTGTCATAAAAACGGGTTAACAATGCAGCAGGTTGACAATACTCCTATATATGTGTGTGTCATTATGTAGGATGACTTGCCATATAGTTTACGTTTCTTTCAGGCTGAATTTTTTTTATATAAGTCAGATTCCAATGATATTGTGTTTGCTGTATACATTTTCAAAAATTAAAGCGTTTGTGATTAGTCCCTCCATGCGATAGGTAAATTTTCTGCTAATTCTGCCAGTAGATTTGTTATTGTTGTCCTTCTTGTAGGACAGTGACAACACTACTCCTGCTAAAAGTAAACCTAGCACAGCAGCGTTGTCACATTATGCAAGCTAGCTAAATCAGAAAACAAATATAAATGTATACAAAAATTCTGCACATTTATGTAAAGATTGATTATTTAGATTCTTGCATTAGAACTGTGCTGAACAGAGCTTGTTAGGGAATGTTTAAACCTTAATTAAAGCTTTGGTTTGAAGTCCATCTCCAAAACTGATCATGGCTTTCTGACACTCAATTCTAACCCATTTTGCATGTTTTTAAAGTTCCCTTACCATATGAATGAAGGTATGCACCTAAATTCATCATACAGATCCCTCAACAGTATCAAAGTGTGGTGGACCACTGCTCCAGTTCTGAAGGTGTGCCTACATCAGTCAGTGGGAGCAGGTATGGCAGGGACATTATCAATATTACAGATGTCAAAACTCAAATGCTTACCTTCCTCCAAACTGTTGAGATCTTTACAGTGTGGCTCTACCCAGTACTGCATATCCCTAAAAGAAAGAAAATTTCCTATATGGAACACATGCACCATGGCCCCATGGGTGTACTGTGATCCTCCACCATCATTGTAGGACACCGTAGGAACAAATGGAGCTCTGGTATACATCTGCTATAGGAAGAGGAACCAACCTTTCACTAGGTTAACATTGAATGGTTTAATTTACTGAAAACAGATCAAGCCAAGCAGCTAAATGAAAAATTTAGGAGCATGCAATAAGTTTTTTTCCTCAAAGCAAGTTTGACTGAGCTCTGTAACCCTCCCACCCTGCCCCACTGCATGGTGACACCATTAATCAATACTGAGATCTCTGGCTTTCTGTGCCACCTGGCTTTTTACTGCATTATAAAAGAGCATTACAACATTGCCAAGGATCCCCTGTGCTCTCCTATTCCTGTCTCCTAACATTCAGTCTCAAACTAATGTAAACCTTCCCATAAGCAAAGTTTCCAAAGATTTCCATCTTTTTCATCTAAATACACTAAAGATGTCCTATTGGCTGCCCTGAACATCATAAAGCTAATAAACGTTACCGTTATCAAATAAGCTCCCGCCATGCAGCCTGTGGTCTGCAAGAGCAGTTCATATCTGGCGGTAAGTCCCATACTGCATTGCTTCAATAATTATAAACTGTGCACCTGCTCAGTGGCAGCTAAAGCGGAACTAAACCTCAAATTAATCTGTAGCCTCCCGCCATATGTCGGTCCTCACAGGTTCACTTTAGCATTTGTTCAAAAGTAAAATTATACTTTCAGAATATGTGCACATGGATGCCTTTGTTTAGTCACACCAGTGTAATGATACGGACTGAGCGAAAACACTGATTTTTTTACTGCAGTTTTCATCTAGCTTTTAATTGTCATTAAATTCATTTTTAAACACTTCTTGCAATTTCTTTCAGTCCTTATTCTATCTGTCTTTTTTGACAGGACAGTAAAGGGACTGATAAGCTCATTTCATTATCACTTTGCTCTCTGTCTCAGCACATCCCTGCACATGAGCAACTGGCTGGCTTTGTGTGCTTCTTCTTTCCCTCTGAGTCCTGAGGTCTGTTGTAATAAAATTGCAAGAAGCTGATACCAACTTAAAGCCAGGTATTCGTACTGATTAATTTAAAAAAATGAATGTGATAAACTAATAATCAATACAGAGCTGTTAATGTGTAAATGTTATATTATTAATCCAGCATTAAAGTGAAATTTGCATAAAAAAAAAAAAACAACAACACCTACAGTACCTTTAAATTTGAAAAGACCTGGATCCCTGGGCACTTCTGTTTTACATTCCAAGAAAGCCCCTTATGACGCAGAAGGAGCAGCCTAAATCCTCCCGGGATACGTGATGATAACAGGAAGCTTCCCTTTTAGCCTTAACCTCTGCGGTGTTAAAGACGAAAGGGAAGGGGTCCTCCCCAAAAAATATATATTTATACATTTTATATATATATTATAACATTTTATTTATTATATAATGCATTATATATACAATATATATATATATATATATATATATATATATATATATATATATATATATATATATATATAGGATTAGCCACCTCTTTATATACTGTTAAAAATGTGATGATAGGTCTGCTTTAAACACTGTTTAAGACTATTTTAGTGTTTATTTTTTATCCAAAGAAATAACAGAGAATAAAGATAGTTGCCTGCACAGACTGCAGTGTAGAATGACTGACGCCAGCATGGTCAGAACTGCATCCTGCTGCATTTAAGCACAGCAAAAAAAAATTTAAACCAAACACCCAGGTGGAGAAATGATGAAACTCTGCAATGGACTGCAGTTTCTTTACTGGTGTTATATGCAAAGAAGAGTTAAATACAGAGCAGAGCACGAGGGCCTGCTTATGTTAAAATGCAGAATTAATACATGCTGGCCTGAGTTTTATACATGCTAAATCACATTTTTGGAAAGCTGGTCCTTATTTGGAGGAACTGTCCCTCTTTGGACAGAAACCCCTTTACCCTATCTTTGTCAGCTGTCCTTCTTTATGGTTCAATGGAAAGACTTCTATAAAATATACTATTTAATAATCAATAGTGTTGTGCTACACTACACAGGGCATTTAAATACATGAT
Source organism: Pyxicephalus adspersus (assembly GCF_032062135.1). Classification (NCBI taxonomy): domain Eukaryota; kingdom Metazoa; phylum Chordata; class Amphibia; order Anura; family Pyxicephalidae; genus Pyxicephalus; species Pyxicephalus adspersus. The sequence continues at coordinate 40,250,959 of NC_092864.1, read as the reverse complement.
AAATAAGCACATATATTATCGTTTGATTAGGTATTAATTCTTCATGGGCAGTGACATTTCAATATTTCAACTAAGTTTGAGGGACTTTGTTCCAATGCAATGCCATAGTCATATTATTTCTTACACTACCTTTAGATGTAACCAGGGTCCTGTGGAACACTGGGGTTCCCCTAGAGCAGTGTTTCTCAACCAGGGTTCTGTGAGGTTTCTCCAAAGGTTGCTAGAGGTTCCTTGAACAATGAGCAATTTGTGCCTTTCTGGTCTGTTCAAGAGACACCAATGGTCTTTTGGGCCATCTGTAAGGGCTTCCTATTGGCCAGCAATGTAAGAGCCATTATTCAATATAATCACTACAATAATGTACTGGAAGCTGTGGATATAGTCATTATAACAGAGGTTCCCCATAGTAAAAAGGTTGAGAAAGCCTGCTCTACCAGTTACTGGAGGTTCCTTGATCTGTGGATCACTGACTTTCATTTAATAGTGCCTGCATTTTTTTGGATTTTGGCAGGGCTTCCATGAGACAGCGGTGAAACGTTGCAGACCTGAAGGATTGCATATCAGAAATTCCATACCCAATAATACATAATCAGATAGAATTGTGTTGATAAGGGGGAAAAATGTCTCTTATGTTGCTTGCCAGTGGGAAGAAGGTCACCCTTATAGCCAAAAAGATCATTGGTGTCACTTTAAACAAACTGAAAGGTAGAGATTGCTCATTGATCAAGGAACCCTTGGAAACCTCTGGAGGAACCCTAGGGTTCCATGGGACCCTCAGTGAGAAACTCTGCTGTATACTATATTATTGTTTCTACTTTGGAATCAATATTCAAATTAAGGACATTTTGTGTATTTTTTAGGGGTTTATGGGGTGTAATTAAGCTCGATATCCAAAACCTGTCAAAAATAAGAACTTTCATTCTCCTTAATATTATATTTTTCTTTACCCTACACATATACAAAAGAAAAAAAACACAAACTCAAATACAAATCAGTGAATGAAAAAACAAGGACCCCACTTTTGTGGTCCAGGTAAACAGTACATTGTGGCCACCTATCTGATCTGACTAGAGAAGAAATAACAGTATGTTGATCAGTCATCGCTCTGCCCCATAACTTGTAACTTGTAACTAACTCTGTGTAACTTGGACTGCAGTAGAAACTGGGGGAAAGATTGGACAGGGGTCATTGGTAGAAAGTAAATGAGGGTTCTTGAAGGCATCTTCTACACAGTTCCGATGGGGTTTTTTTTCCCTTTTAACAAATTGCCTTTACACCCATAAAAAATCAACAAAAAGATTATAGTACAAAAACCAATGTGATGTACAGTATATATATTTTTTTATTAATATTTTTGTGTGTGTGTGTTTCCATGCTGTCGTTCTGAAAAATGTAAGCCGGCACACTGATGGGAAAAGATTGCAGGGAGGATAAATGACAGGGACGGCACCATAAATCGATAGCGTTGGAACATGATCAAGCAAAAATACAGTCAACAAACAAGTGGACTCCTCCAGGTGATCATTAAGCCAGAAAGTTATACGAACAAATTAATGTGTTGATCTATAACAGTGATGGATGAGTTGGTAAATGAGATTCCAGTATTTACCGATGGATTTAAAAGACAACAAAAGTCAAGTAAGGCCTATAATAACTAGCAAATGTTAACCCCTGAAATGTCCCTAAATATGCAGACTTTGTTACCATGACTGCATAGAAGTAAACCATCTGCATGAAAGACTAGCTCTGAAAACACACACAAAATGAATTATGTAACATGGGTGAAAAAAAATGGAATCCTACTTACTTAAAGGGCACCTGTCACTAAAAATGAAAACAGGTTGTATAGTATTAAATACCTAGAAGACAAAGGGGAACCATAAGGTCATGATAGATGCCTTCATAACCTTGTGTTCCAGATATCATATCCAGCAGAGTTTGGGGATACCTGAACCTTGGTACAATTTGGACCAAGTAAGTTCAGGCCACGACTTTTTACCTTCAGCCAGAGTTCTAGGTGAGTAGCAATAGGTGACAGAAGTTTGATTGATGCATTGTGAGATAAATGGTGGGGGGTTTGCAATTTTGCATAACCTGGGTTTGGGGGTTGCTAGAAGGAGGAGAGAGTAACGGCAAAGTAGTCAGCTGTAGGAACATTATGTTCTGCCTACATATAACTACATTTATATAATTATTTAAGGTAATTATATGTATTACCATGCTAGTAGATAAAGTGTTAATTGTTGACTGATTCCTCTTAGGAGTGGGAGTTTTATAGCAACATAAATCTGTAAATTGGTTGTAAAAAGCCTTTTAGTAGCTTGAAAATGTGTTCAAGCCCCAAACACTAGTGAGATGTATGTTGTTGGAACATTACTTTCACTTTACATGCAAAGTAGTGACATAGCTCAGAACTCTAAAACAAAAACATATCGATGAAATACACAGACCTGCCTGTATATGAAGCCTACTCATGGCTTGGAAAAATGGCCAGTTTACGGTAATATTCTCCACCAGGGAAAAGAGTTTAATGTTCATTGAGAACGTAATAGAGAAGTCTGTGGTTGTAGGTGAAGTGGATGGCATGGGGGTAGAGAGGTCAATGGGATATGCTGGGAAACCTTACAGAGATCAATCAGGGTTGGTAGGGCTTATGAATATCTGACTACCTACAACAGAAACATGTAATGGTTGGCTTCCACCAGTTACCTATAAAATAACCAAGCCATGGGTATTTTGTGTACCCAGCAGTCAGCTCATAATGCCATTAGTAACAGATACCTCAGCGAGTCATTGGAACTGAAGAGAGGGAGAAGGATGTCCATTGTCTGGATTTTGTACTTTTTGTTTAGTTTTGGTTATGAGTTCCTCTACCTTTTTAACATGGAACCCTTGAAATAACTTTCAAGGTCCTAGGGAACCCCTACTATAATTATTATATCCATAATTCATACATACAGTACATTGCTGGCCAGAGGATGGAATGTCTCCCTTACAGATACCCAAAAAGATTATTGATGTTACTTAAACTGACCTGGGAGGCACAAACTGCGCATTGCTCAATGAACCCCCAGCAACCTCTGGAGAAACCTTAGGGCTCCAGGGCACCCTGGTTGAGAAACACTGCTCTAAAATGTGCTTCTACAAAGAGGATCCTTTGCAATATACCAGCGCTCAATGTGAGAGCAGGGAAGGCAGAGGATTTTATGGTTTGACTATTCCTTGATGTGATTAAAGATGCAATGCAAGTTGATATTGTACTCCACAGCCATGTCTATATACAAGTATATCAATATCTGTCGTGGGCCATACACTAGATTGTATTGCAATAAAATAGATGTTAAATTATACTTCCAGAACCTGCACAAAAAGAGTCACAGTTAAAATCTTTGCAAAGCTTTTCTAGGTCACCACATTTCAAATGTAGATTTAGTGGAAAGTGTGAAAAATATTTTAAGCAAGTCGTGATTTTTTTTTTCAGCAATGATATTTTTACATTGCATCGTCACTTTATGACTGTGTGTGGAGTGTATGTGGTTCTTTTCACAGTAAAAAGTTATCCTCAGCTCTCTTGATTCTTGCAGATGTTTACATAATATTTGTGCTGTACTTTTAATGTATTGGTTTTAACAACCCTGGCAGTTTCCTAAAATAGCCCTTCAGTCAATATAATGAGGTTGTGCAAGCTCCAAGCTAAATTGGCCATCAACATTTTCCAAACACTATGTTTTTTTTTCTTATGATTTTGAAATACATGAAAAAAAATGTTTGAACCTTGAATATATCAAAAACATATAAAGTTGTGTATACTTACTTTTAGCAATTTACAGCGAATTTGAGCGGAGACCATATGGCTGTTTCGAAGGTTGCCCACTCTGAACATCAGGGTGAGCTTGCCATCCCTCATGGAGATGACAGCATGTTCGCTGAACATGAGAGTCTCTGCTCTCTTTTTGGGTTGGGACATCTTAATAAACATGCAGCCTATCAAAAAGGCATCAACGATGGAACCAAGAATGGATTGGAAAAGGAAGAGAATTATTCCTTCAGGGCACTTGTCTGTGATGTACCTGAATCCATACCCAATGGTGGCCTCAGTCTCAATGAAGAAGAGAAAGGCAGATGGAAAGTTGTAGACATTGGCCACGCAGGGTGTGTAGTTCTCGTCATGTGCTTTGTTAAGGTCCCCTCTCATATAGGCAATGACCCACCACATGGATGCCATGAAAAGCCAGGCAACGGTGTAGGTCAAGATGAAGATGAATAGGTTCCAACGCCATTTAAGGTCCACCAAGGTGGTGAAGAGGTCAGAGAGGTATCTGCTGGTCTCGCTTCCCAGGTTTCCATGCTGGACATTGCATCTACCATTCTTATCCACAAACCTCTGCCTTTTCTTTTTGGGGGCAGCTTGATTAAATCCGGAACCACTGGAGGAAGTGGTCACTACCTGATAATCGTCCCCAAATTTCCTTCGGAGTGCAGACATAATATGAAAAAAGCAACAACAGCCAGATTCGGTGGATGTGCAAATCAATGTCAGTTTATTATCCTGGCCTTTCGCCGTCTCTTTTTTGGTTGCTTTCCACAGCCTGGATACCTAAATCTGGCAAACTATCGTTTTCCTGCACCCAGCTACAAATCTGATAATCCGTCAGCATCCATTGAGAGGTTGTGTGAACTGGTCAAAGCAGGTTACAAAACTGATTGGCAATAGCTTCCTAAACACAATACAAATGATCTCATTATCTCATCCCCAGATCCCTATACCTTTGGCAGCACAGCATCTCCAGCAGCTTTCCCGTTGCCTATAAGTTAGCATGCAGAAAGAAAGAAAATTAAAAAAAAGGAATAGAAAAATTAAGCAATCTGGTTACAAGAGTAACAGTAAATCTCACTCCCTTCTGTTCAGGTGGAAGTCTTTTAGGATGGCTCTCATTGAAAGTATCACTGAGCAAATGCACATGGGTTCAAGCGAAGGTCCAGGCTTGCAGTCTTATAGAAGCATAGTCCCCCCTCCCCTTAAAAAAGAGAGGCTCAGCAGAGCAGAACTGTCTTGTGCTTGCTTGGATTTGAGGTTGCAACATCAAGCTTGCTTTCTCCAAGCAGACTACTCTGCCTATAGCTTCCTGGGATGTTGTGAACAAAAGACACTAATGATCCTCAGAGCGCACAGGGTCTGCTTCTATCCTCATACTCTTTGCAGGAGATCCTTTTGAGGGTCTAACAAGGGGAGGGGGTGGTGAGGTGGATGACATGAAGGGAGAATTAGCTCCAGTCTTTTTTTCTTCTTGGGGGAGGTGGAAGGATCATGGTGATTGTGGTGAGTGTGTGTTAGGGAGAATGGAGATAGTGTTGGTGTGTGTGTGTATATGTGATCAGCTGCAGCGATCCCTGACTCCGCCTGCTCCTCTCTCTTTCCTCCACTCCCCATCTGTATGGTTCTACCAGACTGCAGTGCCCAACACACACACAGACAATGAGGACATCTTCCTACACACACTTGTACAACATGCACTGCCATGCACAAGGCTCAGTACACAAGCACCATTGCCTGAACATCTTCTCCATGAAAGCAGGTGCACCCCAGGGCATTGCTATTGCCATTTTGTCTCTAATTTACAGGGGGACTCCGCTAGCCTCAATTTTAGGCACAGTACCTGCATTAAAAAACTAAATTTTATATATATATATATATATATATATATATATTCTCTGCAAATATTTTTGGGTTTAAAATGGATCCAACTGCAAATCTGTAATGATTCTGCTTAACTTGGTGTGCGTACTTGCTGCAAGTCGCTTTTTCAGTGAATTTTTTTGCGGACTCAAATGCAACACGCACAGCTGCATTTATCATATGCTTAATGCACAGTAATAGAACACATAGCAGTTGTGTGTGTTGGAATATAGACTTCACTTGTGTTTACAAACATTATTAGTTATATATAAACTTGTGCAAAGCAAACATGCAAAAAACATCAGCTTGTTAGGGGTAGACATACACAATTCAAAGCAATGCATTAATACAGCTCTCAAATGTCACATTGTCACCATGTGTGTTATTAGCATTGAACCCAATTGAAGTGAAACAGGAAGATTTATAACACATATATAACACATAATCAAAGGTATACCAGTGTACGGGCAACCAACCTTATTACATCAGATTCATTTTAACCTTGATTCATGTAACATGTATCACACATCATATTTACATATTAGGTTTGTATTAAATAGAATTACATTTTCAAGATTATAACATATACACATCATTCTCACATTTACAACATATTCGTTGTTACAATTGTATTAAATAAAACTTCCATCAAATGTTAACTGAAGCATTGCATTATATTATTGTGTATACTATTGTAAAAATATGTGTTTTTACTTTGTAGTATTTCACTGCTGTTTATCTCCTGCAGCCTTATACAGTCATTGCCCCTTTGAAAGCACTCCATGCCAAATGGCATTTCTCAGAATAGATTTCCTGACAGTGACAATAGTGGTCCATGCCAATATAATGCGTGTTGAAACAGGTATTCATAGAGCTCATTGGAAGCTTGCGTGGCACTACAGCTCAAATAGATGATAAGGAAAGGGCATTTTTACCTTTGCAAGAATTGCCTAGTTTTTGACAAATATATATATTTTGCAAATATACTCACCCAAAACTGCAGTCACATGACACTCCAGTCCCAATGCTTCTTTTCTTTCAGGTGTACACATCATGGCCCTTGTGATGTAAAAATGTAAATAATTCCCATTGGCATTCCAGTGGATAGGGTCAGGATTCAGAACACAATGCAGAAGCAGTGATATTAGTGCAAAATAACAATAGGTAACTGGGAGTATTTGCAATATTGGATTGGCACCCTGCACCAGAAAATGGCCCTGGCAAGAAACTTGGATGGCAAATTTTGCTTTGGAAGTAGGTAGTTTTTTTTTTCTATAGATGAGCTTTAGGTGCTTTTGCACTTTGATAAATTAAATATAATAATCTACATAAGAAATAAATTGCACCTTGTATCTTCACACATTTTGAGAATTTTGCACAATCTATAGGGAGCTGACTGGCTACTGATAGTGTAATGAACACGAAAGGCTCAGTTACATAGTCCAAGTATGCAATTGTCCATGAAAAATAAACACTCACTAGCAACTTTATTAGACACACCTGTTCAACTGCTTGTTACCAAAAGTATCTAATCAGCCAATCACATGGAAGCATCACAATGCATTTAAGCATGTAGACATTGTCAATATGACCTGCTGATTTTCAAACCAAGCATTACAATGGGGAAGAAAGATGAATAATTACTTTGAATGTCATGGTTATTGATGACAAGTGGGGTGGTCTGAGTATTTCAGAAACAGCTGATCTGCTGTTTTTTAACACAAAATCATTATTAGGGATTACTGAGATTGGTCCTAAAAAAGGAAATATCCAGTGAGGGTCAGTTCTATGGGCTAAAATCCCTTGCTGATGCCAGAGGTCAGAGGAGAATGGCCAGATTGGTTTGAGCTGATAGAAAGGCAACAATACATCAGGTAACCAATTCTTATAGATGAGATATTCAGAAGAGCATCTCTGATTGCACAACACATCCAACCTTGAAGCAGATGGGCTACAGCAGCAACAGGGTATAACAAGGAGAAACTAATCCCGCAGTGATATTGGTTTAGAGCTACCACTGAGGTGGTTGCTGAGCCAATTATTAATCACAAGGAGAAAAGAGAAGGAGAGAAGAAAGCGGCTCTTTTTTGGCAACATCTATTTAAAACATCTTAAAATCTTTTATTCATCTTACTAAAATACATATATTTGAAACCAACATTCATAATAAGAAAGCTGCAGTTCAGATCAGAACCCAGTTAGCAATAAACAAACACTCTCACATAATAGGTGTTTGATGGATTAAGGGTCAAAAATACAATAGGCATAGTCTCCCCCAACGCGTTTCGTCATGGTGGGCTTCTTCAGAGGATTTTGAGACTTGGTATATTAACCCAGAGGGAGAAAAAAGAGAATACATTTCCTGTATATCTCAGATGAAAGGTGATAAACGAGAGAGTAACAGGTTTGGAGGCTTTTGAATTGGAATCTTTTAATAGATAAGAAGTTGTTGTTTTTACCCCACTGCTTGTAGTTGAAACACTTATATTGTTGAATATGAAAGCTAAGCACAGGAATGTAGGTTAAAAAGTTGGAATTATTGTGATTGTGTGAGTTTGTTACATGATGATTAGGACAAGTGGGTAAAGATTCCGCATAAATCTGAGATCACAGAAATGTTAGGACGTGGAAATGCTGACAGGAGTTTATACTTGTATTCTTGAAGATTAGTAGGATCTTATAAGCAATTTTAAAGAGTCTTCTAGGAGTCTATGGGAAAGTATCCCAAGTGAACTCTTGAATAGCGTGATGGCAATAACCAAGAAGGGATGAGCTGGTGGCAGCTATCCAAACTAGGCGTTATGAACGGCTGACAAACAGGCCTAGTTTGGATGCCTTCCACCAGCTCATCCCTTCTTGGTTATTGCCATCACGCTATTCAAGACTTCACTTGGGATACTTTCCCATACACTTCTAGAAGACTCTTTAAAATTGCTTATAAGATCCTACTAATTTTCAAGAATACAAAATTATATTGATGGCTTAGGCTAGGTGGTATAGTGGTGCCAGGGATCCTTTCTTGGCCCACTTTGGGCCCTCCAGTACCATTGGAGCATCATCTAAATGCCACAGCCTACACTAATATTGTTGCTGATCATCCATTAGTGACCGCAGTGTCCCTATCTTCCATCAGGACAATGTCACAAAGCTCAAATCATCTCAAACTGGTTTCTTACACATGACAATGAGATCACTGTACTCAAATGGCTTTCACAGTCACCAGATCTCATTCCAATAGATCACCTTGGGATGTGGCAGAATGGGTGATTAGCCTTGGTGTTGGACAGCCGACAAAAATGCAGCAACTGTGTGATTCTTTGTGATGAAACAAAATCCCTGAGGAATGTTTCCAGCATGTTGTTGAATCTATGCCATGAGTTAAGGCAATGCTTTGGTGCACTAAAAACATTTGCATGCTTTCTAGCACATTTTAGGTCCTTTAAATATTGAAAACATAAAGCTAACACTTTTTGCTTAAGACAAATGCTAACAATTAACCTCAATGTGTATTTACAGTGGATATAAACCATATCTGGATAAAAAATAATTGCTCTGTACATGCTTTATGTATTTTTCCTTTTTTGCATCAATGCAAAAAACCATTTCTGCACGATCTTTTATTTTCTTCGATTCAACAATGACTTAAGTACCAACTGCATCACAGCTGTCACTAACTTCCTGATAGTCCTGATGGTGCACCATGCCTGTTCAATGTGTCTGTTTGCAGTCTCCACCAGGCCCATGTTGAACAAGGTGACAACACAGAAGTACAATTAGGAGACCAGGACAAAGCTTTATGACCATTGAAGGGCCAGAACAAGGATACTTATGGTAAAACCCTCAAGGATTATTTTACACCTTAGATTTATAAAGAATATAAACCATTTTAATAATCAGCATGCTAATTTCAGTGATTAGGTTTAGATTTGTTTTTAACAGATTAGTATAAATGCACGTGAATACATGTTTCAGAAAGTGGGCTTTAAAATTGCAACAGTGTAAATACCTTTTATGCACTAATTAGCACACAGTAACTGAGGTTTTTACTCGTTTTCTATCAAAGGCCCAGTAAACACAAAAAAAATAATTCAATTTATCAGTAGGGGCTACATAGTTCCACCATGTGATGTTTTTTATTTTTTATTTTGTTTTTCAGTTTGTATTATGAAGAATGAGGATTTTCTGGGACACAACGATAGGCAGGGATAACCAAAACTTCCAGGTTGTCAGGATCAAAGTCAGGGAGTGAAGCAAGAAACTTGCAAGAGTATCCAAGACCCAGAAAAAGCACTTTGGCAGGACTTAACCTTTAATTTCTGACACCTCTGCTAAAGTCTAGAGCTGCTCCACCTATGGACACTGCAGATCAATATTAAATCTCAACAATGAATAACTGCAAAGGCAGTTAATTGTGAGGAATATAATTGAGAGGTTCGAGAAGGTTAAAGAGGAATATTTGCAGGGGTTAGTATGCAATGAGGATACAATGTAGTTTTGATGCTTTGTGTCGCATCTTATGATCAGTGAGGTCAATAGTCTTGAAGGGTAATGCATTTCAAAAGACTGGTAAGCATTTGCTAAGCAATTAGGCATTTTGGAAGTATTTGTATGAAGCAATAAAAAACAAATGATGTGTCTTCATTTCCTATACCCCTCCAGTTCCTCTGCAAGACACCCGCAATGCTAGAAAACCATTATGATATTGGTTTTCAGATGTTTGATATATTCCTGACGAGAGTGGCAGTAGTTTGTAGGCTTTTTAACAAGGAGGAACCCTTAAAATAACTTTTAGGTCTTAGGGAACCCCTACTATAGCTACTATATCCACAAGACACAGCATGGTGATCAGTAGTAAAAATTAGGGATGAGCGAGCGAGTTTTTAACATTCGATCTTGTGGCGAATTGGGTCGGTCTCGCTTACTGAAATTGTAAGCGAGAACCGCCAGTGTAAATTCGTCAAACAAGTTCGTATTACAAAAAAAAAAAGATTGCAGGCTGTGCTGATCAATGAATGCAGCGCCGGCTGCATTCATTGATCAGCTAAGTGTGCGATCCCCGGCACTAGAGGTTAAATGGGGACAAGTCTCCCCATTCAAAACAGCTGATTGGAGGCACATCTGTGACTGCAGGCGTACTCTTAATGGAATTTCTCCATTGAGAGTTTCTCTGCAGTTCAGTTCCCAGGGTGCTATTGTCCTATTTCCCTTTTTTTCCCTAACTTTTGCAGTATGGTCCCTTACTAAACTTTTCTTTAGCCCAAAAGTTTAGCTTTAACATGGTTGCTTTGTACAGTTTTGTGTAACATTTACCTAAACTCTGGCTGGCTTGGTGGATGCTTGGTGCAATAATATACCTACTGCAGGTACTTCTATGCTGTTCTTGGTGTCTGATATGCTTTTTAATTCTTCTAACTCTTCCTTAAGAGTCTGATATAGCTTGTAATGTGACAGGCTGACCCCCGCAGTAATGTGGGCTTCAAACAGAAGTTTCAGTTCACCCCCGTATTTTCTTTCCTACTCTACCAAAGCTGTTACTTACAGAGAAAGGAGTGGGAGTACAGTGGGGGTGTGGGAAAATGAAGACGGGTTTAACTATCTAACAGCTGAGGAAGTTAATGTTATGGATTCCCTTCTTCCACAGAAAGATTCATATATCCAACTGCAATCACTGTACAAGTTTTGATGCAGCTCATTGCATTGTAACCCTGCTAAAATATGTCCATGTTACCGTGTTTCCCCGATGATAAGGCAGGGCCATCAAATAAGACAGCCCCCCCTTTTTAGGTAAAAATGAAAAATAAGCCCCCCCCCAACAATAACTGTGTACTGTAGTCTTCTTCATGGGTAAATAAGGCATCCCCCTGAAAATAAGCCCTAGAGTATATTTTGGCCTTCAAAAAAAAATAAGACAGTGTCTTATCATCGGGGAAACAGGGTATCTGCGATTGACAAGACACAAGCATATGGTAATGAACTTTATGGACTGATGTCATTTTTTGTATCCAATCCATCAATTGTGTAACTGTGATTCCTCTGTTATCTTGTGTTTAGATATGTCAGTGCAGTCAGTACACATGCGCCTTTCTATCAATGCACATTGTAAGTGTATCCAAAACACCTTCAGTTTACTTGTGATGAGTTTGACAAAAGCCATACTGTAAAACTGATCTCTCAAATATAAAAGACACAAATGACTTGTATTCATTTATACATTATTAAATGTAGTTTTAAGCAAGGAAAGTAAATTTCTGAATGTATTGCAAAGCTCAGAAATTGAGAAGAAACGGTGCAAAGAACCATTCAGTTTATGTCCTAACAAGAAGCAAGCTAATATTAGGAGAAAGAAAATTAACAAATGTATGAGATCATCACTATTCTACTTCTTTCTACAGTTCATTTGCGGGTTGGGGATAGTCTACAGTGACCTGAGGAAATAAACTGTGGGTTCAATCTTTTGACTGAAGGTGAATATTTCAACAAACCTTTATTTGTTTATATTTTAATGGGCTATTCCTTTTATTATTATGGTGTAATTATTATTCCTTTTATAAATAAAGTTCTGCTTTTTTAGCTATTGATGCATTGACAATTCCCAGGTACATTTGGCAGTGTTTTATATCTGTACAATACAATGTCAGCTGTAAAGCCACCCAATCACTTCTACATTCTCAGCAACATGACCACCCCATGTGTGCCTGGGTGCTCGGGACTTCCATGGTGGATGCCAGGATAAAGAGTAGTGGATAGTATGGAGAAAACAAAATATATAAATGATATAACATTAAAAAAACAATTTTAAAAGCCTAAAAGTGCAGTGGAATGTTATAGAATAAAAAAAATTCAGTCTGTGCCAACTTATGTGATCAACAGAAAAAAATAGATAGATAGATAACACAGGATAGTTCAGTTGTCTCTAGTTACATTCTATTTATTCATTCTTTAGCAGATCCTTTTTTTGTATTGACACTTTCCCCATAGAATCAAAGCAGCCATTAATTGGTCATGGTTCACTGTTCGGTCACCTTGCGGTTTATGCATCATTGTGTACATTTCCCTAGGGCAGGCTTATCACTGTAGCAAAATCTGCAAATGTCATGAACGCATTTGCACTAATTGCAACCTGGTTTAAACCATTCAGCAGTTGTTTTGTAGCATTTCAAAATTCTAGTCCAAAGGGACCCCCTTCTCTTAAATCAGTATATGGAAAAATACAAACCATTACCGTTTACCCCCACAAACGTAAAGTGACCATTGCATAATAAATCAAGCACACTCCATCTCTGCTCATGCTACCGCTTTTTATTGGCTGATGTATTGTGAAGCTGCAGCTAGTTGTTTTACCAAATGATAAGGCAGACGCAGATCATAGCTGTGTATGTCTCTTTGGAGCCCAATTGGGTTTTTAGTTCAATTATGCTAAATACATTACACAATAATGTTCTTTAGAAAGCAGTCATAGCCTAGAAAAGTCTGTCCTTCCAGCATTATTATTATTATTATTATTATTATTAATAAACAGTATTCATATAGCATCAACATATTTTTGCAGCGCTGCACAATAAATAGGGAGCATGGTGGCTGCATCAAAACCTCCAATCCACAAATCCTTTTAACCTAAAGAGAGCTCTAACTCAGCACAGTACTTGTCAGACCTCTGCTAAGAGACCACTGCTTCCCCATAGGGTGCAAGTGTGCCTTTCTGTAACATGCAAGCAGGGGACCATTTTTGTACACCATTTGTGTTGCTACACCTTTAACACAGTTCAAAAAAAAAAATTCACTTGCCAAGGATTTTCAATATATTTAGTGTATTTCAGGTCTGCTGAATCCAGAAATGACATCAGTTTCATTTAATTGGCTCTAGTATTTGTGATACAGAAATCAGAATAGATGATTTTACCAACAACAAATGTTAACACAGCATATTATTATCAATCTTTATTTACACAAATGTTTTGCATTTTATATATTAAATGTAGCATTATTTTCATGAAACTTTAATTTCATTTGCCTTTTTTTTTATTCATACATTTTTTTCAGAAATATGAGTTCCTCAAGAAGAAGTTGTTTAACCCCCCTAGCGTTCTAATTCTGTCATTTTTTGATGCAAAAAGTGATCCTATTTTTTTGGCGTAGAAATTTTTGTTTATATTATGGGCCTGTAATTCTTAGGATTAACTCCCGGGTATAATTATTATATTTATTTATTATATTAGAATCATAATTTATAAAATAATACATAATTATAAATCATTATTATAAAAAATATTTAAAAGCAGATTACTCAGTAATCTGCTTTTAAATTTCCCGCCCGGCCACGCCCCCCGACGGAGAAGCGCCCCGCCATCACAGCGGGATCGTGAGATAAGGTAAGAGGGACCCTCAAAGGTACCCCGAGTGTGACTCGGGATTACCGCTTTTTGCAATTTTTTCCACCCCGAGTCACACTCGGGAATACCGCTAGGGAGGTTAAATGACCCTAAATGACCCCAAAATGTATTTTGCTACATCTGTGGTGAATATTCTCAGCAAAAACAGAGAAGAAACATTGCAGAATTTGTGAAACAAGCATATCTTGCATATTTTGGTATTAAACTGGGGGACCAAGATAAGTACTGGGCTCCCCATATGGTATGCAAAATTTGTGTAGAGTGTCTACGTCAGTGGAAAAATGGAAAACTGAAAAGTTTGAAATTTGGTGTCCCTATGGTATGGCAAGAGCCCAAAAACCATCATACTAATTGTTATTTTTGTGCTGTGAATGTAAAAGGTTTCAATCGTTACAAGAAAAACAAGTGGGAGTACCCTGATTTGGAATTAGCAAGATGACCTGTGCCGCATGGTGCTGATGGTCCCATACCAGTGTTCAGTACACTCCATGATATTAATGTATCCAACATGGAGGATATACAGGGTTTGGACTGTAATCCAGGAGTTAGTAGTGGAAGTTAATATGAAGGAAGTGTTTCATCAAACCAGCAGTTCCCCCAAAAAGAGCTCACTGATTTAATACGTGACCTAAATCTGTCAAAACAAGCATCTGAATTTTTAGGATCCAAGCAAAAAAAAAGAACTGTCTGAGACCGGAAGTTGAAATAACTGTTTAAAGGACAAGAGAGGTGACACTCCTACCATATTTCAGTGAAGATGGAGACTTTGTGTACTGTTGAAACATCCCAGGACTACTAGCCCATATGGGAGTACCAGAATACCGAGCAGAAGACTGGCGGCTTTTCATAGACAGTTCCACTCGAAGTTTGAAATCTGTTTTACTGCATAATGGCAACTGCTATGCATCAATTCCAATTGGTCACTCAACAAAACTTAAAGAAGAAAATGAAAATATCGAAATGGTCTTACAAAACTTTGCTATCATGATGATTTAAAAATGGTGAACTTCCTACTTGGACAGCAAAGTGGATACATGAAGTACCAATGTTTCATCTGCTTGTGGAATAATAGAGCAAAGCAGGATCACTGGAAAAAAAGTGGCATGGCCTCCAAGGGAAAGCATGAAAAAAGGTGCAGCAAATATCATTAACGAGTCAATGGTTGACAAAGAAAAAATCATTCTCCAATCCCATGTCATGGTTTTCAAGAACTTCTTGGGTAACCATAAAGCACAAAATTATCAAGAACTGGTACAAAACTTGCTCCTAAACCTAAAAAAGTTGGGTGCTACTATGAGCATAAAGGTACACTATCTCCATAGCCATTTACAAAAATTTCCAGAAAACCTTGGCCATTTCAGCGAGGAACAAGGGGAGAGGTTCCATCTAGATATAAAGGTGATGAAAGAAAGGTATCAGGGCAGATGGGATAGACACATGATGGCAGACTACTGCAGGAGCCTTTAACATAATTGTCCTGATCATCATTATAGAAGAAAATCATACAAACTTTTTTTTCATACAACCAGATGCCTCACTTCATATTTTTTTACATGCAAAAACTGTTAATTCACAATGATATACCTGTCGGGCTTATGAAGAATTGGGATAGTTTGTCCTACTGTGCAGTCCTACTTATTGTGACAGGCACTGTGGGTATTGTTCATCAAAAAATCAGTCAGGGATTCTTTGTGCGAAAGAGTACAGCTCAAAGCCTGGCACATGGGGAGCTTGTGTCCAGGCCTGTTTGGACTGACATCCCGCAATTGAACTTTGTGAAGGGACAGAGGTAGTATATGTATGAAAAGACCAGTTGGTCTGAGCTTAACACCAAATAATTTGGACGAATACAAGTGGGCAAAAATGCCTAAAATGCATTCTGTGGAGTAGACTGAGAGCCAATGGAAATCTCTCAATTTGAAGCCAAATTTCACATGAAGAATTATTATGTCTCCTTTTCTAGCATTATTTTTTCTGAACACAACACTTCTGCCTAATCATCACAATTTGAGGTCAATTTGAGGCCTACTTTACCGTTCTCAGTAGCATTATTCCACCACCAGCAATCATCAGTGCACCCACCGCCTAGCTTTAAAAGCATAACTTCACCTTTGTAATAAATAAAAGCATTTAATTTGCAGCTATTTCTTGGAACCTTTGTGCACTGCTCCTTCCAAATCCTTCCGGTGGCATTTAAGGTTTACTAAATTCCTGAAAGAAGACAAAGATTATTAGACAAGTCTGGCGAATAAAAAGATCTACCTGGAAACAACCCCATAACAAACATCTGCCATTAGCATACTTTGGATAAAAATTGAACCACCCCAATTATCTGTTCAAAAAAATCTAAATAAAAAGAAAAAACCATTGCTTTAGATTTAAATCTTAGTTGTTTTGTGGGCTGTGATTATGCAGAATGAATAATCCCGGGTATACAATGCACAATTACAGTAAACCATTTTTTTCCTTCTTCAAGTAGAATTGATGTAGAATCAAGCATTTTTCCACTAGAACCCATGCTACAGGTATTTTCAATTTAACATGGTAGTATTATCTTGTATTGAATTTTTCTGGTAGAATTTAGTGGAGTTTCAGGGTACATTTTAGGTAGATTTAAAGCATGTGTTTAAAACTTAGGAACATGTACTAAAGCAAAGTCCACTTTATCTGGTAGAATTACAACATTTAATTCCCTAAAAAACTGCCCAGTTAGCAAAAATAAGCATTGGAATACTTTTTAAGGCTGAAAATGTATCAAATCGGTAAAAAAGTTGAATGTCACAAACTAATTCTCCTAATTTTTTTCAACTTTTTCCAATTTCTATGCTCATCCTGCTTCTAGTGCTTTCAGATTTTTTTGTGATACCTTTTATTACTATTGTATCAGTTTATACATATCTGTGCATTAGAGCAAATAATGTCATTGCTTTAAAATTCAACTAAAATTTGATACTGCATTGGTAAAAATCTGACTTTCTGAGAGAGAGTGATCAAGCTTTTTAGTAGTTTACTTCTGCCGGTGAAGTGCTGCCTTGCGGGGGACACTACATGTAGCTTCTCCCTGCAGCAGCCCTATAGAGATGCAAGTGGTGGTGCAAGTGATCAAGCAACCAGCAAGGTGCCAGATGCTGGGAGCCATATCGGATCACTCGATCCTGAGGCCGGCCTAACTATGCCCTAAGTGTATCTAAATCTTTTGGATCAACAAGTATTTTCCAGCATTTGTTGGACAGATAAAACAAAATTATATAAATTTATTTTAGGGGTTTACATATGCTTTAAGAGGTTCTCCCAAAATAATAATAAATGTTATATTTGCAGTCTTATGTTCACCTGTGATTTCGGCTGTGCCGTTTCCTTCGGGCTGCACAATCACTTGTCAGAATCTTCTTCACTGAGTCCCACATTCATACTAAAAATCTCCTGTCCATGTTAATAAGTGTTTGTACTCCACTTGGACTGATTCCCTTCATTAGCACAGAGAAATGTAAAAACCAAAAATGATCTACCTCCTATGCAAAATTTCCCCACAATTCCCTGAAATGCTGACACTCATAAATTACACGCAAAGATATTTGACATTAATGTAGGTTAGACATGCATGACATCTCCATGGGCTCATTAGAGAAGGACACCATTGTGACATTAAGTACCATGCATCAGCTGACATGATGCCTACAAGACACAGTTATTTATGGCAGGAGGTTTGTGGTTATTGATTGAGGTATGTTTTGCACACAAAGCCATATCAGGCACTGTGCAGTAACATATGACCTTTCAGAAAACCCTGTACTGTCTTTTGGAGTCAGAATAAATGGCACTGATGTCATCACTTAATCTGTCTCTTGTAGTATTTGTATTACCAGGTTTTGCTCTTCATTATTGCTATATTGGTGTTTAGAATTGGGAATGGCTATGATGCCGATAAATCAAGACATTGCAAACCCCCAGCAGATTCAACATTTTCTACCTGTAAAATTTTACTGCATAGTATTTATTTTTTCATTTAATATTGAAAGGAATGTTTCTCCTTTAAAAACATATTAATCTGTTCTTGTTTCTTTCTGAATTTTTGTTGTATGTTGAATTGGACATTAGAGAAAACTAATCTCAGAGTATTGTCCTTAGGGCAAGTGACCCAAATCAGTGGCCTGACTTTTCTCTGCTTTAGTTAGGCAATACAACCTCCCTGCCCCCAGCTTTTGATTGGACGGTGAACGATCAGCAGCAGTGTAAAATCTCATTGGTCTCATGCTTCTTCCTGTTCCTTGGCAGAACATGTATGCTTCAGCATTCCTGATTGGCTCCTAGTTTGCCCCTACGTCTCCTAATCTTAGTTTTGCTCTTTAAGGCATTGCATAAGATTGATTTCACAAGAAATTTAGGTATTTCAACTAGTTGACCTAATTTTAATATATTGATATAATAATTTATTGGTGCTTTCTTAAAAATGCCTGGAGTTCAGCTATAAAGCAACATAACCTCCGAACAGAAAATCCCAAAAAAAAGGTGGCCACGCAAAAAAGAAACAAAATACTTATCTCTCCTGCTACCCACATCACAGCATGACTTCTATTGATTCCTAATTGAAAAATTCAGAAATCAACACCATGGAGGGATATCGATCTGCTGAACCCTTGCAGTGTTCAGTAGTTTCCTTTGTTGACCCCTATGTCATTACAGGACACAATTGAAGTGTATAGCCTGGTACTAAAAGTGGAACTTGCATATTTAAAAAGCAGTGAAAGGGACTTTCTAAAAACATTTACTAGTTTGAATTCAGTTATTTTTCATTTACCATGCTTCAATTCAATTTTATTTACCAAATTTACCATTCATTTGAAATATTTACCTTAACTGAATGTCAGATTCATTGTTAAGTATAACCTTTTGGGTGAGTATAATCACAACATGGTTGGTTTACTCTAGGACAGTATTTCTCAACCTTTTTAACATGGGCGAACCCTTGCAAAAACTTTTAGGTCTTAGGGAATCCTTCTATAATTACTATATCCACAGCTTACTGTACCTTGCTGGCCATTGGGAAGAATGTCACCTTTACGGGTAGCCAAAAAGTTAATTGGTGTCAGTTGTACTGATCTGAGAGGAACAAATTGCTTATTGTTTAAAGAACCCCTAGCACCCTCTGGAGGAACCCTGGTTGAGAAACATTGCTCTAGGAATTTAAACCAATAATAAAGGCTATTTAATTTAGCTTAGTAAATTATATAAGCTCTGCTGACTTTAAAGTGGAGCTAAACTTTACAAATAAAATCTATGACAAGGCAGGTTAAATATTGCAGTCAGGTGATGTAATCTATGCAAGAATCTAAACTTACCTGTGTGATCGCAATTTTAGATTTAGACTCACCTGTTTTTGCCTATTTGTAGATGCCACTCCTTCCAGTCCCCTCCTCTGGGTGTCAGATCTTCAGCCATCTTGATTGATCAGGCCTGGATAATGTAACTCCTGCACACGTCTTTAAAAGTTCATTGAGTTCTGGCAGCCCTGAGGAAAGCCAAAATATTTGGCATTCTACCAGCAGGCACAACTCAACTTTGAAAAAGAACAGTACGAACAGGAATTTAAGTATGTTTCATTACGGAAAGGACATCACCTGTTCCTTCTGCAAAACAATTCTGCCTGCTTACCTTGTAGAGCCACAGTTCTACTTTAATCATCCAATCATCAAGGAAAAATCTGACTTATTATTTTTTTTGCATTTTTTCACTAGTTTTCTACTTTTATAAGGTAAAATTTTGCCTTGGTAAGTGAACAACCTAGGTTCCTGTAGTAACTCCCTCAAAGTGAGATACTCCGCAGAATTGATCCACTGGGATGCCCTTCTAGAGATAAATGCAGATAAAGACATTTCCAGGGGTAGTACTGAGATCTTTATGAGAAGTAATATATACCTGCAAGAATTACATGTACGCATTACTTGGCATGCATTCCATTAACATAAAACAAAATATCTGATGCTGATGGAGGACACCAAATGTGTCCTCCATCACACCACGTATATCCCCACAGCCATTTTTTTCCTACAACAAACACTGTGAAAAATGCAGAGATGTATTCCCGCTGCACATGATAATAGAGATAGATGAATGGCCCTAAGAATCTTCTTTCCTGCCCCCCTTAGCTAGAAACCCAATTTTTACCTAGCCCTGTAGGCGGTAATTAGAAAGCACAAGCTTTATGTGCCCAGATTCGATTTGTTTCTTGCAGTCGAGGACAAAGTAGTGTTTTTAAGAAAATAAAAAAGGAGCTCGTAAATAAAAAACAACAAGACTGAATAAATTTGCAAGATAAGTGGTGTTAAAAAATGCAAGCTTTCATGAAGCACAAATCTATTTATATTGTAGTATCTCTTTAATACTCAATTAAGATGACACTAGAGTTGCCAGTAGGAAAAAAAGAAAACAATTTGCAAAAAATAGAAAACGCTGCTTGCTACAAACCTAAAAATACATGCACTGGGAATCTAATCAGAATACTTCTATTTTCACCACTCAAAGAAATCATTTCCAGAAATTGATTCCAAGATGTGTCGCCTGTTAATTATTGCAAATATATTATAGCAGTACACAAGATGATATCAGCCAATGAAGGGTGGAAAAAGCAAGCACATTTACTGCTGGTCATTAAAGAGGAAGCAGTAATTTGCCAGTAACAAATTTGACCAACTAATGGTACTAAAAACTCATTCACCTTGGAGCATTTTTGTATGGTTTCCATGTTTTACCAGTGGATGTAGCTGTATCATTTTAAAAGCAGACATCTTTGTTTCCACTGGGGGTCACTTAGAACTTTGGAGCAGATGCCTCTATGAGAGACCTCAGCTCTTTTACACTCTTGAGGTTTGTGTGCTAATGTGTTGCTATATCTTTCCTGGCAAACCTCTGATGTAAAGGTCACAAACCAATTTCTCCACCATCCTAACAGGGTTCAGAACCTCCAGTTACAATCACTTGTTTGTATCTGGGACCTAGCTATTAAAGGCCATATTCCCGTTAGCATTTGGTTTGTGCTCCAACAGCTATGATTACCCCAAGCATAGATAGGATTTCTACTTTGATCCTAGGATACTTCTAGGCATGTTGAGGTTGCAAGTCAAAGTAGACCCTTTGGTGCCCCCCCCCCCCCCCCATTAAAAAGGATTTCTAAGCTAATTGCTCCATAGATAGCATCTCATGTTCAGCAATTCTCTTTTAGAGTAAATTTACTTTCATAATATAATAAAGCATATAAAAGGTTGATATATATATAGTTAATGTATAATAACAAATGCTGCACAAGTAATTTTGTAATGTAATGTTATTACAAATTACCTTTCCATTTCAATCTGTACCCACTGTAATCTTCCATGAAAACTGAAAAAAATAAATCTAATATGGCAACCCGGGGATGTACAGAAAGTCCCCATGTGTTATTTTATGCTTGTTTGGTTGGTTCACTGATTTTCCCAGTAGTTTTCACTAAGATAAAAATAACATATTAGCGATCTCCTGCATCTTGAACTTTAATTTTGGTGAAACATTCCCTAAGGATTATTTATCTTTAGCCACCCTTCTCCCTATTGCTCTCTTTCACATTTCTGTTCCTTTTATGTCTCTCACATAATGTGCTAGAAGGAAAAAGTGTGTTCCATAATTTACTTGGATGGTCGTTGAATGGGCAAACCAAATTATGAATGGCTGGCATTATATTTATGTTGTTTTCTGAGCTCAGTAACATTAGTTTGTTACATAATCGACTGGAATAACCTAATTTGTTAACATTATGTGCTGATATTTTCCATATCTCATCTATGTCTTTGCTCGGTTAGGGTATTGATGTCCAGCTTGGGGTGGGTGATTTCCTTTATTCATGCCAAATGACATGCCAAGTTTTTGGATTGAAATGTTGTTTTGGTTTATGATGAAGTTTGGAATCACCTAGTGGTTGTCACTGTATTAATATGAGTATGGCTCAGATATGGTTCTAGAGTTATGAGTTTTGATCAACCACAGTGTATTTAAATTCCTTATCCAGATAGCTCATCCCTTGTTTGTTAAGGTGGTTGCTGTATAAAGGGGTTTAAGCATTATGAAAGGATTTTAGCTCTCTGTTTTGTTTTGATATGCTGGATTATATAGTTTTGTCTTTCTTCGGAAGTAGGAAGGTCAGTATAGAACTGGAACCGGGAGATTTTTTTGCTGTGTAGTCTCTGATAGTTGTGACAGTTTGTCTGTGATGGATGCCTGTTGTTCCTGAATGTTCTATGTGCCTCAGTGTATTATTATTCATTTGGGGTTGATAGAATATGGATTATTATAGACTCTTGAAGTTTGTCAAATCATTGCATAGAGAACTGTTGCACTCTTCCCAAACCTCCTCTCAATCTTATTTCTGCTCTTCTCTCTCCCTTTCTCTCTCCTTTTTCTTTTCAATTAACAATAATGTGTTTCTGAAAATTCTTGTAGCCTACACTGCAGTGCTATAATTATCCTAGGGAAAAGAGACGTTCTTTATCTTTTCTCACAATAATCTTGGCACTTTAGTTGAGCTTTCATCATTGCTAATTCCACCTCTGCATGCCTTTCATCAGTGTCGCCGATCTTTGATCTTCACTTGCTATGCCCTCTCCTCTTACCAGCATCATGCTGACTCCTGTTCATAACAACACGTGTCCTGCTGGCATTTTGCTGTCATGGGCATAAGGCTAACTCTGTCAAAATTCATATTTTGATTTATTTTGTGTCCTAATGTAGCCAGTTACATATACAGTATATATACATGTGTTTTGGAATCAATGAAAATGTACAAGAGTTTATCCCCTCCAGTCAAGGCCACTTGTAATGGTAATAGTAGGCATAGTGTAAATTCTTGATAGCGGTACTGTGATTTTAGCTTGGGTTCTAGAACATCTAAACAAGAGTTTTCCTAAATAGAAACTTTAATTTTGCCTATTTGGGGTACAATGACAGATCTATATAAATAACACCCTCTCCTCAACTCACTGATATCTCACATGTGCTCCCTCAATGGCCCATTTTCTGTTAGAGCCCCGAATCCAATTCTCATTTGAAAACTTTTAGGTTCATATAGTTGTGGTGCAGTTATTCACTGTTTTACCATAAGTTGGTGTAGTTTTTCAAGTCATCTTAAAACGTACACAGTCTTTTGATAAATGCATTAAAATTGCAATAGGTGCATTGTGTCAAAAGTCATTTTTTTGCACAGGGAAAGATAATACGATAATGTTTTCTTTTGCAAATGAAAGCAGGTGCATTACCACAAGGCACTTCACATGCATTAGTGTTACCATTAATTGTGCACCCCATCAACCTTTGATGGACCTTTGCAGACACCCGAAGCACTTTTCACAACATTGACAATCTGTTTGGTTCTGACATCCCAACTCTTCAGACACAAAACTAATAAGTATGATGGTTTCTTTTAGTTTTCTAGGGAGCCTACATTTGACTCTGCAATATGTATCTGGGAAGCACAGTGGCTCAGATGTAAGAACTCTAGGCCCCAAGATACAGGCCAGGTCAAATCATGGCCAGGCCACTATCTGCATGGAGTTTGCAGGATCTCCCCAAGTTTGTATGGGTTTCCTCCCAAAAACATGCAGTTAGGTTAATTGGCTTCCCCCAAAATTGACCTTAGACTGTGCTAATGACATATGACTATGGTAGGGACATTAGATTGTGAGCCTCTTTGAGGGACAGTTATTGACATGACAATGGACTTTGTAAAGTGCTGCGTAATATGTTGGCACTATATAAATACTGTGTAATAATGTAAAATTGCTATTGCTGCTAATTTTACTGGAGAATCATTTTCCTCCCCTCGTTACCAGTATTTGCTGGAAAAGTCAATTATTCCAATCAATCATTCCATGTTTTGGTCATCCAATCTTTGCAAGATACGTTATTCTACCATATTAAATTAGGTTAGGGAAAGCTATTTCCCATATTGGGGTGAATTACCCCAGTTAAAGAACTGTTGTAGGCAGAACTCCTGATGTTCCCCAGCTCTGGTCAATTGTGGACAGCAATCTACAAACTTGGCGGGCTCCACAGTGACCTCCATATTCTTTCCTCTGCTGTGTTGCAACATTTTCTGGGAAAAAGAATCATATGTCCATTTCCTTTTCTAATAAAATCCTTCATAACACTTTTAAACACTTAAAAAACACCTAAATAATTCAAAGCTTCCTTTGAAGAGCACTCCCATTCATGTCTGTATAAGCAATTAACAGGAAAACTGGAGGATGCCAAACCAAACATTTACAAAGTTTGCGAATCAATTATTTTTTCTGAAAAAACAATATGTAAAATAGTCCCTTTAACCGTCCTTATTTATTTCTATCATAATAACAAGGCTTGGTATTTTTTTCTTAGACTGTTAAGTTCTAAAAAAAGAGACCATCTACTACATGCAAACCATTGGAAGGAACTTGCCGTTAGGTTGTTCAGTGGAAGATCTGTACGTATCAGAAATAAAAAATGAATACATGTCTTTTTGCTTTTTTAGCCAGTATGTCCCTGGTTTGTTTACAGAACAATCAGAAGCTTATCTTCTTCCCCCTATAGAATATTATTATTAGTGGGGCAAATCTTTGGGAACACAGAAGAAACAGGTTCTGTCACACGTACCTGTTCCTCACTAAAGCACAGGCATCTCCTCCCTTGCGTATGAGGGCATTTCTGATGCTGGGCGTACCTCCTTTTCCAAGCTTTATCAACTCCATCCATGTCGCTGGCCAATCAGAAAACAGCCTCTTAACCAGCCCTGGCTATTTAGCTAGCTCCCAGACTCCATTT
Organism: Pyxicephalus adspersus; assembly: GCF_032062135.1. Lineage (NCBI taxonomy): Eukaryota > Metazoa > Chordata > Amphibia > Anura > Pyxicephalidae > Pyxicephalus > Pyxicephalus adspersus. Next base: position 40,226,071 of record NC_092864.1, on the reverse strand, counting down.
TGTGTTTGTGCAACAAGTTGTGTCGCCTTTGTGTCTCCATTGTGCCGAACCCTTAGTTCTGTGAACTGTGTTCCTGTACACCTGCTGCTTAATCCAGTGTTTCCTGTGTCCAGCTCCTGTGTTAACCCCTCGTTGTCCAGTCTGTTGGTTCCCAGCCAACTTCCCTGTGCTGTTCCTGTGTTCCTGTCTGCCAGTGGATATCCCTGGATCACCTGTACCTCCTGTGTTTCCTGTGATCTGTCCCCTGGATCACTGGCTATTGACCCCTGGCGTATGACCTGACCTCTCTTGCTTGCTGTCTGTTTCAACCCCGGCTTTCCTTGACTATCCTTCTGCCTGGTGATTTGGTACCATGCTTGCCCACCTTGGTGTGCCCAAGGACCGCAACCTGGCCGTAACCAGCAGAGCAACATCCTCACCATCAGAGGCTCTGGAGAAAACCTGGTTATGGCTTAGACTCTGCGCCTTGGCCCTTCTCAGGGCTTGCACCACCTCCATACGCCCCTAGCGGTCCTGTCTCTCCGTGCATGACAGGTTCACCGTAAAGCATAGTAATAAACGTTTGGAAAAGCCCCCCTAACATTCATAACGTTTTAACATAATTTAACATAATTCAACATTTCATATTTTAGCTAACATTTTCAGGTTGGTGCAGGATCTTATTGGTGGCTGTCAGCAATGAACAAAAATAAATTAGGTATGTGGAAGTTATTGTGGTTCACAAGGAAGAATAAGCTTAAAGTAAATCCATACAGTGGCATAGGTTTTCTGAAATGCTAGCCGCTTTGATTCAATACCTTCAATACTATCCTTTTGTGCTTGATCCAGGTCAGTGCTCAAAAAACAGAAAAGTCAGGCAAGTAGTATTTTAACTAAACGATCAGCAATGGCAGCCTACATATCTCTCCAGATGGGATCATTACTGTATGTGATTTGATAAGCCTGTGGGGTTGAAACACAGAAAACAGAGGTTAAAGACATTTTGCTTATTGTGACGTCTTGTTTCATTGATGGGATCAAACCTAACTAATGATTATGAGCTGTAAGCTAGAGCAGTTTTTCTAAAAACAACTTTAAAACCCTATATAGTAATCATACAATGACCAATGAGAATTACCTTTTCTGTTTCTTTTGAGTGACTGTTTCATGACAGTTCAGTTTTGATTGCCATATATTAGGTCTGCAGAGCATTGTTTGGCCTTGCAAGGTCTTCTGGGATGTGAAAATCCATAGCACATGAAATGATGGTCTGCCTTCTAATCTAGGTCAACTTTGGACATGGACATTTTTCCTTACAGACCTAAGACTCATGGGGGATAACGTTGTCAGACACTATTCACCTTTATTATACTCAGAAAACATTGTCAGGATAAAGATTGATGATTGATAGCTTAAATCAAATCAGCTATAATCTCCATCTATGGGATATACACAGGCTTCCCGAAAGAGCTATTTTAAAGTTGTGGTCATTCCAGTGGCAAGCACCAAATCTCTAGTGTAAGAGAGCTTAAAAGAAAAAAAAATAGGTCCAGGTTTTTTAACAAAGTATGAAAAATGGTTAAGAAAAGAAAGTGGTTAAGAAAATGGTTTCAGTTTGAGGTTTAAACCTTCTTTCATCCTGAGCTATTGGACTTTGTAAACAACAGGCAGATGAGGATAAAATGAGTTCCACCTTCTGGTCTGATGTTTTACATTTACACATTTTTTTAAAAATTCAGTGAGTTTCCCCTTCTGAACTGCCTAGAAAGGTAAAGCTTTGGATAAACCCCAACATTAATAATAATAATAATAATAATAATAATAATATCTCTGAAGAAAAGATACATATTTTATAATATTTATATTTAAATATATATTTTTTTAGAAAAAATGACCTGGTTTTAAAGCTTTATATTATGTATTTATTTTTGCATGTTTGAAAGATACAATGGCCCTGATTTAATAAAGCTCTCAGAGGCTGGAGTGAATACACTTTAATTAGTGAAGCTGAGCAATTCAGCCAACCTGGAATGGATTTCCTAAAAATCATTAGCTATTTGTTAGCAAATGTTTTTAATTTTGGACCAGATCCATTCGAGGTTTGCTGAATCACTAACCTTCACTGATGAAGGTGTATCTCCTCCAGCCATAGAAAGCTTTAATAAATCAGGGCCAAAGTGAGTGAGTCAAACAGTAAACATATATCAACACATTTACTCAAAATGTCTACCTAGGATGCTAAATGCAACCAATCCACCCAATGTTTATTTGTATGAATATTGACTCTTTTAGTGTTTCCTGTTTGATTTGTATGTGTATTCATTACACCAATCACGATGCTGGTTCATGGTAAGTGTAAACATACATTGTGCAATCAATTGCACTCATTCGGCTCTTTATTGCATTGTGTTGTGAATAATAAATAACTATTGACACAAGCAATCCCTGTGCTCTCCTATCACTACATATGTCTTAACAAGCCATATATCCAGCAAAGCTTTATAGACTTGTCCATAAACCCTTGAGTAAACATGGCTTGAGGTTTCCTAATATCCCTGTATTAATAACAAGGAGTCAGAAAATCCCAGGAGATAGTCAGTGCTGAGTACTGTACAAGTACAGCAGAGATCAGGCTCTTTGATAGGTAGTCTGCTGAGTCATTTATTAGCCTGCCATACTAAGCATGAGAAGGGGAAGGGAGGTTGTTATTGTGCCTGGTCCTTCAAGTAATTAGGGTTTCAATGTATTTGGACATTTTGAGGTGGAACTCCTACCTTAATTTAGTTTTGCATGGGGATAGAGATTTAGATTGTTTGCCCATTTTTGTAATAGTGATTGTGATCACATTGGGGAGTAGGGGAGAAAAATATAGGGGGCTACATCACTAGGTACATAAATAGGCTCTAAAAGTGTAAAGGGTAGTGTTCTTGACTGAGGTCTTGGCTTAATGGCAGATTAGGTGGCAAGAAGGATCTGCAGGTGCAGGAACTGCTGGGTAGGACGGTCCTAAAAGATCAATGGAAGGGGAAGTTGTTTTATCCTCCCCATCTTTTTCCCATGCAAATAAATTTTGATAAAATACCAACTTCAAGGCAGTCTTGCAGGTTTCAAGGTCTTTGGGGGTCTGTAGAGAAGGCATGGCGAAAAAAACTTAAAACACATTGGGCCTGATTTATTAAAGCTCTTCAAGACTGGAGAAGATATACAATCATGGGAGAACCTGAGTGATCCACTAAACCTGGAATGGATCTGGGCAAATGGAGGTAAAACAGGGAGCACAGGCATTAAAGCCATGTGCTGGCCACTGTTTGTCCCTAACAGTGCCATGTCTGTCATATTGTCTGCTGTTCCTGGTTTCTCCTAACAGGTGCCAGGTCACCTCTAGGTGCACATGTACCCCGGGGTAAGAAAAAACAATCTATGGGGATAATAATATTTTTGCTATGGGACTTAAGTTAGACAAGTTAGGACTTTAAACAGCAGCAAGACAGCAAACCATAATACTAGAGATTGCATAAAGGGGTCCTAGTAGAATAGATTTGCATCTTCTTTGGAATTCCCCTTTAAATTTCTTTCAAGGGTACATATGTGCCTTAGGCACACTGTCTTGTTGAGATGTCCTTGCAGGCTACAGGAACATTTTCCTTCGAATGCTTTTCAAACATGAAACCCATTCTGTTTCATCTTTATGATTCCTGTATCTAATAATATGAGAAAATAATTGTATTCAATGCAGAGACAAGATCAAGGACTCTTAATCATGCTGACTAGCACATAACTGATATTCTATGTGATTCTTTCATGCAGAGGGTCTTTTTCTTACATCTACTGAGCCTAATGATTGCGGTATATCCTAATTTATAAAGTGAAATAATTAAACATATGTAGTACAAGTGGGCAATTATAGACAGAAGAGATTTCCTAACTGAAAGTCAGCTGAAACAACTATACACCAAAGGGAAAACAGAAGAACCCTTTTGCTTTTTGTACTAAAAATTGATCAATTTCAACTGCTTCAAGGGCAACCATACAGAAAGTATTTTAAAATGTATTAAAAATGTAACAGTGTATTTAAAATATGTATCTGTAAGCAATAATTATCTTCCCCTCACCCCCACAAACTATCAAAAGCTCAGAAAAAAACTAAAGTCAGTGCAGGCCACTTCTGACAAACTCAGGTGACAAATCGTTCTTTTCAATCCTATCCGATTTAGAATTACTACTACTGTCTAGCAATGAGCAGAAATTAGGCAATTTCTTACTGTCCACCAAGCTAATGTAGTGTGAGCTGTGGATTAATTATTTATAAAAGGGGTTCCCTAAGACCTGAAAATTATTTCAAGGGTTATCCTAACTTAAAAAGATTGAGAAACAATGCTCTAACAAATGAATGAGGAACCAGACATTAGCATTTCCCTGATATTTTCATGTTGTCTATATATTATATAAAGCAAAAAATATTTGTTTTTTTGAAAAAAAAGAAGGGGAGGCCACTCCCATTTTGCCTTTACTGCCACGGTGGTAAAAACTGAATAGGAAGCCCATAGCCTCGTGGGATACACCAACAGAAGGCTTCAGGCTGCTCCTTCTGGGCCTGCCTGACCTAAAAGGCTATTTCCACAATGAAAAAAACACTTTGGTGATCTCCTGCATGTGCATTTTTTTACATTTACAGAAGGTAACGTCACCTGATCTTGTGCCTGTTCAGTGCAAGAATGAGTAACGTAGGCAGAAGCCAAAAAAAAAGGATGGTTGCACACCTGATGGTTCCTCCGCACTGGACAAAAAGAGAATCCAGGATGGTGCGGGACAAAATGGGAGCGAGTTGTGAAGGGATCAGCGGCTCTGCGGAGGTAAAGATGTCATTTTTTTCTTTTTTTACATAGGTTTTTTCTTTTTAATAAATAATGATCTCGGTTTAAAATAGAGGAACTTGAATATTTTGATGTCTCTTTGTTAGTTGATTTACTGATTTAGCACTGATGGACTGATAGCATAATGACTGCAGTCAGCAAAAGTGATTATTCACTGAAAATAATTTATTAGACTTTGGCCATCTGATTGTTTATACATCCTAACAGAAGCAAATTTTAATGAACAACACTAATACAAAAAAGGAAAATAATTGCTAGAGCCAGTTAGTTATCAAAAGACGATCAGATTTCCAAGGAATGGTGTACTGGAATAGCACACAATACGAAGAAAGCCAATGTGTACCATAATTATGCAGTCTAAGTGACCAAATAAAGAGCAGAATTATAAAGACCAAATAAAGAGCAGAAATAATAAGTGGCTTTTGAATATTATGAATGTTAATCTAATGTTGAAAAAAGGAGTGGAGTTATTATAATAATAAACTTGTCTTCATTAAGCCATTAACATTTCCGTGTTGTAGAGAGGAGTCCAGGCACAGGCAATACTGTCTATAGTAGTGTTTCTCAAGCAGAGTTTCGTGGAACCCTAAGAATCCTCCAGGGGTTGCTAGGAGTAGCACAAATGATCTTTATAGCTATCTATAAGGGTGGTATTCTTCCCACTGACCTGCTAAGCTAATATGCTGTGAGTTGTAGATATATAGAAATATAACATGGGTTCCATTAATAGTTTATTACATTTAAATGATCTTGGAAGGACCTCAATCAAACACAACCCCAAAGCCTGATCACATAGACCCAGGATCAGTCTTTCTCAACCTATTTAACATGTGGGAAACTTTCAGGTCTTCAGGGAACTTCTATAATTCCTATATCACCAGCTCATAGTACATTAGTGAGATGGTCAGAGTTAAAAGTTCTTCCTACACTGCTGTCCAGTGTCATTGGTGTAATTTAAAGTGAACTGAGAGGCACATATTGCCCACTGCTCAAAGAACCCCTAGCAACCTCTGGAAGAACCCTGGTTGAGAAACACTGCTCTGGAACAATATAGGAACAGTCTGATTATTGATTAAAAACAAAAATAAGCATGGCCTGGCTGGCTGGCAAGATGGCCGTGTAGTTTGTGTGCTCTCTGGACGCCGATCGCAATCCACTGAATCCCAGGCACATACTCACCCATCCATGGGCAAGCAGCGGAAGGCAAGAGTGGGGAGACTCCCCCCTACCCCAGCAGCGCTCCAGCAGTCCTCCCAGCCCTCCATACGGGCTTAGATTAGGGATCCCTCGCCGGCGTCCCCTGCGGTCTCCGAGATGGCGCCTTTTCCTTCCCCGCACACGTGGCAGCGGGGAGAACGCGAACGGGCTCCTGATCCGGATGACGGATATCTGCGCTCCACTACCCGCCCTGCACCAGGCAGCACTGAGGGATCAGCTTCCCCTTGCAATCCGGGGACGCCTGCTTCAGAACCGGTGAGTCCTATAGACCATGAGGGGGGCCAATACTCACCCACGACCTCTCCATGCGGTGACGCCATCAGGCCTGCAGATCTCCCTGACTCATCCCCAAGCAGGGATATCCCTGCAGCGTTTCAGCAACAAGATACCCCTTCTTCACGGGGCTTGTCATCAGGGGGAGCCAGGAAGCCTTTGGCTAATAGACCCCCGGCAGACACTATGGAGACCTCCTTTTTGGATATGCCCTCCACTTCCTTTGGGGATCCTGGGGTGGAGTATGGCACCTGGGGGCCCGGGGCCAGGACGGGCCAAAGCCAACACAATCTGAAGATGAAACATAAGCAGGTGGACTCCCCCAATACCCCTTGGCATCAGTACCTCCAATCCCTGCCCACCAAGGAAGACTTCCAGAAATTAGTAATCGACGTACAGGCAACTTGCCGCACTGAAATTGGGGTCTTGCGGGCTGACTTACATTCTTTAGCAGGCAGAGTAGATGACTTGGATACAAATATACAACAGGCCGATGAAGATATTACGATGCTTTCACACAAAACTGGGGAGCATGATCAGAAAATATGGGAACTCCAACGTCTGATAGAGGACTTAGATAATAAATCCCGTAGGAATAATATCAGAGTACGAGGTCTACCTGAAGCCACTCGAGACTCTGACCTTAAACCAGTGTTGCAAGCTTTCTTTGCTCGGGTATTGGGACGCCCCACCCCCCGAGAAGTACAAATTTACAGAGCCTTTAGAGCCTCCAAACAGCCGGGGACTGCAACCAGACCCAGAGATGTCATTTGCCAACTGATGGATGCAGACCTGAAAGATGCAATCATGTCCACTGCCAGGAACATGCGTAACCTTGAGTTTAATGGGGCTCCACTCCAACTCTACCAGGACTTATCTTGGCACACACTACAACATCGCCGCCTGCTCCAACCATTATTGATTGTTCTTAGAGACTGCCGTATTCCATACAGATGGGGTTTTCCGTTTAGTCTATCGGCACGCCATGAGGGAAAATCAGCCATATTAAGGTCTCCGGAAGACCTGCGGCCCTTCTGCAGAGATTTGGGGATAACCTGCCCGAAACTCCCAGGCTGGGAGCGTGAAGATTCTCTGAGGCCTCGCTCACCTCTGTGGCAGACTGTGGGCCCTAGGAGGAGATCCAAGAACAACCGCGGGGAATCCGCACCCCCGGGTGACCTGCCTTCTGCTCACCCATAATGATGTAGAGGCTAGCTGTCTGAGGAAGAGCCCTTATTGTACTGCAGCCTATATTTGCTATACTGAAGTTGCTTTAATCGATTAGCTTAACAGCTAAATTCACTGTGATTGCATGTTTTCTCACTCCATTATCTGCTCCACAGTTGCTAACGATGTTGACTCACTTGTCTTGCCCTGTAATCTTGCTATACTTGCATGTATGCCCTATTGTCACATTGCCTGGATATATTGCGACCCTGGGGGGGGCCCCGGATGGTCCCTAACTGTTGTTGGGGCGGTGCGGGTCTCACCCTGGCGGTCTGACGCTGATTGTGGTCGGCGTTGACCGGCACCAATTTATTCTAAATGCGGTTTTTTGTTACATGTCCTCTGGTTGGTTGGGTTCATGGCCCCTACGGGAGGAACCGCTCATCTGCCAGGTGAATTTGTTCCCTCCCCCAATCTTCTGGGGGACAGGGACCGGCGGATGTTGATTCCTCCCTGTTCGTCGATGGGCGAACACTAACCTATTGGCTTAATTTTTCCCCTTGCTTTTTGGTTTCATTGGTTTTTGTTTTGGAGGTGTTTTGTACCCCCTCCCTCCCTTTTCCCTTTTTTGATGGTGACATGTGGTGCTCTATCTGGCTTTGGATGCTTTTCTACAGGCTCACTGGAGGATGTTTTCTCGGATGGGCAGTTATAGCTGAGACAAATAGGACCCCCCTCATTCCTAATGGCTACTAGAATATTGTCTTTTAATGTTAGGGGTTTAAATTCTAACACAAAGCGGAAACTGGCGCTGAGAGAGTTTAAGCGCTTAGCTCCAGACATAATATTTTTGCAGGAAACTCATTTTGACAATTCGGGCTCATTTAATTTTGCCTCCAGACTTTACCCTCAGGTGTACCTTGCTAATTCCCCTTGCAAAAAGAATGCCGGAGTTGCGGTCCTTCTGAAGGACTCTCTCAAATTTACGCTCTCCCTATCTATTATTGACACTGATGGCAGATACATAATCTTGCATGGCACAGTACAGGGTGTGCCCACTACCTTATGTAATTTATATGCTCCCAACACCAATCAGACCCACTTTCTCACTAAGGTGTTATCCCGCCTTCGAGACTTTAGTCATACCTACTTGGTAGTGGGAGGTGATTTTAACTTAACCTTCTCTCCCAATAGAGACAGGCATACCTTATTCAGCTCCCAGTCCTCGTCCCAGGTGCTCAAACAGTCTAGAATGTTTCGCCAGCTGATCAGGAAATACCAACTCTATGATAATTGGCGGATTCACCACCCCTCTGGGAGACAGTACTCCTTCTACTCTCCCCCTCATTGTACACACACCCGTATTGACTACCTTTTCACCAATCTTCCTCTCCTGAGGAACAGCATCACCGTGGAGATTCACCCAATTACTTGGTCGGATCATGCTCCCATTACCCTGGACGTCACCCTTGCCCCCAGCTCGGTGAGAATCTGCCATTGGCGCCTAAATGAATACCTACTAAAACACCTGGACACTAAACTATCACTATCTACAACTTTAAAATCCTTTTTCAGTGAAAATGAGGGTACGGTGGCACACACCTCCACACTTTGGGAGGCCCATAAAACTGTATTCAGGGGACACTGTATAGCACTGGGTTCCCGCCTTAAGAGGGACTCTAATCTACAACGCTCACTAGTGACACAGGCCTTAAGGTCTGTAGAGGCAAAATACACGGCAAAACCGTCCTTGGGCCTTCTGAGGGAACTGACCACCCTTAGATCTAAATTGCGGGCACTGGAATTGAGGAAGGTTAGCTGGTGGATGCAGCGTACCCGTCAACAGTACTATTATAAGGGAAACAAGGCAGACACACTACTAGCCCGTAAATTGCGGGATATGCAACTCCACGCCTCTCCAGGGGCGGTCAGGGATGAGAGCGGGAGGATACGATATGACCCCTCCCACATTGCTTCCTGTTTCGAGACCTATTACTCGAAACTATACCAAACGGTTCATTGCGCCCAGACCTCTTTGGGTGGTTCTTTGAGGCCAAAAATAGATTCGTATTTGGAACAGGTGGCCCTTCCTGGACTCGAGTCGGATAACATGGAGCAACTTAATAAGCCCATCACAGAAGAGGAAATCACGAAAATTATTGCCCAATTACCATCCTCTAAAGCTCCTGGTCCGGATGGGTTGCCATATCTCTATTACAAAACGTTTCTGCCAGAGCTTTCCCCATTCTTACTGAATCTTTTTAATGATTTTTTGAAAGGCAAACCGATCCCCCCCTCCATGTTGGTCTCACACATAACGGTGATACTGAAACCAGGCAAGGACCCATTGGATTGCTCGAGCTATAGACCAATAGCTCTCCTGAATTCTGACCTAAAAATTTTTACAAAAATTCTGGCCTCTAGGCTGTCCCGGTTCCTTCCCGCTCTCATCCACGGGGACCAGACGGGCTTCATCCCTTATAGACATGCGAGCGACAACACCAGAAGAGTTATTAATGTCGTTGATATTATAAATAAGCGAAGAACCCCGTCTCTGATACTTAGTCTGGATGCTGAAAAAGCCTTTGATCGCCTCAGCTGGCCCTTTATGTTAGCCACATTGAATAAAATGGGCTTTGCGGGTCCCTTTGTTAAGGTGATCAAATCTTTATACACGGCTCCCTCCGCCTCGGTTAAACTGCCTCATGCTTCCTCTGCCAGGTTTACCATTAAAAATGGGACGAGACAGGGGTGCCCATTGTCACCTCTGCTCTTCGCGTTGTGCATAGAGCCCTTGGCAGCCAGTATCCGCTCCAATCCTAGTATTTTTGGGGTGTCAGTAAAAAAGAGAACATACAAACTTTCTCTATACGCAGATGACATTCTTCTGACCTTGTCCCAGCCGTTAACCTCCCTTCCCAATTTATGGAGAGAATTACAGGAGTATGGTGAAGTTTCGGGATTTAAAATTAATTTTTCTAAAACGGAGGCACTACCTCTTCATATCCCCCCATTGGAGCTGCAGGCCATACGGGAATCCTTTTCCTTTGCTTGGCAGGAATGCTCCCTCCGATATCTGGGGACCCAAATCACTTCCACATATTCCCAATTGTACTCTCACAATTTTCCTCCATTATTTACAGAGATAAACAACTTTTTGAGTAAATGGAGGGGTCACCCCTTGTCGTTGCTGGGTAGGATTGCCTCAATTAAGATGATGCTCCTGCCCAAACTGTTGTATCTGTTTGAGACACTACCGGTTAGGGTGCCCTCTCAGGTATTGAAAAGAGTTCAAGCAGACTTTATGTGCTTTATCTGGGCTTATAGAAGGCATAGGGTGGCTAAGCATATTGTTTGTACTCCCAGAGAGGGGGGAGGTATGGGAGCACCAGATATTTCTAAATACTATCTGGCGGCCCATTTGCGACATCTTCATCAATGGACATCCCCTTACCCTCCCAGTGTCGGTGTGGAACTAGAGGAGGAGTGGATAGCCCCTATACATCCCAATGTTATGTTGTGGAGCTCCTCCTTACTTCTTGCGGAGTCTGATTTGACGGCGCCCATGTTATTCACAAGGAATTTGTGGAGGGCCTGCAGGGACAAATATGGTCTAATATCTCAAGCCTCAAGGTTAACCTCTATAATTTTTAATCCGCAAATCCCTGATAGCCTGTCTGGATCCATGTCTGGCCCTTGGAGGGACAGAGGCTTATATCAAATCAGACATATCTTACACCCAATTGAGCGGAGGTTGCTCTCCTTTGTTGAACTAAATGATAGAGTGGAACTACCACGCACCTCCTTTTATGCTTATCTCCAGATAAGACACTATATTTTGTCGCTCCAACCCACAGCCACCTTTCAGGCTCTTACTGCATTTGAAAGACTATGCATGGAAGGCCCCCATACCAAAGGCACGGTCTCTACTATTTATAAACTCCTACACACTTCCACACAGGAGAACCTCATTAAGTTTAGCTATATGCTTAAATGGGAGGAGGTTTTGGGTCGGACCCTATCTACGGAAGATTGGTTTGCCATCTGGGAAGCAGCACACAAAAGTTCCATATGTACATTATACAAGGAAAATTTATATAAAATTTTACTCAGGTGGTACCATACACTGACGGTCCTCCACCGCCTGTTTCCCAATGCAGACCCCATGTGCTGGAGGTGCAGAAACCATAGAGGCACGATTGAACATATATTTTGGTTCTGTCCCCTTATTCAGGGGTATTGGTCAAGAGTCAATGACCTAATATCGGCCGTGGTTCAGCTACCTGTACCATTAGATCCTCCAGATGGAAGACGACCTTGCCTCCTTCCATGGAAAATCTTTACGCACGGATCCAAGAGATTCGTTTAATGGAGTATCTTACAGCACTCCTTAGAAATACAGTGGCTAAATTTGAAACGGTTTGGGAGGCATGGGATCGCTACTATGTTGATCTGCCCAGTTAGTGCCCCCAGCTTCTCTCTGATTTACTAATGTCACATTACCCTTTCTTTGTTCTTTTTGCCTCCACCTTTTAAGATGTTTATGTTCTATGTTATGTCTAGAAAACTGGTTATTGCACCGTTGAAATTCAGTAATGATTTGTTACGCTGGAAAATGTTATTTCCCTTTTGTGTACCACCCTTTTCCTTTTTGTATCCCGTTAAAATCTTTCAATAAAAATACAATTTCAAAAAAAAAAAAAAAAAAAAAATAAAAGCAACACACTATTGCATTTTACCTACTTCGTTAGAAAATAAATGTAGAGTTTATTCTGTAATGCATTGCTGAAATTCTCACCAAATATTCACTATATATACTGGAGATGAAATGTGCGCTCAGGAAGTGGAGTAGCAGAATATAGTCTTGGAGGTGTTCCAGTCTGTGTTACTATCCTGTTTATATCCACTTTATCTCACAGTTTTATTAGACTCGAGGAGAGAGATTTCATTTAAAGAGCAGAAGGCTGGCAGCAAGCCATATGCTGGACCAAGCTGGAGACTGCTGCCACTTTCATGAACACAGTAGCAATCAGCCGCCTAAGAATTTGGCCATTAAAACAGAATCTCTGACTGTGTACATCTTGTGAATTCATTTTTATAACTGCTGAGCTACAAACTGTGCTGCATTGTCTGTCCATTTTTTTTAGAGAACCCATGTTAGGCTTATCCCTTCTAAACATTTACCACACGCAGATGTATAGATTCTTGTATGGACAGGCTGCCATTTAGGAGTGCCCTGGTAGGTCAGAGAGCAAGATGTTCTATTTTTGCAAACTTTAACCAGCAGCCACACAATTTAAGGTTACTTTGCTTAGACCACTTTGAGAAAATTGCTTCTTCTTGTGAAGAGATGAAGGAACAGGAAAAATAAAAATGTTTGGTAGAAGTAAGTAAGGTGTAGAGAATGTGCTATAAGAGTTTGATGTTTTAGATACAGAACACATTGGGGTGAATTTGTTATCTACAGGGGCAGTTCAAAGATTTGCAGGAGCCCTATGAATATCTTTTCCAGGAACTCACACATACCAGCTTGTTGTAAATCGGTAAAATTGCATCTCCAGGTAAGTGGTGGAACATGGTGGACACCTTGGAGAGTTATCCAAGTGCTCCAGATTTTTAGGAGCAGATGAGGATTCAGGGTCTTTAAAACAAAAGGTTAAGAAGAGTGGTATTAGGCCTGATTTGGGCCTGATTTTTTAAAGCTCTCCAAAGCTGGACACGATACACTTTTATCAGTGAACTTGGGTGACTCACCAAATCTTGAATACATTTCTAAAACGTTATTTGCTATTAGATGGCAAATGTTTTTATTCTTGGACCAGATCCATTCCAGATTTGTTTGACCACCCAGGTTCCATGCATGATAGTCTATATTCTCCAGTCTTGAAGAGCTTTAATAAATCAGACTCATCAGGCCTGATTTATTAAAGCCCTCCAAGGCTGGAGAGGATACACGTTTATCAGTGAACCTGGGTGATCCAGAAAACCTGGAATGGATTCCTTCAACGTAATTAGTTATTTGCTAGTAAATGTTTTGAATCCTGGACCAGATCAATTCCAAGATTGCTGGATCACACAGCTTCACTGATGAAAGTGTATCCTCTTCAGTTTTGGAGAGCTTTAATAAATCAGGCCCCTTATGTCTTGTAGGTTTCTGTACATAGCTTTTTAAAAATATCACAGCACCAGCTCTCATGCATACTGGATTAGCAAACATTCATGTGTGACACTGGGTGCCCATGACTAAAAGGAATGAAATGCAAATAACAAAGAAGGCAGGCCAAGGACAGAAAGATTATGCTTGGTGTCTATCAGCAAGGAAGTGAGATGGGCTCTGTCTGACTTGCTACGGCTTCTAATGCACACTGAGAGAAGTTGTCTGCAGTGTATTTAGGGAAAGCAATTTCAGTAAAGTAGAGTAGTAAATGTAAAGACGGAGATCAGCTTTAAAGCTGAAGGTAATTTGATAATTTTTTGCAGTTCATTGTTCCTATGTCTTTCTCTCCTGGAAATGTTAATGAAATTACTAAATAAAACTTTTACAATTTCATAACATACCTCATGTTACATCCAGTGACATCATCACTTTGCAAGGTAGGCAGATGATGGCTAGAAGGGAGGTCTAGCAGGAAGCAGTGGTTTCTTCAAAATGCTAATGTCATCAAGGAATGCTGAGTCTCTGAAGAGGGTTCTCCTTCAGGTTCTCATGTCATCGTCTGGTGATGTGGACCCTTCTTACTGGCTGTCTGAAGATTTCAGTGATAAGATGACATTACAAGATGACAAGAGGCCAACAAGAAGCAAGAAGCATTTAAGATGAGAATTTTTTTTGATTATCAGGGAAATATATACATATACAGGAAACACTTAAGTAAAGGGCTAAATGATGCTGCAGCTTCTAATGCATCCCCTGAGAAGCTGCATACATGCATTAGCAGCATTGGAAAGCTGCCTGTACAACTTTGCAAGGCTGAAGGTAAGTCTGCAGTTTAGCTTTAAAATTAACTTCCCCGTACAGCTGCCAGAAATGTATAATATGCTTTCCCAGATAAATGCATTCTTTGGCTCTAATTGTGGAAAAATGTTCCTGAAACATTTAACAAATTGAGAATATTAATTTTCTTGCAAGTCCTTGTGGATTTTTGGAAGTACAATTCAAAAGACTTTGCAAAGCTATCCACTAAATGGTGATGAAAATTTCAAAACCTAATAAAACTGTCAAGATGATATCCTACCAGAGTTTTACCTCCTACTGTCGATATTGTAATAAATATGTGATATCTGATTTATATTTAAAGAAACTTAATGAAGAAAGCTGGCTTTTAACACATCTTCACAGTCAGCCCTCATTGGTCCTACACTCAGAGGATTTGTTCACTTATCAGGGAAATTGGAAGGACTGCACAAAATTGTAAGTGGGAGGCATCAGTGGATAGGTTTCAGCTACCAAGAGTGGAAAGGTTTAAAACTGTAGTATGATAATGTGGCCGATTTTGTAAGTCCATAATAATTTTACATCTTTTTCTACCAGGTTTCATTTTAACCTTTTGTCAGGTTGTAGAGATTTGCAAATGACCTCTGTAGCATCAGGCACTGTGGTCAATTCAACCTCAAAGTTCAATTCCGAAGAAATGAACTTGTTCAAATAAACTTTTCACGAATGCTTGTTGTTAGCCTTTCCTTGTGATGTCATAATGTCTTCAGCACTATGTTTACAGTCAATAGGAAAGAACCACATCACCAGATGATGATGTGAGAACCCGAAGAAGAACTCTCCCACACTACAATTCAGAACAGCCTTTCTCAACCTTTAAAATGTGGGTAACTCCTGAAATAACTTTAATCTCTTAAGGACCCCTACTGTGATTACTATAACCACAGATCACAGTACATTAGAAAGGTGGTTATTGGGAAGAATTCGTCTTACATTGCTAGCCAGTTGGAAGAATTTCACCCTTACAGATAGTCAAATAGATTATTGGTGTCAATTAAAGAAACTTTAGAGGCACACATTGCCCATTGCTCAAGGGTCCCGTAGCAAACTTGGGAGGACCCTAGGGTTTCACTAAACCATTGAGAAACACTGATCAAGAAGAAAGAATACTTGGAATTGAACACAATCAAAGATCATTAATTCAGCAACATGTACAGAAGAGGGACAAGAATTAAAGATGGGTGAATTGGTAAGGGGGATCTTAGTTGGAGGGAAGGGGGTGCTTGCAAAATGATCTGTACTTCTTTATCTACACTTGTGTTAAAAATAGATGAACGCCTTCCAGAAGTTAAGTATTACACAATTCATAAGTACCCACAAACCTGGCCTCCATGCCCACGAAAACGGTTTGTCTGCAAATGACCTCAGTGGACCTTGTTGTACATGCTGTCAGTAATAAGGAATTTAGATAAATGTGTTTCAGCTCATCTTTCCCTGACTGTCTCCTATAAAGACATGCCCATTAGTCATTAACAGAAACCACAGAATGTGCAGCGTGTGCGCTGGGCATCCCTCTATGTAGGGATCAGCTTTCTATGACAAGTGATTTGTCTACACACCCTTCTCTATTACACCTTCATCTTTTTTTCTGTAATAACCTTCAGCTAGAAAATTATTTGCACATTCCCAATAGTAATATTTGAATCGATCCAAAAAAAAATCTATTTCAACTGCTTATGAATGTGCTGAAAATTGCTTTTTGTGGATTATATTCAATAGGCTTGATTTATTAAAGCTCTTCAGGGCTGGAGAGAATACACTTCTATCGGTGAAGTTGGGTGATCCAGCAAACCTGGAATGGATCTGGTCCACGATTTAAAGTATTTGCTAACAAAAAGCAAATGACTTCCATGAAATCCATTCCAGGATTGCTGGATCACCCAGCTTCACTGACAAAAGTGTATCCTCTCCAGCCTTGGAGAGCTTTAATAAATCAGCCCAATATTAGCTGGAACATTTTAGAAAACTAATCATTTAAATACCAGTATTAGTATTTTGGTGGTAGTCAGTGTATATACATTTTCTGGAACTTTTTAAGAACTTGTCATCTACAGAACACTAAAGGTTTACAACTGTCTTAAAATCTACTAGCGATCCTTAGAAAAAAATATATACTAACATATAATTAAAACTGAATTCTGAGCAAATAATGCATTTAAATATAAAAATCAATGGCCACAAATAAGATTTATTGAGTTTATGAACATTAAATACCTTTGAAAGAAACAGATATTACCTTGTGAAGGCAGTGGGGACATCATTGCTTGGCTGTATTTAGCATGTGCAGAGAGGAGGGCTGTAGGAGGGACCCAGCTGGTCTGCCATTACAGACTGCCTGCAGGAAACTACAGGAGGGCTGGATACAAGTCACCCTGTACAATGAGAAAATGCAGCAGTGAAAAGTCTATATTACACAGGCAATATACAGAAGTTGTTTAATGTGGGATTACTGCTCAAACCTTAAAGAAAAACAAGCACCTAGATTCAAGCAAGGATACACATGGCTCATGTATACAGGCATTGCGTCTGATTCATTAAAGCTCCATCCAACTCCAAGACTAGAGAAGATAGACTATCATAGGAGAACCTGGGTAATCCAGCAAACCTACATGGATCTGGTTCAGGATTAGAAAAGATTTGCCAACTAATAGCAAATGATTTTAAAGAAATCCATTCCAGGTTTTCTGGATCAACTGGGTTACCCCATGATAGTCTATCTTCTCCATACTTGGGGAGCTGTAATAAATCAGGCCTATTGTGTTCCGCAAACATCAGCCATCTCTTGCAGCCTTTTTTGGCTAATCGTGGCCATCATTCATTTGTTGTAGCGCCAGCTACATTGCTCAGTACAGGTGATGGTCCCGATGATAACAACAGAGAAACTCACCTGTAAAGAGTTTCAGCCCAGCTAAACAGTGTTCATAAACATGCACATAGATGAGGGTAGTGGGTGGGTTATGGGTTAAAGTTTTCACAAAGAGCATGGGAATTTGTGGTGTATGGGTAAATGTAAGTACAGACCCATGATTTCCACTGATTTTCTCATTTTGATAGGCCTGCCATGAGGGGACCGCCATTGCTGACCTTTTCTTAAATTGACACCCATGTGTGTCACTGCTAATGCATGTATGCAGCTTCTCAGGGGATGCATTAGAAGTAACCCACACCATGGGACTTTAAATCTAAAGGTATGAAACACAGATAGCAGAAGAACAGAAAAGGATACAATTCCCTCTGTTTCAGACCAACTTTGCAAGCCAGGGCTAGTACTTTTACGAGTCATGTACCATATTTTTATTGTAATATCCTTGACGGAAGTTTGTCACCTTTGTCACAGCGAAGCAGTGAGCCGTTATGGATAGATTTTGTGGAAGTACTGGGGAATCAATCAGATTGATGGTTTCTGCTGTAATTAGCTCACCTGTGGCTAAGCCAGGATGTTTGGGTTTATTAGGAGCTCCTGGGGGATTGGGCTGCGAGTGATTTGTTACAAGAAGTTTCATGGACAGCAGTGTAGTATCACCGGCAATATGTGTCTAGCAAGGACATTTCTATCTGCGCAATATATAACTCAAAGCCTTATCTAATACATAAATTGCTGAAGATAAGGCCTGGTATGGCTAAGTTTAGCTATCAGGAATTCCATGTGTTGTCATGGTAACAACATATTTACTGCAACTTCATTAGTTGCTATAGCAATTACTGAAACTATATGTACACCTCAGTAGCTTTATTGACAACATGTGAATGAGCAAATTAGAATAGAACAAAAAGAGCAATCCTAACCTTAAGGTGTAATTTTTTAAATATCATCTTAAACCTTTTGAATATTCAAAGATAATACAAGTCTATGTAATGTGAGTAAAGTTTTTATGCTAATTGTAAATGATTGCAAGCTGTAATTTGTGTTCTGAGGCTGTGTTTTGGTTGTCAAATGCTTTTCATTTGTAGGCATTGTAAGCAAGTGTGTAGTCATAAAAAGAAGAGGGGGTACGGCAATATTCATGGCGAGCGTGCATGCGCATCATTGTTATGTAAACATGCTAGCCCCACTACACCCCTGTCTATGTGTCACTCAAAGGGGAAGAAACTCCCCCCAGAGTGAGGTCATGATACCAGAACTGCCCCGAGTCTGAGCCTGCGATGGGAGGGTAGGCGAGTTGTGTCCCTTGTGTCCCAAAAAATCCCTTGCAATATAAGAGTGGGCATGCCTACCCATTTCTGAAAAACGTGAAGGCACGGCGTTCCCACCCATGCCTGCCCCACTACACCCCTGATAGAAAGTCACCTGTTTTTTGACCCCTTGACTTCTCTGTACAGTCACCTAGATTTGATATGTACCAAAACAAATTTGGAGGGCATTAATATATTTGGCATTATTTTTTATCAGTTTCACTTGGAGAAAATATTAAATTGCCTGGTTAAGTTACCATACTATGCTGCAGTTTTTTAGACCTTTAAGGAGGAGCCAGGTCTTGTCTTGGAAGGAATAAGTGGGTCAAACACTCTATTTTTCTCCTAGGCCAGGAAATGAAGGTTCCTTTGGAGCACCTGGCTAATCCTAATAAAAGGGAATCGGCTTTTGAGATTAATAGATTGAAATGGGAGTCTAAGGCCAGGTGTGACTCCGGAGGAAAGGCTATTGAAAGCCTATATGCAAAAAAGGTAATACAAAGTGTGTGTGCTGGGAGAGCTAAAAAGGTCTCCAGACTGTGTTTGCTGACTGAGAGGGCCTGGTGTTGTCCCTTTGGAACTGACATATGTGAGTGACCTAAAGTTTATATAGTGTCAAGAAAACCACTGCAGAATCAAACTGGGGCCTAGTTATAGTATATTTGCCAGAAGTATCAATATTATAGAGTGGAGAAAACTCTCATCTACATTGGTACTTGTCGGATTTATTCAGAATATAAATGAAATGCCACACAGTGATGTGAATCTTTTTTTTTGTTTTAAAAAATGCAAGCCAGAGGCTTTTATCCTCATTTCTGGGTGTAGTTTGATTAAACCTCCCCTCATTTGGAGCTACACTTAGAGCAAACCTCAATGGTTTAATTTTGTTTTCTGTGGAGGGCTTATGTTGATGGCAAAATACAACCTGCACTCAAGTGACTTCAGCTTGTGTTATGAGACAATTTTTAGATGCCTCTAAGTTCTTTCTCTGACCAGCATTCAACCTCCTTTCTGACCCCCTGACCAACATCAAGCTGCTTTAGCATTTCTGTTGACTTGCATAAGGAAGACTTGTATAATTGAAAGAATGGCTCCCAGGAGGTAGTCATTTTTATAAAAAGAAACATACAATATCCCTTTTGACAAATAACTAACTCCCTGGCTACTGGCAGCTTTTTTCATCTCTAAACTACACTGTGAATGTGTCGATTTGCCGGAAATAATGTAACTCTTGCACATTTACAGGGGTTACATCATCCAATCAGTCAGGAGCATCGCCTTCTCCATGGAAGTCCACTGTTGAGCTGGCAGTATAGATGACAGCGCCCTAGGAAGCATCCATGACAGGTCGTGGACCTGTCATCGTTGCAGGGCAACTGCGCGGGTTAAGTTTGCGCCACAATCAGTAAATATGCAATGCACACTTGCTGGTCATAGAAGACAATCACCACCAACCAATGAGTTTAGTTCTGCTTTAAATAGCTCATATCCACAAACCTTAGCATGATGATGTTTTGAACATTGTCCATAGTTCTGCATGGTGGAGGAGGTCACATGTTCCCCAATACTCAGGAGTACCTGGTATTTACAGCAACTCTGATCTAAAAAGAAAAAAACAATCAAACCCAGTGAAATGGGAATGAAGTTGCTGTGGGAATAGGATAATAGGGGATAAAAAAGCAAAATGACTGGTTATCTTAAACACAGAATGCCTTTTTTCCCCATTTCCTTCAGACTCATTCAATCATTGTCTTATTACCCTTATTTGTATACAGTATGTTTGGTATAATAATACCTGTACTTTATTCAGAATTCCCCACAATGTAAAGAACTGTAGAATATTTTAGATCCATTAAAAAGAAAGGCTAATGTGCATCTTCCTTCTACTTTTCTACGTCTACTTATCTACTACTATTATTTACTTTTTTTTCAGAAATAATGTATCATTGGAGGGCTTTGTATTCTGCAATGCTATAGAAATACATGACAATGTTTGATTTTCACATCATTTATTTGACTTTTATATATGTTCAATTGATTTTATGCACGGCCAACAATTTACTCTTTACAGAATATGCAGAGAGAACAAATAGTAAAATGTGGTAAAATAAATAATAATTATTGTCAGGTCTCGATTAAGCGTGTTATGATTAAACACAGCCTAGTTCACTGACAATCATTAACACAACAAGGTCTTACACTTTATTCAGCAGAGAGGAATCTTGATAATTTAGCATAATACAAATGGAAAACTTGAGTGTTATTATTTTTCTGTGTTTACATAATGTCTAATATTCTTTTCTCCTATTTACAAACAACACTGAATCATTCCAATCAGTCTCTGCCCCAGAGGAGCCTATGTTCCAATACTTTGCCATAGTATTACAGAAATACATATGGGCAATTCTCAGTAGAAGCCAAGTAAGTTACAAATATGCTGTTTAATTGTGGCTGGAAACAACCTCACAAACAGTGCAGTACATCCCCTACTCTTGAAAAAAACATTTCACATTTTCTCTTTTAGTTGAAACCCTTGGGGTGAGAACATATTCTGAGTCACTGATTGCAGTGTTTACCATAAGATAGCAGTTTGAAAATAAAAAATGCAAACTAAGACAGTTATAGAATATACTTCCCCAGTAAATGTTAACTGCTCAAGATTATATTCAAAACATTTTAATTCCTTGACCTTTTTAGGCCTTAAAATTAGAGGTCATGGTTCTACAGTTTTGTTTACTTCTACACCACATTCTGTTCTGCACCAGGACCATAAGGTAGTTCATCCCAATCTATTAAGTCACCTCTACATAATACATTTAGCACAGCTGAGGCTATATTTTGCAGCATTACATAGCTTGACCACATGTAAACTTGCATTAGGAACTTTTTTTTGGGCAGATATGGAGAGAAAGCCGGGTCAACAGTTGAGAACATCAGCCTCAAGGTTTGGACAGGGCCAGTAGCTGATATAAAATCTAATAGTTTGGTTATAATGGCAATGCTGTGCTTGCTATCACAATGGGTATGGCTGTGCTTGCTATCACTTTATGTATGTGGACGCAACATCAGGATTCATGCTTGTAAAAAACCTTTTCATACAACTTGGCACATGGCTATGGATTTAACTCGGCACATGGCTATGATTTGAAACGGACTGAATCTAATGCTGCTGACACTTATTGCTGTATGTTCCTAATTATAATTATATGTTGCTGTACGCTTTGGCTTTTGCTGGAATACAGCGAGGCTTTGTTTTTTTTTTCGTATCAGACTGCTATCTATCCCCTGAAAAAGCAGTATCATCCATGAAACACATAAAAAATGTTTGACATTTAAGAATTGTCTAAGAATTGTTGTATAAGATGATTTTAATTTTTTTGATTTTTGTGTAATGTTCAGAATGTTTTTTGAAAAAAAAATTTGATTGGAATAAAGTTTTCTATATATGTTTTATCAACCATTGCCAGCATTTCCCTTTCTGTTTTTTTTGTAATCTAATAGTTTGTCCAACCCTATATAGAAGACAGCTCAGGCAAGATCAACAGCTACAGAACTGGGTTTTCAAGAAAAGTAATGCCAAAAAATGGGCTTCAGGATAAATAAAATCTTCTAAATGATTAAAATGATTCAACTTTAAAGTAACCCATTCGACTCCCCTTGCTGTCCCATCCTGTCTTGCTGTACCTATCCATAAAGGCTGTTGTAAGCTCTTTATTCTTTCCTTTCCTATATCCCAGCTTTTAGCAAGAAATGATATATTTTTCAGCATAATGTAGCCTAAAGGATAGATCTACCCCTTTTCTGCATATTTCCATGGGTTTTTAAATGTATTACATGCAGCCAATAACACCCGTGGGTCCTGTAACCCAGTCTGATGCATCAAGAATGGACAATGCACATTAACACATCTCAGAGATGTAAAATGTTACACATGTGCTGACTTGCTTAAACACGCAAAAGTAAGAATCAGATGCTTGTCTGATAACCAGAAATTTTGTTAATGCTTGTGTGTATAATTACAGTATTGCTGTTTTATTGTTTGTTTCAATTCACCATAATGGACCAATGCTTAGAGTACTACTCACTAAACCTTGGAAAAAAAATTACCATTACATTAAACAAACAATTAGGAGGAAGTAAAACACAACTAAAAGGCAAGCTGATTACATCAATATGTAAGATGTAACAAATTAATCAATTAAAACACTTTGCAGCAACTAAATATGTTTGCAAAATGAAAGCTTCTCCCTCGGGTACTTAATTTGCTGTTTTCTTAGATTGGAAGTGTTTCCGGGGCCTTCTATTCAATATGAGGAGAAAATCAGATTCTGCTTTTTTCTCTAATTAATTCCTGATAACTAACTGTACAGAGATTTAAGTCAGCTCTATAGCTGCTTTGTAAAAAGCTTGTTACCAGATTGGAAAAATAACACAAACAAATGTTTGACATAACTGGCTCAGAGGCTTCAAGTAGATCTGCCGAATAAACTTTTCTTGTTTATTTTTTTTGTTTTGTTGGACAGGATTGAGAAGGTTGCAATCTCTCTTGTTTTTTGGTTTCAATATTTTTATTCATTTTTTTTTAAATATCACAAGCAAAGTTTTAGCATTCTAATAACATTGTACAAGAGCTGGTCGGAGCATCATGGAAAATATTCAACATCAACATTATAATAGCTGTATCTCAACAAAGGCTGTTATACCACTGGCTGTGTGTTCTGTGTTTTATATGTCAACAGGGACAACTGAAAGAGGACTAATGATTCATTGTTATCATATCTTTGAATATAAAAGAAACTCTCAGTGAGATGAGTCAAAGAACAGATATAATACAAGGAAAGTAAAAAAGAATAGGGTATAGGGCGACATAAAGGAGAGTGGAGGGAAATAAAAAGGAGGAAAGATGTGGGTTAATTATTGGGGTGTTAGTGAACTCTAGAAGGGCTCTGATGGTAGCTTGTTGCTAAAGTATAGTATATACTGAAGGGTCACAGTTGGCTGGTGGTTGTTATAGGCACTAATGACCAGCAGCCAATTTTAACACCGCCCACCATGTGACCATCTTAGTCCCCAGTAGAGGAGCAAGTTGGATGCAATCATTATTACATTTTACCCTCTCTGCTTCTTACATTATTTTCACCCCAGAAATTGGGTTGTTAATAATATATAACTATGGTAGGGACATTAGATTGTGAGCCTCTTTGAGGGATAGCTGGTGACATGACTATGAACTTTGTAAAGCCCTTTGTAATATGTTGATGCTATATAATTACACGTTAATAATAATAATCCTTATAATTAAGCCCATCATGCATTAGAGAGGGTGAGGTCTCAGGAGGGTACACTCTGATGGGAGCATGCTGCTAAAGTATCATATTATAGTATATCATATAGAGGAGAGTCACAGTTGGTTGGTGGTTAGTATGGGTACTATCATCCTTAATAGCCCACAACCAATGGGACCCCTGCGCACCATGTACTTTGTAGCCAGCTTAGTTCCGGAAAATGGTGCAATAGGAATAAAATTATCACTTTTTTTCTATTCTTCCATCTTCCTCTTCATTCTCTTTATGTATATTATTGTGCATATTAGTGTTTTGTTTTCATCTAACATTATTACGTTCATTTAATATTATTGTTTTCCATATATTTTTAACACACATTCATGATTAAATATCTGAGGTTTTGTATGGTCATTTGAGATTGTTTAAAGTTTACATATAGGATTTTGTCTATATTGTTTGACATTTTTGTTAAGGTTTAAAAACAGTTATTTTGCAGAAGTATGTATTGCCTCTGTGAGGGTAGACTTGCTCTCCTTCTCATCCCTAAGCTGGGGCGGTATGCAGCACTAGGGTCCCAAGTTTAAATCACGCCAGGACACTATCTTCATGGAGTTCCCCACACATTTGGCTGGGTTTTCTTTTTACATTCCAAAAACATGCAAATGAGTTAGAAAACGTACCCTAGAAAATAGCCTCAGGCCGTGGTAATGACATATGACAATGGTAGGGACATTATATTGTGAGCCCTTTTGAGGGACAGTTGGTGACATGACTATGGCTGAATAATACGTTGATGGTAAATAAATACACCATAATAATATTAGTAATGAAAATAATAATATTTCTATGATTAAGCCAAGCATTAGAGGGTGAGATCTCAGCAAGGTGCACCTGAACAATAAAACAAATGTTGGTTGTGCTAAAACACAACCATTTTATTACGCTTTCATTAAAATAACACTTTATGATTTTGCCCCAAGGATTCTTGTTCAGACACTTCCTGTTGTTAAGTCAACACACTATTTTCAAAGTGTAGTTAAAGACAAACATATTGGAAAAATGGCTTAAAAACTGACTTTACTTTTGTCAAATGATCTATGTTATGCAGTATTCCACTCCTTTAAACAATAAAATCTATATATTCATGTCCTTATGGCATAGTTTTTTTTCCCCTGGTGTCTCTAACTCCCTGGATTATAATGGAAAGATGATGGATGGTCCTTATCTGTATGGTTTACCATTGTCTTTAACAGTGAATGTCAGCAGTCTAGGCTTGATTAATCATCCCCCCGCATCACTTACTACTGAACATCCGCACATTTTTTTTTTGTGCTATGCCCAGCGGTTTCATCTCGGATTTCTATGCTCTGTGGCAAGAGTTAATTGGTCTCCAGT
Source organism: Pyxicephalus adspersus (assembly GCF_032062135.1). Lineage (NCBI taxonomy): Eukaryota > Metazoa > Chordata > Amphibia > Anura > Pyxicephalidae > Pyxicephalus > Pyxicephalus adspersus. Next base: position 40,200,713 of record NC_092864.1, on the reverse strand, counting down.
TATTGCCACTGTGTGTTGTAAATCAGTGAATTATGGAATTATTGTGGTAATTCCAGGAACATTTGTCTGCTTTCATTAGATTTAAATAACTATTAATCTTGTACTCTTTCTCTGCTGACCTAATATTATTCCACTTGACCCGCTCATGCAAGTTATTTCCATAGCCGACTTCTAAGAAAAGATGAGCACTTTACGCTGTAAAAGGACAAGCTGTTCTCATCGACCGTCACACTTGCTGGATTACTGCCCTGTCTTAGATGGATGGAGGCCGGGGACTAGTCTATGTCCAGTGTGACCTATGTACAAAGAAAACAGTTTGTTTTATTGAGCATTGGCTTAATGTCTGTAGAGCTTTAAAGCTGAACTCCAGGCAGATAAAACTCAAATGAATGCAGCTTTGTATTGATTAATGAATCTTTAAATGTATTTTTAGAAATGTAAGCAGTGTAAAGTGCTAAGTATCTAAGTATGCTAGAGGGCTCCTTAACATTCAGGCAGCAAACAGCTGGATGAAGGATGCTGAAGACTCATTCCCATACCGGTTTATCAGAGGACAACAATAGCAACCAGACAAGTTTTTCTGAAAAGAATCCCCTAGCCCTCAGTTCAAAGTTTCCGCCGGGGTCTATCCACATGACTCAGCTGATCTAGTCGAAAGTTGTCATCTTATGTGTGTATAGTAACCCTAGTCCTGAAGAAAACCCTGGATTTTCTCATGTTTGCACCAAATGGGTCGACATTTTCCCAGTAAAGGATCCCAAGGGAGTCTGATAAAGAGGAATCCCTTCCTCCACAAATACTGGAACAAGACTCTCCTTACTATTGATAACAATGACCAAGAGGTGGTAGGGCTAGTGGACAGTGGCTGTCATCTCTATACCCTATAGTGACCCAGACAACGTATATGCAAGCACTATTTCCATGCCTCCCAACTGTCACAGATTTGCAGATCCAAGTCCTTATTTCCCTTTTCAGTTATTCCTCTTTTTGGGTGGATTCGTACACCTCTAAACAAATGTAATATTTATTATTATTAAGTGTTATTTAAAGTAAACATAAATTGGAAAAAAAACACTTGTTGGTTTAGTCAATCATTTTTAAGTTTCATTTGGTTGCATACTTTGAGCTAAAAGGTGTCCTTATCTATCTACAAAAAGTTAGAAGGCATGTGTCAAAGAAGTGGGATTTGATGGGCGTTTTGGCATTGTGACCAGACCAGAGAATTTTTGTTCTAACACCTAATACCAGTATTAGGGTGATTGATTTTTTTTTTTTAATTATTTTCTACCTCCAATTTTTTTGTGTGCTTGTTATAATTTATCCTTATTAGAAACAAATTATTTTTTGTAAAAGAACAATACATTTCAATTATAAAGAAATATGTATTTTTAAAATATGGCAGTAATCACAGTGGTAAATGAGATCTTGGCGCGGGACAACCACAGCATGACTCTCGAGTAAAATATATTAGAGGCAGCAGCTGCAAATAATATTCTTCTGTTCTCACTGAATTATGAAAGCTGTTTAATATTCTAAGCTTCACCTAGGAAATACAAGACTCAATGTTTTTCTGAATGTGGCTGAAAAAGTCATAAAGTTTATCCACGCTGTACTGCAAGCGCCACTTTCAAGTGCCAATATTTAATTGGAGGAGGGCAACAAGTGATGGAGTGTGACAAATGTATACATTGCTGGGTGCAATGTTACACAATTATTCATGTTTATTCTTTGATGTGAATCATCAAGTAGCTATTACAATTGTTAAGATGAAAAAAATAATTTTAAATATGAATACCCAAGCTGAAATTTCAAGCTGCTTTGGCTCTAGTAAAAACTAATGAATGTAATAATGTATTAATTAGTGCATTAAATGTATTTTCCACAATGCAAGTAGTATAAGTACCTGATTGTTACTTGGTAACAGATTCCCTGAAGTCCCTGTATAACAGGGTTCAGGCAGGGAGAGAAAAAGCAACAATGGAAGCCAATTGGGTGTGCTGTGGTGCTTATAGGGTAACCAAGAACATACTATTAGTGGGAGAGCAGAGTGACATTGAAATGAGCTCATGGCTCTGCTGATTCTTCTTTTACATTCTAGTGCAGGGGTTCCCAACCAGGGTTCCTCCAGGAATTGCTAGGGGTTGCTTGAACTATAAGCATTTTGTGTCTATCAAGTTAGTTGAACTGATACCAATGATCTTTTTTGGCTATCTGTAAGGGAGACATTCTCCCCACTGGCCAGCAGTGTAGGATACATTATTACCACTAAACACCAAGATAATGTACTGTGAGTTGTGGATATAGTAATTATAGCAGGGGTTCCCCCATGTTCAAAATGTCAAGACACAATGCTCTAGTGGGAAAGAGGAAAGGGGGCACGGCCTGTAAAAGTATTTTAACTGCAGCAGATAAAAATCATGTCTTCTTTGGGAGCCTAGTGTTGCTCATTTATGATTGGAGACAACCTTTATCTCATGAGCATGTTTCTGCCTACAGTGGTATGCTGGATGTTCCTGTGCCTATGTTTGCAGGCCAGCTTCAGCCAAAACCTTTTTCATTCACTTTCTGGTCCTGTAACAGGGTGACAGAAGTTTAGTAAGTTATGGAAAATATCTACAACAGGGGCAGATGCTGTGAGGGTTAGTTCGGACAGGTGCTTTTTCACCATGGGTCATGGTTGACAGCTTACCAACTGACCGAGACACCCTCAAGAATAATCTGTTTCTGGGTTCAATATGGTAATGGTTGACACAAAATTGATCCTGACAAATCCATGAGCCGATTTATGAAAGCTTAAATATGTGTCTCATTGTTAATATTATCATTGGACCTAATTTATCAAAGCTCTCTGAGACTGGAGAAGATAGACTATCAAGGGGGAACCTGCATGATCCAAAAAAACTGAAATGGTTCAGGTTTTAAAAAATCCATTCTGTTTTTGTTGGATCACCTAGGTTCTCCAATGATAGTCTGTTTTCTCTAGACTTGGTGAGCTTTGGTAAATCAGACCTATTGAGAACATCCATAATACATCTATTTAAATGGTCCAAAAAACTTGAGTGAACTGCGACATGACTATAGACTTTGTGAAGCGCTGCATAATATAATAAATAAACTATAGAAATACTGGTTAATAATAATGTATACTTTAAATATATTTTGCATAGTATCGATTTAAACCATTTCCTCAACACAAAGCCTAATTATAAAATGCCAATCAGGAGAAATCTGTGCATGGTATGGAAATAAAAATAGTTTGTTATTTCAAAGCAGAGCTCATCTGTCTTTCAGCAATGAGAACAGTGACATCAAACTGTTTCCTCTCTCTGTAGTGTTCACCTGCCGACGACTTCAAATGTTCCTGCAAATTTAATGCCACTTTTATGAGTGAGACAAATACGATTCATTTCTTACAGCAGAATTTTTTTTTTAATATTTTCGGAAGGCTTGCCAACTCTCACACATGCTCTCTGCGCAGAGAGAAGACGAATGTGGATAACAGACATCACAGTATGGTCGTCTACCTCCACACATGCCCCAAGGCTGTGCGCAAATTTTAGTTCAGTGCTGTCACAGTCATCCTTGGGAATGCTGTCCTTTTCTTTTCATTGTCTATACTTTTCTTTTAGTAGCATACATTTGACAGAACCCTGCTCTTTGTTGTTTGTTCAAGCGCATAGCATTAATATTTATTACATAATATGTTTATATCTTGCATCGAAAAACTATAGAAGAACATAATATTGAGTCAAGGTGATTACTATTCCATGGGCTTTCATGCATGGAGACAATTTCTGTTTTCTAAATTCTACAAACTTATAATTCTTTTACTGCAGCTGAGTGCATTCATGTCTTGGGTTAGATTAAAATATGCCTCAGTTCCCAATGCACGGTTGGAGAGTCTTGAAGGCTGGAACAATTAATCATTAAAAGCTAAGAAGATTCCTTGGAATTTTGGGGGTCTAGGGAAAGTTTTATCATCCTGGTTGTATCCAAAACATAGAAGCCTGTATACATTTATTTGACGGCAGTTTAATGCACATGCTGTAAAATGAATATATAAAAGGAAAGTCAAATATGACCTGTCTGTTTGGAATACTGTGCTGTGTTGTAGCCTTTATTTCACAGGCAAATTTAAATCTATAATAACACTTCATAATGCAGGCCATTGTGCACTCAATATATTGTGAAGAAAGATAAGCCTGAAATTGTGGGGACAGAGGACCTTAGGTGGAAGGACATGAAAGAGGGCTCAGGGAACAATAGTTAAAGGGTTAAAATTGGGAAGGGAGGAGTTGAAAGTAAATGTAAATGATTAGGTCAGGAGGTTGGTAAAGGGTGTAAAAATGGAAGTGGCGGTAGAAAGTGGGAGTCAGAAGAAAGATAAGAAAGAGAAGTGCCCTACATTGCCCTACATTGTTGGTGGGGGGTTCTATTCTTGATAAAGAAGGGTATTTGGTTGGGAGGGAGGAAGATCCTTGAAGACATATTTTATGCTTAAGACATACATATGTTTTAAATATATGCAAAAGTTGTTCTAATATTGCATTGTTAATAAACAGCTGTTTGGCCATTTAACCCACAATGGACTTAGTGTGCTAATTTCAATGGCGTGGGTGGGGGAAGGGCGAACAGTAGGAGGGGTTTAGCTGGAACTCTGAACTCCCCTGTTTAAAACATTTTCCTTCTCATTTCTGGTGGTCAATGGAGACACACATAGCATCATTTACACAACAAATATGTACACTTACAATATGTACATTTACAAACCAAATGTACACTTTTATGTTTTTTGTATTATATGATTCGAAACAGTATCTACATATTGATGATGACAATCTGCAATCAATTTGAAATAGTTGAAGAAAAAAGCCCAAGGCTGTGTTCACATTTGATCACACATTGTAATAGACATGTTTTTTTGCATGTCAGCATGTGGTATATAGGCTCTGGGGTGTTTTTTATTCTTATATAAAGGCACCCTAACATGCATTGATGCTCAAAACAAAGGCATCATGAGCACACTGCAATGCAAGAAATAAAAATGTGTTGCCTTGGGGCTGCTGGAAAAAACAAATAAATTGTGTTTAGTTTTTTGGCAAAAGTTGTGGGCTCATAAAAAATGAATGGTCATGTTCAAAAAATATGCAAAGCCCCTGTGAAATAATGTAAAGGGGCCCTGATTTTTTTGTGGTGTTTAGTTTTATGTTAGGGATAGGGATTGTGTAGTTTTATGCCTATGAAACAGAGAAGAGCAGTGATTGGAGGCTTGCTCAGGTCAAGATGAAGCAATCATGATGGATAAGGAAGACCTAAACTTAGAGACACTTATTAGCTTAACTAAACTAGCAGTTTAAATAGCTTTTCCACTTATGTGTGCATTGGAATAAGGGCTTGGATAGAATGTACTAAACAAAATGCATTTAAATAACATACGGGAACTTTCAGTCATATGGTGATTTTCAGTGTTTGCGATACATAAAATATCCATTTAATTTATCTTCTAATAATACAGGAATTATACTGGTAGACTAAGGTACAAAAATGCACATTTTTTGGTTCGCCTGTTTGCTGCACAATCTGGCTTTAATGAGATCAGGGACTCCCAACCAGTAAAATTACAAGGACAGACCAGCCCGAAGGAAGTGAGGGAGTGATGATAAATCACTTCCAATTTATTTGACAAGACTCGTTTGCTCTCTATGGATTAGGAACCATCAACTCAAAGACCACTCCATTGTTCTACTTCTTTTTTACTTTAAATAATAATTGAAAAAAGTGCCCATATTTTATAAGCCATATGCCAGTGATGATGGTTTTTTTTGTACTCTAAAAACCAAGACAAAACAAAACAGCAGCAGATGTGAAGTACAACTGATTGAATAAAAACTAGTGCTTCAAAGAAAACATTCATTAAATCTCTTCTTCAACTTTTCCTCAAATTCTACAAATACAGAAAAGTACAGTAATTATTGTTGGTTGGAATTAGTTTGAGTGTTGGGCTTTGTCTCGGGAGACTTTGTAATTAATAGAGGCAGGTGGGAGTGAGCTGGTTGTTTGCCTGTCTGACTGATGGAATAAATATAGAAGAAAAAGAGGAAACTAGAGGAAAGGATCAGAGTGAAACCCATGTAAAGTATACGGGAGGTTTAGCTAAAAAAGGAACAATATCATAAAGAGCTGTTATTTATGTGTATATATAGCCAGAATTTTCCCTTTACTCAATTCAGATAGCTGTCAATAGAGCAAGTGTTAAAACTTGATTTAGGTGTTCAGGTGTAGATTTTGACTCACTTCTTGCTCTAGTGACAATATTTTGCATTTCTGATCACTTTCTCTATGACAATGGTCTCCGGGAAAAGAGAACAAGGTAATTACCTAGCCAAGGCCCACAATGCAGTAAAAACAACAAAGCTTCAAATTCATCTGTATACTTTACAAACCTAAAACTAGATCTCTCCAAACTGCTTTGCAGCCTTTTCCTGTCTATATACAGTAGTGACGGCTCCTTGACATTTCCTAGATAGGGTTTTTTGGTGGTCACAACAATAGACCATACTTAAGGTGGTGATACAGCCATACCTGTGACAATGAAGGAGCACAGTTGGAAGCCTAAATTGGATCATATTGGCTCTTCTATTGATAATAATAGTCTTCTGTGTGCATATAATGTGCTGGTATTGCTCACTAAGCCCCACAGGATACTGTTGGCTCTGATCACTACTTTTGCACGATCTTTTGTTTTTCCACCAAAAGCAAGTCTTAATAGTGATCACGGATTGTGAGTCACTCCTGGTTCTTGGGATCCCCAATTTTTGATGCACAAAGCTCCACACAGCTCCAGATTTAGAGAACATAACAGTTCTAAAATAAATGGACTGTATGGAAGTAGAACTTTGTGGGAATCTATGAAATCAGTACTAGTTTAAAATCTTAATATTTATGCATAATCATTTTCGGAAATTTATTAGGGTAATGCTTTGGAGGTAGAACTTTATTAAGTACTTTAAGTCTGGTGGGGGGTTCTGTGGAGAAGGTGATTTATTGTGGAAAGTGTCTGTATGGTGGAAGAATATATAAAAGCAGACATTCTGTATTTATGATTTTCTGGAGACAGTGCCTAATTGTAGAAGGACTGTATTGGGGTGATCTATGGGGTTGATCTATGGAGATAGAATCCTTATGCATTAAGTTACTATAGTAGAAAGTTTTAAGTACAAAATACTTTGTTGTGGAAGGGTTGTATTGGGTGACTCAATTGATGGGATCTATTTAGCTAGTACCTAAAATGCTTTGCTAATAAAAATTGTCTCTTCATCATTTGAGAATGCAACAAAGTTTGCTGTTTCTAAAAGCAGCCACATCACTGTCTACCAATTTACTAGGGCTGATATCACGGAACATAAGGCTACGACCATTCCTGACTTTTTTTTAGGAAATAAAATGTTGTCTCCTCTATTGGTATTTTTCTTTTATGTAAATATATTTTTATTTTGACAAAAAGGAAAGCCCAGCCCTTTCCAAGAGTATTCCTCATGAAGACATCTAGGACAAGGCATGGTAAGTTAATAATGAAAACAAGATCATCTGCAAGGGTACCACAGGGAATACTGGTGACAAGACTTTTGCCTGTTCTCTGTCTTTTTAAAAACACTTTCCAGATTTCAATTTTTCTTGCATATGCATAGGTTGTTCATTTGCAAGATATATTTCCAGAACTTTAAGATTATTTATCACATACACCTGTCCTAGAACATTTGCTTGAAAACACTTTTTGGATATAGCAGCTCTTTATTTTTATAAACTCAGAGAAAATATAGATTCAAACTCTGCTCTTGTGACCATGAAATACTGAAATCACAGCAGAAGCCATTCCTTGCAGATCTAACAGGTCATTTTAACAAAACATCAGGGCTGCCAAGAGCGTTCAGTGTGCCGGGCATTTTGGAATCGATTTCCTAGCTCTGGAAACGGATAAGAGGATAAGGATGTTTGGAACCTCTGGTTTAATTTTTTTTTGTTGGGTAACTGGTTACCGTATCTGTTTTACTGTTTTACTAAAGCACCCTCTGAGGTCAGTGATGATGAAAAGGGGTGCTTAGTTTTAGCTGGAGAAAGGCTTTTTGTTGCATTTTATTTATTAATCAAAGGTACAAAGTATCAAAGGTACAAACACCAAGAAGAGTGCATGATTCAGGGGAATTATGCAGGGTAGACATAAAATAAAATTTTATTCATGGCACCACTACCTAGAACATCCCTCAAAGACTCCTGTGTGGCTGTGTCTCTTTCAGGCTGTTGGATGAGGGTGCCAGGAAGAAAAATAAGTGACGTGACAAGCCTTATTTTATGCTGCTGATTTCTTGTGTTCTGTCTTATGCAAAGGAACTAATTAAAGTTTGCCTTCCCGTTCATGGTGTTTACTAAGACTTCTGGGAATAGGCTTATTTTTGAAGAACTGAACCAGATACGGATACTTATTATAGATGGAGCTTAACTATATCTTATGTCATTGACAGGGGTGGTAAAACATTTAATTTATTATAAACTTTAGCATGAGATTTAAAAAAATGCAAATATTATATGGTGGAAAGGTGGATTATTTCCTCTGGACCAAAATGTGAAATATCTTGATATAATTAAGGTCACCTATAGTAACATGTAGACTAGATGATGGGTAAAGTTTTAATAGCTAAGCAATCTTTCTCCCCAATATACAGATAGCCATGAATGGATGGAAGCGTCTATGCTTTGCAAGAAGTCCTGGCACCCTGGGCATTTTAGGTCTAGTTTTCAACTCCAAACATCCTCTTTAAAGGAACATTTAAAACCTTTGAAATGCATTTTATAGCTTTCTATTCAATAAAAATAAGGAGAAGATTGAGCTTTTCCCTTATATTCATTCAATTAGTTTTAAGCAAGCAAGCCCTGTTACAATAAAAAAATATATATTACAAAAAAATATACAAGAAATAGGAGGGGCCTTTTATGGGGTGCAAATTTATTCATATATTTACTTCAAATTGGTATGATACATAAATGCCAAGACATAACATGCAATAAATAGACGTATTGCAAAAAGATATGTGTTCCGTTCACGGCAATATCTGTATGCCAAAAATTGTTTAGAACCTAGCCTTAATTGCACATCATTTTACAATACAACATTTATTTATTGCGTGCTATGTCTTGGCATTTATGTATCATACCAGTTTGAAGTAAAAATGAATTAATTTGCATGCCATAAAAAGCCCCTCTTTCCTTTATCTTTTCTTGTATATGCGTTCTATTCAAAGCAACTGGGCTGCCCCCAAGATTGTTTTTGCTTTGCTTTGATTTTAACATTGACTGTTGCCATAACTGGTCAAAGCCATGTTTCCCTGCATGTTCTGTAATTGAAGCAACATCAACAACAGTTGTACACGCTATGCAGACTGAAGCTTGCTTATAGCCATTGAAATGCAGACCTTACAACAGTGTCCCTCAACCAGGGTTCCTCCAGAGGTTGCTAGGGATCCATGAGCAATGAGTAATGTGTGCCTCTCTGGTCAGTTTACTGACACCAATGATCTTTTTGGCTATCTGTAAGGGTGACATTCTTCCTAATGGCCAACAATGTAACAGGTATGCTTCCCACTGACCACTATGCTAATGTACTGTGAGTTGTGAATATAGTAATTATGGAAGAGGTTCCCTGAAGATGTGAAAGTTATTTAAAAGCTTTGCCCATGTTAAAAAGGTTGAGAATGGTGACCCTAGAAGAACAATATAAATTTGGGGTCAAAACCCAAAAGTTATACCAGTCATCCTATTTCCATGGTCCACTTAGACTGTGAATATGTAGGGGGGTTTTAGTACAAGACACAAAGTCGAGCAGAAAAAAACGGTTTGCTCCCACCTGAAATATAACCAGAATAACAGAAATATCTCTACAGGGGGCCCAATTTTAACAACAAAAAGGGACTGGTTTCTGATTCCTTTACCAGCATCATAAAATCGTACTGCCTTAAACTTAAACGTGGCATGAAGATCAAATGGTAATTATCTTATTCTAACTATTATTATCATCTCAGAAAATTGTTTATTTCTGAAGAAGAAAATGCATCAGCTCTTCCCAACAACAATTCAATGTACTGGCGACCTTATGCAATGTAATCATCATGGTAGCCATGCTTGACAAGAGTCCCAGATATCCTTGGACATAAGAGACATTCAAAGATAATAAGGAACTATATTTAATATAGATTATTTTATTGTTAAAGAACGTATGTGATAATTTACTAGCAGCTAAACTAGTGAGTCTCTGTATGTATGTCCGGACATATATATTAGTTATTAAATATATTAAAATATAAGAAAACCAGAATGGATGGGGCAGCTTGGAACACTGCAAAATGTCTTTAGCATTATAAGAACAAGTCCAGAATGTGAAAAACTATTACTAGATATACAATGACCGGCATAAATTAGAACAATATGAAGTCACTTTACCTATTCAGTGTAGAGTACAAGGTACTCTTGATAGACCATGTCCTCTGCTACTGCCTAATTTCACTGCCTTCCCTCACCACCCTTTCTGGAAATTTTAAAAATTTCTTTAGGGTAGTATTGCCACCGTGTGCGTTTTCCTCATTTCCTTTCCTGTTGACAATAATGATTAACAAGTGACTCGATAGATTTGATTTTTTAAAGCTCTCCAAGACTGGAGAAGATGGGAAACTGATTGTATATAAGTTGTAAAAGTGTTCTTCCTTTAGCTTTGTGTTTGTCTCTGGCTTGGGCTCCCACTCAACTGTAGGGATTGGTTATTGCATTGATTTGCACAGGCTAGTTAATCGGTCATTGGCAACAATATAGCCTTTTTTACTGTGAACTTGAGAATGGACACCTAGCCCTCTTTGGCGCACTGTAATAAGCTATATAACTGATTTTATTTAGTCTACTAAGTACTGTAGGTTACTAGTAGACTTTTGTGTTGCAGGTGTTGCTATGTATGCCATAATCAATACCATATAGTATATTGTTTTAAAACAAATGTAACAAACTTTTCCAATCTTAAGCATGAAAGCTATGTGTGTTTTACTGTTAACAATATAAATACATGTTCAAGCTGTCCTTAGATACCACATCTATAAGCTAGAAATAGCTGCCTTATTGGGCATGTTTTCCAGGCTGAACAAGTTATTGTTCATTGGTCTTGATGTGCAGTGCCTTCCTTTTAATGTGCAGACGAGAATACCAAGGCAGGGGACATTAAAAGTAAACATATCAGGGAAGCTTTTACATGTCATATCCAAAGTCTGTGTGATCTCCCCATTTGAAATGCAGAAGGTGTCCTCTCTTGTTACAAGTAGTAGCCATCCAACACATATCCTTAAGGAAGATTTATTGTGGTTTCTTTTATATATAAATATTAAGCATTGCAGGGACACAACTCACTGAGAACATCCCTTTATACTGTGCAACACTACATCTGTTAAAAACTAATAAATTTACTCCCCAAAGCACCAGTTACAATAATTGGAATATGTGCTTTTATATGGTGTAATATTGCTTTGTCCTTACATTACTGACCTTACTTTAGTAACCGCACTTGTAAAAAGTTCTCCTGACGCTATTCATACGTTCTATAGGTCTAGACACATTGCCAATAAATGCAATACTATTGGGACATTTTAGCTTATCCAGCAGATCAGAAAACACAACACTTGGCAAAGCCAAGAAACTTAAAGAAAAAAAAGTTTCAGTGATTTGATAGGAGGTGACTATGATAAGAAAAATGATCCCTTAAAAGATGTCAGTGTCTTGACAGAGGCAGTATAATTACCCAAGTACGTCTTTAGAAAAGATGTATGTTGCAGTATTTACCATTAGTCTCCCAAGTGCAATCAGTCTCGTTCCCAATCTAGAAGGGAATTTTACATTACTTAGGAGAAATGTTTAGCAAGTTAGGGGAAATGACACTATCAACACAAACACAAAGACACAAAAACAATGGCAAGGGTTTTATTCATTCTTCCTAAGATTAGCACTTTATAACAGGTTATACAGTAGGTGTTTTTCTGTGTGAATCCTACAACAATAGCTAAAATTGTGGCAAGTTGTAGTTGAGGATATATCTTTGGCATAAAAATCTAAAAAATTGGGCAAATATTAGTAGAATAGATGAGTGAATAAGTGAATGTGATATAGTTGTGGCCCTCAGCTGTCCTATTTCAGTCTCAGAGCTGTTCAGACTAAAAACATTTAAACATATATATTCTCAAAATGAAGTACATGAGCTTTAAATCAAACACACCTACCTACTTTAGATGCAGGCATTGTGGAGTTATTGCTCCTTAGAATAGAACTAAACTCCAAAAAAAAAAAAAATAGCAACCAGGTGTGTCTCCGTTGCAGAAGGGACAGGAGATGTTTCTTTAACCACCTTGCCGTTAAGCCCGACCTTCGTTCGGGCACAAAAAAATTGCAAGGATGGTTAACCCCGAGCAGGTCTACAATTTAAAAAAAAAAATTTCATGAAAAACAGTGGATCACTTTTGGTACAGAAATCTAGACCTCAGTGTAACGCTCAGGAGGTTAAAATGACCTTACCTTCCTGCTTGTAGTGTAAATACATTTACATGTTCCTGTTCCATCACAGGACTCTGCAATCTATTTTCATCTCCTTTCCCTGGTTCCAGTCTTCAGCCATTTTGATTGGGCAGGCCAGGGTGAAGAAACTTCTGCACATGTGCACAGGAATTCAGTGAGTCCTGGGATACCCAGCACATCCTGGCATCATGCACAGCTCAGTGATTCCTTTGGAAGAAGATAGCAATCAGGTGGGTTATACTGCAGTAAGGAACAGGTGATGCCTGATCATACATTTTAGTCCTGCTTTAAACTATCAAGTTAAACAATTTCACTTTGATTATAAAAAGCTCTGTTCATAATGAACTCTCAACAGAAACTTGCCAGCCTGTCAGCTGTTTAAACTCCAGCACAGACCAGATACACAATAGAGGGGAGAGTATTGCAACTTGACTTTTGTGGAATGTAAATACAAAACAGTTGCACAGAAAGAGGAGAGAAAGCAGAATCCTGCATCCAAATTTTACTGCATGAATATTGTTCTAAAGTACATTTATCTACAGAGATCAGTTTTTAATGCTTATCTATTAAAACTATGTAAATATCTGAATACCATGGTATAGCCACCATTTTATATGAAAATAAACCAGTCGCTGTAAAGTTGGAAGCTTTGATTTCTGCTTTGGTTTTTATAGCTACAGGTCTCAGTGCCTTCATCCTGCTTCTAGCTTTACTAATGAATCACTGGAGCAAGGAAACTTCACTGGCTAGATAATAAAGCCAGAATCAGGACAATAGCCTGGAGCAAGCTCCTATTAGACAAATCAACAAAGGCAGCTCCCACATTTCTGTCCTCATATGTTACCTTTAATATCTTGCTAGTGATAGGCAAACATTTTTTATTCTTTAGTTAACCTAATATATATGTATCATTAGTTCACGCTTTCTTTCCCTTTTCCCACAATTTATCAATGCTTTTTCTTACCCCATCAGACCACACACACTCGATAAGAAGGTAATAATGATGAAGGATATTTGTTTCAAAGCGAAGACTATGTCATTGCTATTTAATTTGGTTCATTATTCTTAAGGTTGATCTGTTCCTTTACAAGGAACATGCAAAATTCTGTACCAGTCTCACCTATGCTCCAAAGACCTGGGTGGTCACTGTATGGATGAACAGGCAGTCCTTCACTTAATGTCACCTACAAGTCCTTAATGACCATGTAACTGGAAATACGTTGGGTGAACTGGCTCACAATAACAATATTTAAAGTTAAATAAGAGCTGTCTGCAGGACCCTGCTAGTGGATATTTAAACAACAGAAAAGTGACTAATATGCTTGAACTTATACACCTATGAAAATCATGTAAGAAGAGCTCAACAATCAGGTCTGAAATTTAAAGGGTTTCCCCCGCTGTAAAAAGATTTTGTTTTTGCTCTCATATCTGTATGTTTCTAATGAAGATGAAATAAGTTTCAAGGATAAAATCTGGATAAATGTAAAGACATTAATGTATCCACCATAAACGTGTCCTTCTGAGGAAGCCTTGTGGGGAAACGCGTCAAGGACAGTTAAAGTGTAAAAATAGTGAACATCTAATGACTGTACTCCACAAAGAAAAATGTTTTTTACTATGATTTTAATTATGTATTGGTAGATAAACAAATGTATAGAAGATTTTATTGTTAAATTGGAGTTGTGTAATTGTTTATATACACCCAAAAAGTCCCATTGCTTTGCGAAAGAAGTTTTCTTTTTCTTTTCTTTAAAATATTGTACGTTACAGGGATGTGGTGTATAGAAGGAAAAGTATTTTGTATTATGTTAATATGTATATCTATTCCTAACAAAATGAAAATATATCAAAGCTTATTCTGTCATTCACATATTTAAAAGAACAGAATGTCAAAGTATTGGGGCCAGTTATTTTAATGATGACCTGATTTAAAATATTTATCCGGGCCAGATAGTCTAGTTTATTAGGCAGGGCCATGTAGCATTTGCATCCACTGTCAACAAAGTCTACATAATTCACCTTATTGCCTTGTACTGAAGAGTATGTTTCTCCTGACATGCTTTATATATTACATAGAGGTTAACACATTTCCCAAAGACCATGATATGTGAGCAGTTGGTAACATAAGCAATTAACAGACCAAATATGTCAGTATAAGATAATTTGATCACTAACTCAAATCATCAGAGTTTCATAGATAAAATTGCATGTCCCTATGTCAATGTATGGTCCATCTTCAGGTCATGTTGCTCTTGTAATCCATACTGGAAAGATATGGTCAAATAAAGTGTTTTTAGGCTTCCCTTATTAACTGAGTTTCTAATGTGAGTAGAGATTTGGAAAGCAGGTTGACTTGTACTCAAATGTTAACATAAGGCTATCTGAACTTGTTGGGTTGGACAAATAAGTATTTCCCATGAAATTGTGCATCTCTAGGCTCTGTTAAGTGTTGCTTAAGGGTGGGTGTTTTAGTTACCTCCGATCCAGAATTTGGACTTGCTAAGCTTCCTAGAGATCATCTCAGTTTTTAGTTGAGCAAAACTAAAAAGAGAGAGAATATAAAGCATCTATAAAACCAGAGAAGGTAAGTATTTCAGCCCTATCACTGTGTTCATCCCAGCAAGGCAATGTAGCTTTAACAATGAAATGTAGGTCAACTTACTAAGAACTAATGAAAGGTGATTTGTATTCACTCTTTGTGCAGGTATAGTAAATATGCCTACACATGTATTTCTGTTCCAAGTATCTTCTTACTTTGTCAATTAACCGCACCATGTGACCCAGCATTAATAGCTCTTAGGTGTAATTAATTTCACAGAGCAACAGAGGTAAAATACCTTAAAAATTACATATCCTCGGTGGAGGTTCACTGAAGGCAACCTGTATTTATGAGAGCAGGAGTTTAATAGTAGTGTCACATAGGAGTGAAGTAATTCTAGAGTCGTGAAAATATATACGATTACTGTAATATACTTTCTCTCACTCTGATAATGACTTAATGGATTACATTTTTGATCATTAGTCAATTGGTAAGATGCATTTAGTGTATCATAGTCTTCACCTTTACACTCCTAAATTTTGCTGCGTAGAGTTACGTGTGAATTTCTGCTGCTGATTTTTTTTAAAGGCACCATGACTCCAGAGAAGTATGGAGATTAATCCATGAGTCAGCATGTTCTGTCTAATAACATGTGTTCTGCTTAGTAACTTCTAAACCCCCTTCTCCCCTTTTCTTGGAAAGAACACCCCTCAGGTTATGTTATTACTTTGTTTTCCTGTAATAGGCCAGGTTGTGGGGTAGCTTTGTTCTTTTATCCTGATTTGATAGCTGTGTGGTCCTGGAATGGTATCCTAGCTATAGATCCAGATTGAATGCGGCTTACATTGGTCTAACTAATGATTTGTATCCTGAAGGAATTGAATCTGAATTTTCTTTACACCACATTTGGACCATTTAGTTCAAATGTAGACAATCTGTTTTTAGCATTACCTGTTAATTGTAGTTTTCTTTTTGCATTTTTTGAATACGAATTGTGAAAACTTGTTCGGGTGATCGAATGCTGAATTCGAACACCAATGAAGTCATCAAGTTCAACCACTGGGGAAACAAACTACAAACCAATATATCCCATATCAAAACCATATAAGCACGTCTTCTGAGTTCTTTATAATGTCCATGGGCAAAGGAGAGACCTATAAGAAAGAAAATGCAGATCTATGAGTAGTGACAGGGGAGTTTTCTTCTCCTCTGTCACTAGAAAGCTGCTTCTACTTTGTCACCTTTCGTACAGTTTGCAAAAAGCCAATTGAGTTTTTCCTACATTGTAGCAGCTGTTCTAGTATAGTTTTTTTTAAGTTTTTTTTTCATTTTGTAGCAGTTCATGCTATCTAGGTTCATTAGAATTTTTACAATTTAATACATGCAGCCATCTGTACTGTCTGGTCCCACGCTGCATGCTGTAGTTCCATCCACTGACCCCGTTATTGCTATCTTACTTGGTTGCTAATGGCAGCTCTTTAGGTGGATCAGGGGGTTCTGAAAAGAGTGATGAAGATAATATAAATATGTTGAGCATGATTCACCTAAAGAGCAGAGAATGTCCACATGTTACAAAAACGTTACAATCACTTTATTATTCCAATAATGTGAAAAGCAAGGTCTTGTTTATTTATTTATTTCAGCTGTACCTGATAGGACAATTTTAAAATTCTTTTTCCTAACAAGCCTAACTTCTTAAGTAAATCAGCTTTTTTTTAACTGTGTTGCAGTGTTTTTCTTTCAGCAGCTACTTTTGTATTTGCTAGTAAACAAGAGTTGAGAAATAAAAAGATATGATAATTCAGTTCTCTTTTAGCAGATAACATCTGCTATCTAATAATTAAAATTGTATTTAAAAAATCATACATAGCAGGTGTTAACATGCTGAAGCATCACCCACTCATATATTAAAACAAAAAATCACGCTGTCTAAAAAAATCAGGTTCTATGGAGGCTAATAAACTTATAGTGAGCGGGGTGACTCATCATTTGCTTCTAGGAAATCCAATGTATTTTCCAGATATTTGTGGCAAAAAACACCAAAGTTAGAGACACAGATAGCATGTTTAAATGTGTTAAAGTTAGACACAAGGCTAATGAGATGAAGATAAATTCCTGTGAGTGGGAGCAGCCCTAGAAAAGTCCCATGCTTAGGAAGAGGTTATAAGAACTTTTTAATAGGTCGTTGGAGGAGTAGAGAGGGTGGTTAGGGGGATTTTCTGTATCAGGTGTGATACATGTTAAATGTAAGATAAACAAAAGTAGAGGAGTCATTTAAAATCAAAACCAGAGTGTGGCAGGAGCTTGTCCATCTAGGACAGTATTTCTTGAATTTTTTTTTGTATGGGTAACACCTTTAAATAACTTTTAGGTCTCACAATTACTCAGAACTCAGAGTACATTAGTGTGGTGGTCATTAGAAGAATATGTCTTAACATTGCTGGCCATTTGGGAAAATGTCACCTTTTCAGCCAAAAACACCACTGGGATCAGTTAAACTGAACTGGGAATCACAAATTTCGTATTGCTCAAGGAACCTCCCGTAACCTCTGGAGGAACCCTGGGTGAGAAATACTAATCCATGCACTGTTTTTGTTTAGGGTTAAAACATTGCTCAGAACCCTCTGAGCTATTGCAATAGGATATCCTTTGCAACCCTGCTTGTGCTCTCAGAAAAGCATCAAATGTGAGTTTGAGGTAAGACATAAATGTGCAACATTCAACAGAATCCAACATTTCTAAAATACACCCTAAAACAATTACAAAGTACACCCTAAAACACAATGTATAGGTAAACCCAAGCCCATGGATGCACATGCATTGCTTACACTTTTCCAATGATAATGCAAACTTTTCATTCGAGTTCTTCCAAAGCCTTCATTAATATTTAGTACAGTTCCATTAGTGCCATACATTATAAATGTCCCCATTGTAACAATGTGTGGTGTTCACACCTCTATAGAAAGAATATTTGACCCATAGACAGTATTTTAATATCATCTCAGTTATTTAACTGTTATGGAGGATGAACTGCAAACAATTTTATAATTATTCTTTTTTTTTGTTCTCTATATTCTAGTTATACACATTAAAAATTTTCTGACTTGCTTACTGAAACTGCACCCTCCCATTAAACCCAATGGTGTCCATCCCAACTGAAGTATAGATTTTGCATTAATTGTATAGAAAGGATCCAGATTTACCTCCAGACCTCCTTCTTCCCATCGAACATGTCACAACATTTATTTTTCCTTTTGCCTTGCTCATGTAGTGAGTGTGACGATGTCATCGCCAGACTTGTAAAATTCTTTTAAAGGCAGCAAATAGGAGTTCAGTTTCTTTTGCTGTATGTACACCTCCAAGACTACATTTCCCAAGAGCCTTTATTTACACACAGCCTGTGTTTAGGCTATTGAGAGTCAAGTTAATGAAATTGATTTGTTGGAAAATTAATCAATGGGGCTGATTTACTAAAGGAATATAGGCTATCCACTTAGCAAAGTTATTTATCCCCCTGCAAGAGAAACTTCACTTCAGTAAACAACATGAAGCTCTGCTGACTTCAAAAATCTAATTCTCTGCAAAATTAATCCTGTTCGTTTTTTATTTCTTTAAACATAATTGGGCATGTGATTCAAAGTAAGCTATCATCACATTTACTAAGCAAATAAATTATTCTTTGCAGGGTTATAATTCACCTTGGCGAGTGAACAGCTTACAGTCCAACTTTGAAAAATACCCGACTAGACAGGGGGTTATTGAAGAAAGGGACAGGAGACATCTCTTCTGCAAAAATCCATTTTACCTGTCTGATCATATCGGGCAAGAAGGAGGAATGAGGAGTAGAAGGAAGATGGAGACTTCCTGCAATGGTGAGTAGTTACCCTTTGAATATCTTTAGTAAATCACCCTCAATGTGTGCATGGAAAATAATACAGTGAGGGCCAGAGCCTGGCAACATTCTGCAAGGAGGTGGGGTAAAACTTTTTGTACATGTAATGGAGACATGTATTGAACTTTTTTTTGCACAGACAAATTTAGGTTAAACTAAAACAAAGGTAAGTAAAAAGATGCAATGTATATATATATATATATATATATATAGCAGCAAAAATGAATCTGTGGCTTTAATGCAGCTTTAAATAGAACATATTGCAGCGCACCTATTATTTCAGGGTTTTAGGATGAGACCTCAGCTGCTAGCAACTCTGCATTCATTATTGAACGCTGTCCCAAGATATTTGATTAATTTCCTAACAGTTTCTCTAAACAGAATTGGCAGCAAACTCTTCTGTAGACATCGGGTGCAAACATGAGGAGTCTAAGGCCAATGTGTGTCTGTTATCCCCTGGATAATATTTATAATCAGAAAATGTTATATTAATGAGAAACACAGTTCTGGAAAGGAAATTTGGTCACAACAGAAATAAAAAAGTCAAACAAATTAATATTTTATTAGTTAATAGTTATGTATCCGATTGTCTCGGTGAAAGTTGCACACACAGCATTTTCATTTGCATTTTTATTCTGTTTTCTTTATTTGCTGAGTTTGGTTTTTGATTTGTTTTCCTATTTTTAATTTTTATTTGTGTACAAAGATAAGGCAGTAATGATTTAAATGTCTGGAGAGTTGATTGTTCATGAATGATGTATTACTGAATATACGCTTTTTTTTTCTGCGCAGCTGAAGTGCTGAAGTGGGAAAAGTTTATCAAAAGTTGGAGTCAAAACACTTGTAACTGTTTTCTGAATTCCGAATATTAACATTACTTTGTGAATTCTCCTTCAATAGGGTTCAATAAAAATGTGTTACTAGTCTAAATTGGATCTGACTTTGCCTTAAAAGTGATTAAAGTGACAAGGGCTTGTAAGGCCTCTTTCAGATGAACAGTCTAAACACTCCTGGACACCTCTCAGCAGTTTTAGGAGTCAACTGCACTGTTTTGAACACTTTGTTGTGCAGTTGTGGATTATGGGCCATCTCCAGTCATGTAGCCACAACTACAACACAATCTCATTTAATTGCAACTCACTATTATATTGGAACATATCCCCATTCAAATTAATGGAAGTTGCTGGTAAGAAGCTACATCATGGCAAGGACTATTGCATTTGCAGTCCAAACACAACCATGTTCATAGGTTTAATCTAAAAACATGCATGAGCGTTGGTCTTCAGATTGATCCCTGGTAGAACCCAGACTGTACATGGTGGTCCCACTTATTTCCAAGTGGGGATTTGTTGGCCACAGTGGGTTTGCATGACTCTCTAACATTAGACATATTGGAAAATGAGCCGGTATACATGGAATGGAGCATTTCTTTGACATCATCATCTGACAAGGATGTGAGGAAGTTGAGTGCCCACTCACATATCTGAAAATGTAGAAGAGCAATAAATAAGGTACTGTCATTATTCAAATCTCCCCCGGACAAAACAAGCATTTAACCATTGCAATCTGTGTTGAAGTGTTGGGGTGCATGGTAAAACATTTTTAACTTTTTTTATAGTTACTTGGATATCAGATTTATTTTGAAAATACTTTCACATCTTTACATGGTTCTTAGATACCAATATGTAGACTTGCAACTATAATAGCAGCTGCAGCAGCATTATGAATCGCAGCAATAAAACACAACCACTGCACAGCAGGAACCATGACCTATACAACTTACTCGGCAGTAATCCGGGAACCCGATTTGCATACATATTTTAATACAGGTTAGGTGTTCCAAACATGCCCCCTGCATGTTCTTTGCTTACTGCTTTTCTTACTGTCCAGTCACAGATTGGGGGAGAGGAGATAAATTAGGTCTTCTGTCTGGCCATGCAGGACTGTGTTGCATGGTGTAGCTTTGAATATTTTAAGAATGGATGGACATGAATACCATTTCTTTGCCATGTAAAAACACTCCTATATATGTTTTTTATTACACGTTTAAATTTGTTGCAGGAGTTCTTTTTTTCTTTATATCCCGTAAGGTGAGATCACTCTGAGCAGTTTAGACAATGGAAGAAACATCTCAGGGTCCATCCTATGAACAACATTCAGTATCCGGCTTACTAAAGCACTTTTTGTCATAAATCAAAGCGGGAGAGACAGCGTGAGCCTCAGGCCCCATTTACCCGAACATATTCTCAGAATTAAAGAAAATGCTTTGCACAGATGTTTTTCAGACTATTTAAAAGGCTCTCAGACATGATTATTCCTACAGGAACATTTTAAGAAAATGTATGGAAATCTATTTGTTGGGAATTATTATGTAATTACCACATTTTCTGATAGACGAATCCCCCACTGACGGCTTGAAGCACACCGGTAATTTACACGGCGAAATTGAGAACAGGCGCCATTCCCTTTCCAAAAAAAAAACTCTGCAAACTGGGAGTCGAAGTTTCAAGACGGAACTTGTAAGATATGCAAATAGCTTTACAATTGGTTATCAAGGGGACAAGACAATTCGCTGTAAAGAAAAACCTTTGTTTTAATTGAATATAAACTGGAAGTCATAAAACAAAACTCTGCTGAGGAAGTCTGGAAAGTTTTAAGTGAAACTTTAATAACAAACAGTAACTGTTTTATGGCTAGTTAATGGAGTAATTTTGGCAATAGTGACACTGGGCAATGGGAATACGTGGACCTATTTCCTGGTGTCACATGGTTGCAAAAACTCTCGGGATAGGGTGGACCTTTTGAGTAACTATCTACATTTTCATAAATAAAATTCTGATTTCACTTTATGCTGAGACAAAAAATTTCTGGAGGGAGATAATGCCATCACTACATTTTTTCACTCTTCTACCATCCAGTGATCAGACAGCAACATTGTAACTTTGTAGCAAGTCATAATGTAAGGATCAATTCAAACCCATGCTGATCTGCAATGTTCTTCAATGGGCTCACCTTATTGGGGAGAAGTTGAGAATCTTTTTTTGCATGTGGAAAAAACATGGCAGGGTTCCCTAAACAGACACAATATATTTAACCATGTGGTTGTTGTTTCAAGATCTGCACCACTAGCCATGTGCAAAATTGTTTGCCAGCAGTGCAGAAGGCTCCATCTAGAAGCTGCCAAATGCACAGTTTCACACCATGATGAGAGGGCCTCAAAAGCTGGAGCAAGGGCTAACCTTTACCAGACATTTTGCCTAGAAACTGCCTAGACACCTGGATTTCTACAATTTGGTCATCTATATCGCTCTGTAGGAATGTGAAGAATGTACTCATTGCCCACCAGGCAGGTAAGTATTCAACAGGGTTACCTAAAGGATACATTGCTATATTTGTAGCCCATAATATTCCTCACCTTAATGCATTCTCCAGTAGCCAAGATGGGCAGTTGATAAAGGGAGTACTGACAGTTTTCAATGGACTGGAGTTTAGACTGAGAAGGAGTGTTCTTCGAATGTGTAAAATCTCCCACATTGTATGTGAGATTGGTTCATATTTATATAATGACCTCAGCTTTGAATTAGATCTCTAGTAATTTGCAATTCATGTTTAATTGGAAAGAACATTTTTGTTGGTCCAGAAATGCAAGGAGAACACTAACATCTATTAGATGAGAGTGCTTCAGAAATCCAACTGAATTTGAGTTTTCTCAAAGTTGTCTGTATTGCACATTGTCACTTTATGATATTGTGAAAATGCCAACACGGGGCATACTTTTGGCATGCATGCAGATTCTCTGGGCAGTATGTGGGCCCTAATTAAACTTCCCAGCACTCAGCACAGACTCAACCTTTATACATACAACTTCATAATGAGAAGAGGAATGTAACTATTCAACCAAGATGGTACTGGCTTTGTTGGCTAGGGTCCATGGGGGGCTGTCAACTTTATAAATATTAGATAGTAAACCTAAAGGATAAAGGATAAACCCAAAGGGATGCATAAAGAGTCTAGAGCATAATGTGGCATGTAATTAATATTATTTGTTTCTAATGCAAATTAAAGGTTCCATTCCACTTTAAAAGAGATTTAAATTTGCTAACACTCCAATCGTTAGGGATTGCCTTGACCTGTTAACTTTTTTTAACTTAACTTTTTAATCTACTTCATATATGCTATTATCATACATTCATTTGCATATGTTATCTCTTTTGTTTGATCTATTGTTGCAGTTTATTCTTTTGAATGTAATGTTAAAAGGAAAGTAACAACATTGCCAGACACAGTTATTGTCAGAAGAGTTATAGACTCCGCATTCACAGTACTTTAAACTGCTACTTCATGTCTGATTTTGCAATAAGCAATAGCTTATTAGCTATAGCAATGTGCTGCAAGTGATATAAAGTTCTTTGTTCCACTTGAATATCGGAGAAGAATTCCAAAATGTGTAGCAGCATATACTTCTTTTTTATCCAATTCAGTTTTTACTCCTATTTGGACACACAGTTTTGCCTTTTTTCTTGGCCTCGTCCATGGAAGGTAGTTTGTGTCTTTCTCCAGTGTTCAGGCCTGAATTTGCAGTCATCATTGACCTGGCTAAGCTCCAGCACCACCCAGTACCAAAGCTTACCCAAGGTTGAATGTTCCTGCAGGGAGGAAACATTGAACAGTTTTCGGCTAAAATTGCCCCTGAATAGGAAAAGTGAAAGCATCTATTCAACTATAGGACCTGGTATTGCTAATGTATTTAGCATTCTCAGGAGTTGAATAAGTTGTGCATTAGCTCACATAGATTAGATGGTACTTTTTCTATGGAAAACTGTACAATAGGATTTTAAAGTATCTCAAAGCAAAACTTTCCATTTTTGAAAGTGTAAGAAAGAGGTTAAAACTACTGATTTTTTTTATCATTTGTATATCATTAGGAAGATTTTGATTCACTTTCTGTCCTGTAGAATTTCCAAGAAGTGATGTGATTTGTTTCCAGTGTGAAGGAAATACCCTCCTAGGGCTCATTCTCACAAGAGCACTGTGGGAATGTTTTCATTAACGCAACGTGTAGCAACACACTGCACTAGGGTTGGTGCACTGGGTTGTCATCATGAGTGGATATAGGGAGGTGCAATATGTGCCACTACATGTGGGCTCCATACCCCCCTCAGCCACAAGGGGCCCCTGGGGACGCCCGTGTCAGTTCTTCATAGGAGCCTATGTTGGCTACGTACAACATTGGTTGTCTTTTATTGTAATGGCACCCTAAACTCTGTGATCTTTCAACCTTGTAGCTTTACATAAATGGGCTGCCAGATATTGCAATGGGAACTCAAAATTTTGGGTTTACCCTCACTTTCATTTTTGGTGATCAGGACAAATAGTGTTTTCATACATCAATAAAATATGCCATTAGTTCTTCCCCTTCACAAATCTAGAAAAAAAGTTTTTTTTTTCAGCTATAATTCCACCAATGGGTTTAACTCTATGTGAGATTTTTTAATCTTTATTAGCACTTGATATATCCTTTAATAAAAATCACTTTCTTATTAACACATTGAATTCAACATGTTGTGTTACCAACAAATTAGTAGTCATTGTCAAAAGTTAATTCCATACAGTTAATGAACACTTTATGTTTAGCTGAACTTTAAAGTCTCACAGTGGTGATTTTCTAAAGGATCAATTTTTACACTTGCAAATTGCAAGGTGATAAAGGCAGTAGGCCACAAAGCCAACAAGGCCCAAACATTTACACATTTTTAATTGTCAATGCGCATTGACTATGTCTTGCAAAGTGTGGTATTAACAGCAGTGACAATGGTGATATGGAGAGCAGAACTTCTCTTTTGTCTTCAGTTTTGACCAGAATTAATCTAAAATTACAATTAGCCACGTCCCCGAAGCTTCATTTTGCTTTAGAGTAAATAATTCAGGAATAAAAACTGACCAAACAAACAATATAGGCATGTATTGTGTTAAGTAAAAGAACTGATGAAGATCTTTAATCAACTCATATCACTGCACATCACCTGGAGGTAAAGTTTAACTTTTCAGAGTAATGGTAAAGTTTGTCAGCACTAATTTACTGATTCTTAACTTTTTGCCCTAACCTATAATCAAACAGTCCTAAACCAGAGACTCCCCTGTGCAAAGATGACCTACTAAATGGCAGATGGAGAGCTATGTGCTAGTAGTATCTTTCAAGCATATCAGCTAAAGATGATATAACTCCACTAAATGTAAGATTTTTACCATGTCCCATACCGAAATTCCTGATGTTGGCCCAGTGGTTGTGTTTGCTTCAAATCATAAGGAGGGAAATATTATATATTTTTTAATGCCCTTAATTGTTTGGGAGCTAGAATTGAAGATAGGTTTTCTGGGGTGATATAAGGGTTTAAGTGCATAGACAGTGATGCAGCTTTCAGGTCCCACGAGCTGTTAGCAACAATGTGGCTGTCAATGCAGCTATCTTGGACCTTTAGATGCTCAGTGTAGAAATGACTGACTCCTATAAGCACATTAGCCCACCTACATTAAATCAGGCAATTAAGCCAACTACCAATGTACAGCCCAGATACTCAGCTCGTAGGTTGTTATTAAGTTTATTATTATCATTTACAAAGGCTTTTCTATCCACTTTGAGCATAACCAAAGCCATTTGGACTTGGACACCATATTGGTACCGTGCCAGTGTACAGAAATGCTAGAAATTACTCATTTTGTGAATTTTCCTCTTAGCGTTGGGTAAATTCCTATTGTTGATGATTACAGAAGCTCTATTTTACCATCTATCTTCCAACAATGCCATCCAATAGTCGTTGCTTTCTTTATTAGTGTCAAACCACAAATGGTAGACAATCACCCATCCTACATGCTCCACCTAAATCTGAACTCTGGATAAAACAAGAATTTACCCTTGGAGCAGGGCTTCCCTTGCACTATACATTGTATATGCATTTTTTTTGTCTAAGGGGAACAGAAAATGCAGTTTTTTGTACTTTTATGCTCACTCTCACATGCTTCTTGTCCCATCCCCTGAAGCAGTCCTGTAGCGTGAGTGGGGATGACCTTAGGGCCTACCTATAACCTCAAGCATCAGAGAGAAGTGTGCCATCCGCTTATAGAGCAAGTGCCAAGGTAGGTAAAACTGCTGTTTATGTTCCCCCTAAACCAAAGCAAGCATTTAATCCTGGGAGGGCAGGGTGATTCCTATGGCAAGGGTACCTTTGGATTATACCTGGAGTTATACTTAAAACACAACTCAAGCCAAACTGTTTTTTTTTTAATTTTAGTGCAGGGGAAGGTTGATATTTTTATTGCCATATGTCCCACTATTTTGGAGATTTCCACTTACCGTCTACCATGACAAGAAGTAATGTAATACTCTCCAACCGGGACTAAGACATACTGTAGCCATAAGCACATATTTTGACAAGGATGTTATTGCTGTGTGTGCCTTTCTGTTCCAATGACAACAGTGCCTTTCCAATTTTTGCACAGGTGTCACAGGCCCAAGAAGTAGGAGAAAATCTCCTGCAACTCAATTTAAGACTAAAAAATATTGTTTGGATTGGGCTTTAGAGGGTAAATCTGTCCTTCTGCATTTAATAGGAACACATCTGAGATGGCAGAACATGTACAGATCATCCAACTGAATCCTCACATGCAGCATTAAGCCAACACATTTGCTGACAGAGTCATCTAAAAGGTCTTTGGCATTTGGCATTTGTGCATAAATTTGCCTATGAACTAACCAACATGGTCAGACATTCATGTGGATTTCTCAACATTGGAAAAACCTGTAAGATAATACTGGTCCCTCTTGTCAATGCTGCCCCCCTTTTTGGTGACCTGGCCAGTCATAGACAGAATGGATTCCCACAGATTGAGCTGATAAGTACACCTACTTCTCCATCTCCACCATTGCTTCTCCAACTGCGGAAACAAGATGGCATTATCTAACCTGAAAGTTTAATCCCCAATTAAACTTTCAATTTAAATCAGCTAAGCACATTCTTGATGCACCTCAACAGAAGATAAACAGAGTTGTATAGATGGTTTTCATTAGAAAGAAGCCACAACTTGAATAGGCTGGCTTCTGTTTGCATAGTGAAGAGAAGCATCCTTGCGCTTTTGGCTTTAAGCAGTGGTCTTTCAGCACAGGTCTGATGAACCCCCCCACTTAATCCAAACTATAGCTATCTATTCATCAGTAAGCACGTTTTGCTGATTACAGAGCTTTACCAAATAAAACAATTGTAAGACTTAGCAAACCTGCTTATTTTGGGCAATATATTTTAACAAACTTTAAAAAAAGGCAATTAGCACTTGTAAGGTAATGCTGCAGTGGTCCATGTACATCACTAAATGCTTATTAGGATGTGTGGGGCCTTATAACCCCTGTGCTACTGTATGCTGCACCATGGAAATTGAGTAGTGGTTTGCTTGGATATGAGGTTTATTGATGGCCTTTTTGAATTTATTATCTGACTAGACCTTTTCTGGTTTAACTTTCATTTTTTTAGCAAAATATTTGTTTCTTTTTTGCTTTACATTTTGTTTATCCAATCCTTGTTTTCCCCACATAAGTTTATCTGTGACAAATATAGATGCTTTCAGAGCAGAATGATTATATACAGCTTCCGACGTTCCTCTTTGCTCACGTTTTGTAAACTGGCACAGTTTACAGTTGGGCTTGTACGGTCATGTATTGTTCGTGGAAGAAAAATTAGAAAAAGTTCTATTTCTGTCCTCCCAGCTGAATTCAAAGAGGTTTTCAATTATTTCACGTCACCAAGAGTCTGAAAGGTGTTATGTTTCATTCAAGTGTTCGTCGAGTTGATAATTAAGGTTCGTAGACTCTGCAAAATGTTGGAGGTCGCTTGGCTAACCATCATGGAGGTTTAGGAGCTCAAGGTCATGTTACGCAGCAGCCACTGCTGGGATCGACTTCCGTTACACTCCTTCATCGTTGGCACCATTTTGTCCTCCTCCGATGGCTCGTCCAAACACTGGTTGCTGTTGATATGTTTCAAGACAAAGTGCTGAAAAATAGCAATTAGGACAATTAAGGTTGATAATAAAACAGGTAATAATAATACACCTAAAACACAATATCCTTTGTAAGCAATTAATAACAAAAAACACATGTAAAACCAATATGTTTTACCATGTTTAAGGAATTTAAGTGAATATATTAAACCTTTCCAGAACAGTGAACCTGCATTCATTGGATATTTATCGCCAGTTAAAAGGGCATTTCTAATTAGCATGCTATAATCAAAAAGAACACTTGTAATCCTACAACACTGCATAAAACAGAGCCGATGTGGTATACTATGTCCAGTGACCACATACAGTTAGTCACTATGATGACTGGGCTAAAAAATGGCAAAGACTTAAAGAGGCCAAGCTACTTTAATGACATGTTCACATCCTGACATTTAAGTGCTCTATATTGTACCTGCACACCAAACTACATGATGTATGTCATACTATTTTTCTCAATGCTGCAGTTCACAGAAGTAATGTATTACTGATTTATCGATTCTTGGTCTGAATGCCTAAATGGAAATTTATCAGGCAAGGCTTTTTTTGTTGGTTGGTTACCCATCACATTGAAATAAAAACCAAGAATCATACAATCATATTTCACAATTGATATTTCATTTATATATGATGGTGAAAATGTATGTATTGAATCAAGCAAGTAGATGGCACAATGAATACTTGCAGTCAACGGTGAAGATAGATTTAAATTGATTGTAATTACAATTGTAACATCAGTTAAAAATACCATTGAAGATTAAATGTGTATGGCTAGTATTTGTGATCTTAAAGATCTTTTTAAGGGGTTACTGTATTTTCATATTGCCAGCTGCCATGGGAGAAGGTTATAGGCACACAATGCCATGCCCATGCCTATACAAACAGCCACCCTCTTCACTTGACAAGCAGAAAATTGTATTCACACAAAAGCCTTATACAAATTTGCTAATTATTACTGTTTCCTTCTCATTTTAGTCTATCCACTAAGGTGTAGCTCAGCTGAAATAAATTTCATACATTGGACTTTGAGTTCATTTGAGGGACAGCTTGTGACATATGTATACTGTATGATATGTTGGCGCTATAAAAATACTGGATAATAATATTAATAATAGAGGATATATACCTATTACCCTGAGTTTACCAAGTCATCACAGTATTTTACAGTACATAAACTCTGTATCAGGAAGAGCTCCAGAAGTAATAAAATCTTAGAATACCAACCTCTGAGAATTGTCATAGAAAGTAATCAGTGGAACTGTAAAAAATATTTCTAAAAACCTCCCGCCTGGTATAGTTTCTCAGTATCCATGCTTGGTGCTTGCTGCCAGTACAGTACTCCACAGTGGGGCCGTAACTGCCATCCTCTATGTGGCTTAAAGTCAAACATGATTGGGTTATGATATGAAGAAATGAATGGGTCTGTATAACAGAAAAAAAACATGTGAAAACAAAAATGTGGAGCATGATACATGCGTGATACATGTGAAGTATGTTCAAGAGGACCTGCCAATTGTTAAAACAAACCAATATTGAGAGAATATGGCCAGTGGCGAGTTACACTTCTGAAAATGCAAGTTGCCTGTGTTATAAAAAAATTCTGATTTATAGGGAACTAATTATAAATGTTTTCCCCCAAGAATTACCCAACGTTTACCCACATACACATTTTTCACACTGGTCTCAATTAGAAAATATTTGAACCGAAAATTGGTTTGCAAATTTTCTAATTGAATTCAAAGTGAAAAAATTGTAAATTTTGGATATGTTTGGGTGAAACTAGGGCAACATGAAAACATTTATATAGACCCTTTGTAGTTCTGACATTGCTCCAAACTTCAAACTAGCATGCCTGTTTCAGTTCAATGACTCACAAAGTACTAAATCGACAGATACCCTGGCATTTTAGAAGGAGGTCCCACCTGGCAACCCCTCTATATATTTTGGCACAGATTAGCCTTATCTAATAGATCCTATCTATTCAATGCCTATTATGCTGGGTAGGCTCTGTGCTCTGGCAAAGACTCTTTGACTTTCTGTGTTGTAATATCTGCCAATCAATATTTATTATAGATTACAAAAGTAGTCTCTTTGAAGGAGGCTCTTACAAAAGCCATTTTGTGAACCAGAAAGCAGCTGATATAATTTCTATCTTTGTATAGGAATATTTAGTGGAAAACAGAAAGCTTGGAAAGTCTTCACAAGCACAATATTTACTAGATACTGTGTACTAAAATGACAGGTCCTCTTTAAAAAAATAAGTTCACCTTTACAGCATACCTGTAATGGGTTGCTGTATATTCTCCATTTTGTTAGTTGTATTTACTTTTAATTCTGTTTTTGTGATTTGGCACTTTGCTGTGTTATTTTGGCCTTTCCCATGATCTGAATTTTCCCAGGGGGGCATGGATGATTTAATGTATCCTTATGTGTACAGTACAAAGTATTCCAGAAGTTACTGTAGCCCAAATGTGAGCAGGTAAGTCATGCATTGTACAATTTAAAGAATCTCCCTTTTTACATTAAGGTCCATCCATATATGAGAAATATATCAGCATGTATGATGTATAAAGGTGAACTTACACATTTACCATAGTAGGATCACACATGGATAATTATACCCATGGATTTTGTGCTTCGAATGGCAATGACATAAGCAAATCAATCACAATAAAGAGATCCTGTCACCACACTACGTGTTTATTGCAGTGCTTTCTTCTCTACAAATGTCATTTTTTTACATTGAATTTGCTCCTGAACATGCTGGGAAATTTGACTATTCCAGGAAGTGTCAATTCCTTGGCACACCCCCCTCCCTTCTTGCTTAGCCTTCTTTTAAAGCAGGGGTGTCAAACTCAGGCCCGCCTGCCAAATCTGGCCCGCACTGTAAATATATTTGGCCCGGGGAAAATATCAAATGTCTACTAGAGCTGGCCTGCCGGTAGAAATTGCATGCACTGCTAATACTACAAATCCCAGAATGCTCTGCTGGCGTGTCAATCAGGACCCCTTCTCTGTTATTATTTATTAGCAACCTTCCTCAATTGTAGATATTTTTTCCATAAATATCAAGGTTGGCCTGCAACTTTGTCCAAATTTTTCATTTTGGCCCACTGTGTATTTGAGTTTGACACCCCTGTACCTTTTATGTCTGATATTTACTAAAATATTCTATGGTGGAAAGCCATCCAGGTCCATGTGTTTCAATAGTAGTAAATGATTCTCCACCAGGGAATGCTTCAGTGAATGTAGATTCTCTGCTTTAAAAAGATCCCCAAGAGTGTCAAATTATGGATTGAACTGGTCCAGCTACTCTGCTTCCCCCTACATGACCCTACTTAAGCTTTTATGTAGCTCTGCGGGGAGGAGCGAAGGTGAATTCTAACCCTTGAGTCGCTCCCACACAAGCAGGTAATTATTAAGTACAATATAAAATGACTTCACATATGGTAACATTTTCGAATAAATGAATGATGTGGTGACTGGGTCTCTTTAAAGTGTCAGCCAAAAATGAAAAACCACCCACAACAAATATACATTTATATAATGATAATGTTTTCAGACCTTTGTGATTACGTAACAAGTACCTGTTGGTTCTGCCAGTTTCCTGATCAGTGTGTTCTGATGTCAGACAAACAATGCTTAGTATTCACTAATGAAGAATGCCTAGTGCTGTAACTACCTGGAAACTTCCCCATATCAATGTATATGAATAATGATGGGGAACATCAGACCCTTCCTCCAACACACAGGCACTGTAATTATGATAGAAGTTCGAATTGGCCCCGCAGACCACCATCTTGCCTTACTTTGGTTTTTACTTCCTGATTTTGGATTAAATTCTATGATGGTCAACACCCAATATCATTGGAAGGTGCTGTGGGGACATTTGTTATATTTTTCTTTTCCATCTTTTTTAAAACTACTTGAAATGAAAGCTTTTCTATATCACACGAGGAGCACCTAAAGGTACTTGTATAAAGGGTCACAAACCTTGGAAAACTCTAAAATCCAGTTGTCCTAGAAATCAAGGGTCAAAGTCATACCATGTCTTATTATTGGTCAATGAGCTCGCCCTTCATTAATTTGGACCAGTAGTAAGGATCTGACATTGGAAGATAGTGGATTTGAGTTTTTTTCCACAGGAATATGTGATTGTTAAAGAAGTCACCTCTAGACTTTTGTGATCATGTCTATGTCAATTGTAGAAAAGTAAAAGTGAACAAAGGTTACCTTCAACAGCTTCTATATTCTAAAAATTGAATAGTATGCTACAATATTGCTCTAGTGAGGAACCCTTGGCCATCCAAACTATGGTCAGGTACTTACAAAGATGATGCAGTTTATCTCAACAACTGAACAACTATCTCTAAACATATGTCTGAATAGAATACAGTTGAATGTTAGTTTACTGCTACTGCTAATGTTGGGTTACTTGACAAGGCAGAGTGCAACAACCCTCATCCACCAATAAAAAGGTTTCTTTTACGGTGCTACCTGGTTTAGGTTATTTAAGCTAAAGCTGGTTGGTCGCAGTGTGATATATACAATCTAGCTGGTCCTCTCTGCATAGTAGGGCACAAGCATTTGTACCATGCTTCTGCTAACTGATGACGATGGGAAATGTAAAATTACTTATTTCCATCTAGTTTACATAAATGGTCTATGTAAAGGTGATAGGCTTGCATGTCTTTCTCCTTACCAAGTGCTGCTAATAAAATTGATTTAAAATTTTAGCAATGCATGAATGATGCAAAATGTAGGTGACAGCATCTCCAATGCAATGGCCAGTCATTGCAGATATACAGGGATTGTCAGGGATATTTTTTTATTTATAGATATTTTTTTTGCATCATTTATTTAAAAACTTCCTATTAACAATTTATTGAATAACTCCCTTTTTTCTGTTTTATTTTTTTCCATAAAGTTTATTTATTTTTATATAATACAGGGTTCAGACACTAAAGGCCAGCCATAATGCCTACCTTTAAGCAAACAACCTTTAAATGTTCCCACTTTGCAGAGTTCAATGACACATTACATGTAATTCCAGCTAAGTGTTTGCAGACCTCTTATTTTATGATAGTTTATGGTCTTGGCACGATAGGCGGTGTGTAGAACACTCTGAAAGTACAAGATCATTAACATTAGCCCACTTGAAGCCCTATCATCAGATTGATTACACTTGTTTGGATCCATTATACCCAAAAGTGAATACTGCTAAGAAAGACAGAGGCAGTAATTTACAGCTGACTTTAGCATTTTCAGCTTTATTTTAGGAGGGGTTTGTGGGTCACAATTTTTATCACTAAAGCCACAAAATCATCAAATTTAGATTTGGGAGGGTGTGCGCTGTAATAATATTATTTAAAAATGATGGAATACGTCCTGGATTTATAAAATACTGATATTTGGAAGGGTCATATAGTATGGAATATAGTCTGTTGGAAGTGAATTATCACCTTCCAAGGGTTGTATCAGTAAATGAAATAAAGCTCTGCTAACTTTAGCCATCTAATCATGTCCAAGGTAAAATCCTACTTTTTTAGACTTCCTTGCATGTGATTGGGTATTCTTTTCAAAGTGAATTTTCACCACATTCACTAAACTAAGTGAAATATCTTTTTCAAGAAACAGCTTGAATTTCTTTGTTAATCCCACCCCTTGACTAGGGTAGCCCGTACCTTGCCCCTGCACCTTCCCCTCCACCATTACCAACATACCTCCTCTCTTGCCAGCCCCCTTTTTCCAACCTTCTTCTGCATCTTCACCTTACAAACCACACTACCACGATCTGCAGTTTAATGGCTGGCAAGCAGCCGTTTATTAATAAATACAATAACCAATTATAACTTAACATAATGTATCAAAATAATGATTTACCACATATTAAATATATGAACATAAGCGAATAAATATAACACTGAAACAAATAAACACAAACAACACAAACAAACAGATAAACTAACAAACAACAATCAAAAAATGTGACTCACTTCCGTTTGACTCTCCTTTTACCCTCTACTCACTCCGCCCCTATTACTTCCGACCCAACCTACTCCCCCTCCTTCCTTTCCTCCAGGACTAGCTTTTAACCCTTTCCAACCAACCCCCACCCCTTGCTTCGTGTCTGTCCGTGCCCCCTGTCATGTTGCCTTCCGCATAATTCTTTGCTACAGGCTCTCTATATATTCTGTATTGCCCCTTTTTCTAAGGGCTGGGCTTTTGACATAGTTACACAGTATAGTGAATGGTATTTTGTTTCATTGCATGCTGAATGCATGTTTTAGATGCTGGGTACACAATAAAGAGGCTCGGTATAAGGAAAGTTATTTTTCTTTTTACTGGGTTTAAAAAAGCAACATTAAGGCCATATATTATGCTTTTTGTCATTGACAACACCTCACTAATGGCACAATTCAACTTTTACTATTACACTCCCTAAAAGGTTCCTCAACTTATTTTCATGCTTGTTGAATTGATGTAACAAAGCCTAGATAATGCTTAATGAACACAATAATTACAATATAAATAGTGAACGATTTATTAACGATTTATTAACGATTTATTTATCATTGTGGTAAGGCTATGGACATTCAAGTATTTTATTATTCTTAAAAAACAGTAAAAGAGCTTTAAAATAAGCAATAGCTGACCTATGTGGCTGCAGGCATTCTGGAACAATTCATACCTAAAAACTCAAACAAAATGAATGGTAGATCTGCCTAGCAGACTGATTCTAATCCTTCTCCATAAAGCGTTTTGTTTTCAAATGTGTTTCAATGTCTTATAAAACATTTTTAAATAAAATTACCTATATATAACTTTTAATTCAGGTGTTGGAACCCTGTTTCCCCCTCTGTGTTTACATTTGGCAATAAAGGTATTCCAGCAAGCCACCACTACAAGAGGGAATGAAATTAACTAAGCTACTAGTAAATTTGAGGATGGTTAATGCACAGTTCCTGCAGCTACAAAAGTTAGTAAGAATAAATTACAAATTTTATATAGTTCGTTTTAAAAAAAAATCTACATAGATATTCAAACACAAAACACAAAATTGAAAGTACTGATCTCACTTTGTTTTGCTTTCACTAGATTTACTGAATCTGGCCCTTAATAGCAGAACAAAGTAGACATTTATATAGTTTTGCCATCACAACCCCCAATACTAAATGTGTCAAAGGGTTTATTGCAAAAAAAAAATACACAAAAGGGAATAAATCCTACAGTATTAATCTACAGGACAAAAATGGGGTTATTACTAATATTTCTGATCAGGTAGTATTTCTACGAGCATCTCTTACCTCAAAATTATACTCCCATTTACCTGCATACTGCCAAAGAAGAGCATGAGAAGTCATAAGTTTAAAATGGTTTATGGACCAATGACATGTTAAATATTTTAATTACTCAATGAAATTATTAATTTTTACCTAAATAATCATTAAAACAGTGTGTGCATAAATGTGAGACCTATTTTCTGCATCATTATAGGTTCCCCTTTAGTGCTGGGGGTGCTGCTTCCCAATTTCAAAAGCTGGAGCGGGACATTGTGCAAACACAGGATGTTGGCCTGATGAAAGCTTAGGCAGATTGCCTTGTTCTTGTGTTATGACTGCAATTGGCAAAAGCCCAATGTTGCTGATACAAATAAGCCCTTAGCCTCTACAGTGAATCTGTTCTTTGTGTTCAAGATTAACCAAGTTAAGGTGATCCTGTAGTGAAAACTAAAAAATCAAGGCCTGTTAATACAAATATGTCAACACAAGTCTCCCACTTACCTCCAAACCATTCCCCAGTAAAGTATCGAAGGCACCAGATTTTCATATGCAAGTTGAGACTTTGTAGAAATAGAATGCAGCAAGATTCCCAGCCCCTTAAGTGCCAATCTATGGTAATTGCTCAGGCACCAAGTGTTGCAATATGGAAGGTCATCTTGGCAGGGCCAGATTTATCATAAGACCACCTCGGCCATGGCTTAGGGTGCCATGACCACTAGGATTTGGCATTTGTACTGCTATGACAGCTGTATTATTATTATTATTAATATTATTATTATTATTAATAATAATAATAATAATAATAATACAATCCATACAAGTCCTCAGCATAAATCAGTTCTACCCAAAACCATCATGGCTTCCACTACTGTCAAGGCCATCCTCCCATATTCCCCCGAGCTAGCTGGCCCAGGGGAGCCAAGGGCCAGGTGACTCTAATGAGAAAAAAGACCTCATGGTACCAGCGCCTGCTATGTAATCATTTTTTTTCTATGATTATTTTTTTTTACAGGTTCACTTTTTCTCTGCTCTTTCTTTTCTTCCATCCACATATCATACCAGCCATAATAAGCACAGAACAAAATCTATGTGCAAGGTTTCTCATCCTACTGTAAGCCATTGGATTTGTCTCTGCAACAAACAATCAATGATAGATGAATTCTGATTGGGTAAAATTTTATCTTATTATTAGACCAGTTACTCTCACTCAAGGAGTTTTGTGTTCAAGTTTTAGCAGATACAATGCGTTCCAGAAATTTGTAGGTTCTCCCTTAAAGCATACCTAAACTCAGAATTCTCACTTTACATGAAGGGGTAGACAAACCTTTTATGTAAGGTAAAAATTAATTTTTTTTTTAGGTGCAACACCCTTTTTTTTAAAAAAGAAGAAACAGCACGGCCCCCTAATTCTCGTCCGCCTAGGCGGTAGAGAATGAATGGGAGCGCAAAGCCTCCTGGGATACCTACGTCAGGCATCCCGGGAGGTTCTTGGGTGGTCTGGCATGTGTAGAAGGCGCCTTTTCATGGGGGGAAAAAATTTGCCAATCTTTTACATTTTTGTTCACATCAATGAAAGATGCATTTTGCTGGAAACCAAACAGAAAATGCAGCAACTTTCTTTTTAATGTAAATAACAGATATATACATTTTTATAACAAAAACTGGTAGCCCAAATATTATAGAAAAAAGTAAAATGTCTTGTTACAAGGTGACAACATTCTATCATTGTTTCTCAACTGTTCTTCTGAGTTGTCCCCCTTTAACAAGTGTTTCCAGTGAAGAACATATGCAGTAACACCAATGCTTATTGTGCAGGCATATTTAACTATTATCACTAGGAAGCAGATTTAGGACAATAATATGCAGCCACAATGGGGTGCTGGGTAATGGGACGTGGATGTAAAAGATCAGCAGAACTAAGATGCACCAAAGGAAAAAAAAGCAAAAAGGCTCTCCCATTGCAATTATTACCAAATGAAAGCTATGCTCAGACTGGCAGTAATGTTGCGGTGTAGTTAGATGTAGCGTCTTACCCATGATACCCTATACAGAATACAGACAGTGAGTAGTTCAGTACTGCCGGTTGCTGCCCAGTGTAGAATATTCAAACAATGGTTCTTAAAAAACAGCTCAGCAGTGTGGGCAGCCAAGCGCCTGGCACTGTGCCAGCCACCGAGAGCCACACTGGAACGCCCATTCCTGCTGCCAGTCTGAACGCAGCTTAAATGTCATCTGATTTTGGTTTACATCAACTTAGAACAAATAAATAATAAAAAAATGCAAGTCTTATTTGCTTTGCAGAATTCAGCTTTTCAAATTGTGGATCAGTCTTCTTTTCTGTCCCCTTTACTTTAATAACAAGATTTAATGCCATTTCTGTTGTTTCCAGGAGGTGCTTTCAGTTTTATACACAATTTCCTGTGATATCCTTCACTCACCCAATAACTGGATAGCCTGCAGCTTTCACAGCTGAAATTCCCTATTTATAATGGGACACATACAACTGTCAGAGTTTTGCTATTAATCTGGATAAAGACAGAGGCAGCAGGCCCACAATGCACCAATTAACTGGAGTCCTCCTCCCTTCCCCCACAGGTATATTCATTATCTGTCAGCTATTTAGTTTGAGTCCATCATTCTTCTAATGTCAAGTAAAGATCACATTATTTATTTAGGATTTAATTTTGGAAAAGGTCCAGCTCCCTCTATGAGGATGATGCAATGTCTAGTTGTGCTTCTTCTTTTATATAATAAACATTATATATATATATACCGGTATATATATATATATATATATATATATATATATATATAATCCAAATTTCCAGTCTAACAGTGGGCAAGCCTCCAATCACACCGCCATGTATACTGGTTACATGGTAAGGATTTGTAAATCTGTACAGATAGTTCAGTGATACGGATACAGCTTCCAGACAGCACAATAAAATGCTTGACCTTTATTTCTTTTGCAGAATAGCCAGCTGACACCTAGGTCCCTTTTCTTTTCAGGTCTTCTCTAGCACCGACCAGTCCCTAATGATGCAGAAAGCGATGGTTATGTGATGACAACAGTGCTGTTCTCTGGATCATTATGAGTGCAGGATGCCCCTGCCATATACACCTTATGGGGCATCCTGCACTCATAAAATGCCCTCGGTTCCCTGCAATAAAATTTTACCCACAAAACTGAGGACATCTATTGGCAGAAAGGAATTACTGCAGGGGCAGCACCAGACTAGATATGATTATCGTAGCCAGAATTGGTATTTTTTATGTGTCTGTATATTATGTATATTTTTTTACATTTCTGTAGGATTATATATTGATAGGAAAATGTAAAATATAGGAATGGGTGCTTGAATGCCTTTACTTCTATGGCTGGAGTCTGTAACAACATCAAAGACAGCAAAAACCATATAAATAGTTTGCGTTTCTATCCTAAAAGAATATATAATATATATAATATATATATATATATATATATATATAAGCATATATATAAGTAGGTAGATCGACAGATACAGTTTTTTTAATCATGTATTAGTAATGGGGGACCTAAGAAAAGCTGGCTATATTTAATAGCCAGCATTATTCTGAGCATAGAGAAATAAAGAATTGCATTTATACCAAGTCAAGTAGCAGTTGGGAGCTTCACTAAGAGTCCAATTAAAACTGGTAAAGAGGAGAAAATAGGCAGAGAAGCCGCTGTGTGTTTTCTCAGCAACATTTGTCTCCTGTAGGAGCTCTCCTTTCTCTCCTGTAGCCCTGCTGATGAATGGGCATTTCACATGTCAGTTTTTACATTTCAGTGCATACTGCTGAGTAAGAAGGCTCAGCATCTACCAGGGAACAATTTGCAAGTCTTTCTCAATGGCTCCATCTAATGGCTGGATGGATTATTGCAGGCTCATATGGCATATGTCTACATATAGGCCCTGATTTATTAAAGTTCTCCAAGCTGGGGAGAATACACTTTATTCAGTGAAGCTGAGTGATCTAGCAAACCTGGAATGGATCTGGTCCAGGATTGAAAACAGGTGCTAACAAATAGCTTGATTTTAGGTAATCCAATCCAGGTTTGCTGGATCACCTAGCTTCACTGATGAAAGAGTATTCTCTCCAGCCTTGGAGAACTTTAATAAATCAGGGCCATTATAACCAACACAAAGTACAAAATACGATAAAAAGATGGACTGAGCCTGTGTGATTTCTTTTTCTCTTTTTAAATATATGTTTAAAAATAACACATCATGGATGTATATCGAAGGCAAGAACAAGGGGTTTCTGTGCGGCAAATTCAATTTTATTTTACTTAAAACAAAAGGTGTGACTTTCATACAAAGATAAGGTATAACAAAAGGTTTCAATCCTGGCTAGCTGCAAAGCTGCACGCTCTGCATGGCACGATAAGAAAGAGTACCTAAACTCAGAATTTTCACTTTACGTAAAAGGGTAGACAGCTGGGTAGAAATTCTGTTCATTTGTTTTGTTTTTTTAAGTGCAATACCCTTTTTTTTAAAAAAAAAGGGTGCAGCACTGCCCACTAATTCTCGATCGCCTAGGGGGTCGAGAATGAATGGGAGCGCAAAGCCTCCCGGGATACCTAGGTCACGCATTCTGGGAGGCTCTTGGGCGCTCCTTCTGCGTATTCCCGAGCATTTTGGGCATGCGCAGCAGGAGCCTTTTGGCGCAAAGATAAAAATTTGCTAATTTCACGCATGCACAGTGAGATAAATTTTGATGGCTGAAAAATCAATATACAAAGAATGGCTTCCAATGGAGGTTCCATCACAGTGACCTGAGTGCATGAGCATCTCAAAATTCAAAACTGCAGGAAAATGCTAACAGAGGTGTACAGCTGTCAACAACTGTCCAATTGAACATACCCCCGGAGTAACTAATGATCTTCCCCAGGATTAAGAAGATATTCTAAAGCAGTGATTCTCCACCTTTCTAACATGAAATAAAGGTCTTAGGGAACCTCTGCTTTAATTACTATATCCACAGCACATTAGTATTGTGGTAAATGAGAAGAATGTCTCTAACATTGCTGGTCAGTGGGAATAATGTCACCCTTACAGACAGCTAAAAAGATTATTGTTATCCCTTAAGCTGACCTGGGAATTACACATTGCTCAGGGAACCCCCATAAACCTCTGAAGGAACCCCAGAGTTTCACAGAACTCTGCTTGAGAAGCACTGTTCTAAGGGATTGTTGGACCATTCAGCAGAGTTTCTGGGTTCCTCCAGAGGTTGTTAGGGGTTCCTTGTGCAATGAGAATTTTTTGACGTTCAGGTCAACTTAACTGACACCAAGGATCTTTTTGGCTATCTGTCATGGTGACATTCTCTCAATGGCCAGCAATGTAAGAGGCATTCTTCCTACTGATCACCGCATCTTCCTACTATATATTAATTATAGCAGGTTTTCCCTGAAACCTGAAAGTAATTTTAAGGGTTCCCCTATGTTATAAAGGACAATATACACTGGTGTAGAGTTTGAAAGTTAAATAAAAAAGACAGAAATTAAAACACATCATCCCACCTGGCATATCTACTCAACATATCTCTAATTCTTTACATAACACTTCAGAGTAGTGCAGGGACATTGCAACAATTAACACAAATCTAAATGAACACAGGACCCTGAATCAATAATTGTTTTACAGTAACCCAAAGATACACAAAAAAA